>NW_026590468.1:317279-338137 GCF_907164565.1 Psammomys obesus
CTTCTCCTTCTCCTTCTCCTTCTCCTTCTCCTTCTCCTTCTCCTTCTCCTTCTCCTTCTCCTTCTCCTTCTCCTTCTCCTTCTTCTTCTTCTTCTTCTTCTTCTTCTTCTTCTCTGCTAGCACTTTCCTTTAGCTATTATTTGATTCTGTTGTTTATAAGCGACATGCCTCTACAGGACTGCAGCCTACTGGGAAGTCTTTTTACTTATCTATATTTCTAACTGTGCTACTACTTTCTCTCTGAAGACCCCCTGCCTTAGCCTCTTGAGGAGCTAGAATCACAGGCATTTCACTGTGCTCAGTTTATTTATCTTTGAATCACTCAAATAGCATGAATGCATTATGGACTTATTTCATGGTAGGCATATAGAATGTAGTTGTGAGCAAACTAGACCTGGCTCCTCTCCTCAGAGCACACTATCTTCCTAAGAACCTTATATATAACTGGTCTTGTTCATCCAACAAAATGAAGATTTGGTTAATGAAAATTAAAAAAAATTCCAGATGTCTGTATTCCCAATACATTTTTAGTCAATATTAGCCTCTTGCTAATGTTCACATAGTAGAATTAAGATCAGGGCAATATTTGGAGACTTTTAAGGTATGCTAATTTCTTCCTGAAAGAACAGATCTAGTAAAGGTTTTTCTTACATGGGCAGACAAGATGTCTCAGTGGGTAAAAGTACTTGGCCTAAGTTCATTTCTGAAACTTATATAAAAAGCTGGATGTAGGGGCTGGATAGATGGTCTAGTGCATGCTGTTCTTGAAGAGGATCACAGTTCAATTCCAAGCCACCCATGTGGGGCAGCTCACAAACAACAGGGTAGCTGCAGTTCCAGGATACCAGTACCCTCTTCTAGACTTCATGAGTACCTGCATTCACTGGTGCACATAATCACACATAGAAACATACATACACACATAATTTAATTAAGAGTAATTTTTTTAAGAGCCAGATGCAGTACCAGTATGTGTCTGCAATCCCAGCCTTCTTATAGTGAGATGGGAACAGAGACAGGAGACTCAAACAGAGGTTAAAGGTCAGCTATACTGGAGTGCAATATGGCAGAAAGAAGATAGATGGAAGAAGAGAACCAACTACTCAAAGTTGTTCTCTGATTTTTACACATGCTCTGTGGCACGCATGCAACTTTGGATAAACACGTACACACACATACACACATTTGGAGTTCTATGTATAATTTATAAATTAAATTTTCAGACAAAAAGAATGACTTGTACCTCATTATTGTCTCTTGCAATTGCTTCAGCACACATAAGAGGAAGAAAGTCTTGATGGTTTCTGTTCGGTTGGTTTTCTCTTTAGATGTCACCCATGGAGGAAATGGGATGTTAATGCATGTTCTGTTAATTTCAGAAGTGAGAGACTGATGAGCTTCTCTTTACAGGGCTTAGTATACATGCTTGAGGCCTCTGAACAATCTCTACCACCCCTCCCCCACTACAGCTGCTTAGAGTTTGCCAGGAGTGTTAAGCTATGAGGCTTGGCTTGTCATTGTCCATCTCCTGTGTCTCTGGTCATCTTCCATGCTGCCATGCAGGCATTCTTTCTTTCTGTGTTGGGGGAAGAATTACCAATTTAAGATTGGAGATTAGAGAGGAAAGCCCATCCAAGTGTAGTCCAGTTCTCCTGTATGATCCAGATGTCAGTGAATTGGAGTACAAACTAACTGTTTGATTTTGAATTTGGAATACAACCTATACTGACTTGCTTAGTTACAGGTAGTGCCTTTGTTTTCCAGAGTGCCTCAGCAACAGCTGAAATTTTGGGTTTTCTTCATGTAAAACCAGTTCATCTTAGCAAAGGTAAAGTCTACCAGACAGTCCAGACATCCTCTCTGATGTCAATATGATGGTGATAAAGAGTTAATGACATGATACTACAATTCATCTGCGATACCCTCTTTTGGCAAAGGAACAATAGTTTTTATCAGTTTACTTCTTGCCACTAGTTGTGTTTGATCATGAGCAAGTTGAATTATTTCCAGGATGAATCTTAAACTTATTATTTTTGGTGCTTGTCTTGCAGCTGAGTAAATACCCCTTTAGGATGTGTGACAATTGAATTGGCCTGGGTTTTGAAACAGGCCTTGGCTTTAGAGCTTGCTTATATTCATCTGCACACACTGGCTCTTTTGAAATTCAGCTAGTCAGTGTAAAATTATAAATCGTGTGTGGTAACAGAGCAAACTCAGAGACTCACATTGTGCTATACTCCCTGTCATAAAATTGTAAATTTTGTTTTGTTTTCAGTCTGTGTAGATCTGGCTCTCCTGTAACTAGCCATATAGACCAGGCTGGCCTTGAACTCAAAGAAATCTGTTTGCCTCTGCTTCTCTAGTGCTGGGATTGAAGGCATATGCTACCACTCTCCACTAAAATTATTAATTTGAAATTCTAAATTTTGAAAGTCAGTTTTCACTATTGTTCATTCCAATTCCAAGGTCTATTTCTAAGTGTTTATAAGAGGAGAAATCAAGTTACATGTCTTCATAGCAAGTATGGGTCTGGACGTAGTCTTTTCTAAACGGATTGTAATACTGGTCAAGCAACTTCGAATACACAGATAAAGAAGGCTGGCACTGATAACTGTCTTCTGCTTCATCACTGAATGACGTTCTTTTCTACACTTTGGTTTTGTCTGCATGTGGAGTATTTTAGATTCTTACAATTCCTGTAGAGCTTAGGCTTTAGACCCAATACTTGCAGTCCTAGAGCTTTAGTTTTGCTACTGGCTGAGATACCCAGGGTAGCTTCTTTTAATGTCTTTTGGGTTTCCTAGGGTTCCTGGGCCCAAAGCCAGCAGAAGGGAAAGAGCGCTTGGGTTTGTTTGAAGGCAGGCTAGCTGTACAGACAGCTTTTCCCAGACTTTCCCAGCTCCAGCTTTTCATGCATACCAGCAGAGCGGCTTTTTTCCTCTGGTGATTGAAACCATCTGGACGGCAGGGGGGTCACGTGTGTATGAGAAAATGACATAAAGTTTCTGATCCCCTTGTGCTTCTGCTCCAGATCCAGACAGTTCTTGGTCGGATGGTGCTGAGGTGAGGGCAGTGCAGTCTGGGGGCCCGACTTCCGACCCTACCCTGGTCATACACACGGCCCCCGCCCGTGCAGCTCCCCCCAGCCGGGAGCACACCCCTCCTCCCGGCTGCAGCAGCCCACCCTTTAGGTCTCTGGTGGAGGCACGCCTCCCCTGGCCCTGCCGCCCCGGGCGCGGATACCCGCCCGCCGCCCGCCCTCTCTGCGGGAGCGGTCCCCCTCCTTCGGGCTGCGCGGCGCCGGGGAGCTCGGGCTGTGTGTAGCTCCCGGCAGGCTTGGGCAGCGGAGGTAAGTGCTCTGCGGAGTCGCCTGCCGCGCTGCTTCAGCTCCTCTCCCCAGGGCGGGCGGAGAGGCGCGGATTCCCGTTTTGCGGTGCACGGAGCCCTTCCGCTTTCCCCTACTTCGGGCCCTAGCAGGGGCTCCTGCTTCGTGAGTACAAGCGTGCGGGCCGCGGCTTTCTGGGTTGCCGGGGACTGCCCTCCCGGGCGATCGCGGCCAGCCCTGCCTTCCGGTCTGGCCCGGGCTACCTTGTGTGGGGTCTGAAGCCCCTACCCGGGTCTGGGGTTGTGCAGAACTGCGGGAGCAAATAGCCTTGGAGACACAGTTGAGTTGCCTTTACCTGAGCCCATTCAAATCGAGTGCGGCTCGGTGAAGAACACGCGAGTACATTCACACCCACACCCTCACCCTCACAGACTAGTTTCCAACTCAAACAAAGGAAATTAACCTTGTCTTCTATCACTTGGACCTGTTAAACAGGGTTTGCCCCTCACTACCTCCATATGCTTTCCGGTGTTAACGAAGCGACCTAGCACTGAAGGAACACACTTCAACATTTGTGCTGCTTTCAGGGTCTGAAAATCTAGTATCCGTGTAAAGGCGAAAGGACTGAACATTTTCTAGTGTTTTTAAAGGGATATTGCAGTGTTCTTGGGAATTTTGTATGAACATAGTTTATAATTGTTTAAATATGGATAAAATAGCTTCCTGACAGTATGAAGGAATTTGCCATAATGCTGTCTCAGACCAGCTCTCTATCTCATTTCCACCCAGATGTTTCTGCTTTTGCATTGCAGGGTCTGGGGAATGGTAAAAAAGTCATTAGCTCATGTCCAAGATGTTTAGGGTAAAACCCCCTATTGGCTACATAATTGCTTTGTTTTGTTTTTGTTTTCTACAAAGGGCATTTTTCAGAAGGTGAATGCCTTCGTTGATTTTGGGAGTGGAGGTGGGGGATAAGGTCTCATGTAGCTCAGACTGGCCTCAAACTCTTGAGTTTTCTGCCTTTCCCACCTAAATCCTGGATTACAGATGTGAAAACACAATGTCCTGCTCCCATCATGGATTTTTTTTTTTCTTTTAGGAGAGATGTCTAAAGAATCAGAAATAGTTTAAATTCTATAAAACTTAATCAAAAGTACTGAGTTGGCCATGCTCTCCATTCCCCATGCTTAATTAGGAAGACGCCGGGGCTGTGGATTCTATTAAATGTCTACTGTAGCTGGGTGTGGTGGCACACGACTTTAATCTAGCACTCAGGGAGGCAGAGGCAGGCTGATCTCCGTGAGTTCACAGCCAGCCTGTTCTACAAAGAGTCCAGGACAGCCAGGGCTACACAGAGAAACCCTGTCTTGAAAAACAAGACAAAACAAAACAAAACAAAACAAAAGCATACTTGAAGCAAAAGCTGCCTGGATTCTGCTAGCCCGGATGAGGAGACTAACAGATAAAGTACTCTTTTTTATTTACTAAGCAAACATTACTTTTGGAAGGACTGTGCAAAATATGGGGAAGATTGATTCAATTAAATATTGGGAAAAAGATACATATTGGAAGTGTTTCCTGTTCCTTAATTGGGCCAGAAAGGAACCCTTTTCTGGCAGTTTTAAGATAACCTTTATCATCAATGTATTTTCTATTGGTTTAGTGATTGGTAAAGTGCTTGTTCCTCAGTTTATGCACTTTTGGAGAAAGAATGACACAAGTATAATAAATATCTAGTTGATTGACTTGATTGGCTTATCGTGTAAGAATTATAGATTATCAAGTAGAAAATGGTTATGAGGTAGGAACACTTCCCAGAAGTCGGAAGAGTGGTTGTACAAATGAATAGTGCAGAGTTGATGGGATTTTCAAGAGAACAGAGTGGGCAATTTGGATGGGAACTAGGGAGAAGAGTAAAACGGAACAATGCTCTGTGCTGTGAGCTGCTGGATACTCTCTCATTCTTCGCTGTTGGTCTTGTTTTAAGGGCAGAAGATCAGAGCAATAGGTAGCCTGCTCAAGGTAGCCCAGCAGTCACTGGCAGAGCTGGGGTTTAGGTGCCCAGTTTACGCTGCTGACTCACTTTGTCTTCACTGCGGCATCTACAGTGAGCAGTGGGAGGTCTAGCAGCAGGGACTGTGGTCAGCTTGAATTCTGGCTCAAGGGCTGGAATTTTATCCCACAGACATCACCAAGCTTCCGAAGGATTTTGAGGAAAGCAATGATGGCCAGAGCAATGTTTTAGAAGACACATATGGAATTGGTGTACAGTAATGTGATGTCATAGTTTATAATCAGAAGGCTAAAAAGGAAATGTAAGCAATGTATCTGGGTCCTTCAGTTTATGCCCTATGACAGAAGTACTCTGTAGTTAGTAGCTAGGGAACTGGGGAGCAGCTAATTGCAGCGACCACAGGGTTGCTGGGAACAAGAAAGAAGCTGAATGTTATCTGGTAAACACTGAAATGGAATGTGTGTGGAACAGTGCCACTGGTGGATTGTCCTGTATGTTCTGTACACATTTCGCAATACTCCAGTGACAGTTTTTTTTTTATTTGACAACTATTTTGAGAGATAGAGTTCAATGCTATGATTTAAGAGTCTTTCCTTGCCTGCCCTTAACGTTTTGAGATGCTTTCCCCTGCATGCATTCTCTTGCTTCTAATTAAAAATGTTATTTTAAAATAATAAAAAAAAATGAACTGAGATTATCTTTGTTAACAAGACCAATACCAAATGGGACCAATTTATTTCATGTTTTGTAACTGGTGGAATACTAAGAAGCTTGGTAATGTAGAGAGGGTTTAGAGATATGGAAGGGTCTTCCTATCCCTTGAATTTCTTACCAGGGAATTGTGTTTCTATGTACTGCTAAGGGACATAACAGGTCATTGAATCCCTAAATGTATAACAGGCTCTTTGATTCTGTGGGTAGAGCTATCGCACTAGACTTTGAATAGCCTGAGTTCTTGCTGTTCCCTCTGTAGACTGTAGTTTTTTTTTCTTCTGAACTTGTATAGTTTTTTGAAGACTTGGTTGTTAGGTCAGAGAGTATCAGAAAGTGGGCGGTAACACAGAAAAGGCAGAAACTCCCTGGAATCTCTGAGGGTGACCCTATTGAGGACCCCTCATAATGGAGAGTATGGAGGCTGAACCAGCTGTTTTTGATAGCCAGGCAGGGCTCCCAGTCGTGGGACTGGGACACCAACTCAGCCACAAAACCTTCGGCCTACAATTTATCCTGCTTGCAAGACGTGCTCAGTCAAAGGTGGTGCAGAACTTGTGGGAGTAGCCGACCAATGACTAGTTTAAGTTAAGGTCCATGCCTGATACCATCTGGATGACCAGTAACCAGAGACTGGATAGTCCAGAGACCTAGGGTAGAACCGAACACACACACACACACACACAAGATTGCTATACTTAAAGAGGCAGCTGATGGGAGTGGCAGCTGATGGGAGTGGATGCTGAGACTTACATCTAGACATTAGGCAGAGAGAGAGACCAAGTTGAGGTCTCCATTGGGTTTCTCCCCTCAGAGCTCCAGGAACCCCACAGAAAAGGGGAAGAAGCAATTGTGGGAGCCAGAGGGGTCAAGGACACTGGGAGAGCACAGTTATGCGTAATTAACTAAGCAGGGCTCATGGGGGCTCACAGAGACTGAGGTGGCAATAATGGAGGGCCCGCTGCATATATGTTATGATTGTTGGCTTGGAGTTTTGGGATGACTTCTGACAGTGCGAGTGGCGTGTCTGGGTGTCTGATCCTTTTGCTTGTTTTGGGGACCCTTTTCTTCCTGTTGGATTTCCCAGCCCAGCTTATATATTTGTGCCTGGTTTTATTGTATCTTGTTGTGCTGTGTTTGATTGATGTCCCTGGGAGGCCTGCTCTTTTCTGGGGGGAAGAGGAGAACATGAATGGGGTGGGGAGGATGGATTTGGGGGAGAGAAATAGTGGGGGGAACTGGGAGGAGTGGAGGGAAGTGAAGGTCTGGTTGGATATATCATAGAGAAAAGAATAAATAAAAATCTAAAAAAATCCCATAAGATATAATAATATGTGTTATAAATAAATAAATAAAAGGAAAATAAGAAAAAAGGCTAATATCCAAAGTATATGAAGAACTAAAAGAATAAAATAAAAAAAGGATGCCAAGAAAATAAATAACGCAATTTAAAAATGGGGTACAGATCTTAACAGAGAATTCTCTAAACAGGAAACTCAGATAGCTAAAAAACACTTAAAGAAATGTTCAACGTCCATAGTCATCAGGGAAATGCAAATCAAAACAACCCTGAGATTTCATCTTATACCCATTGAATGGCTGAGATCAATAACGCACATGACAGCTCATGCTGGTGAGGATAAGGGTAATTGAACACTCATCCCTTGCTGGTGGGAGTACAAACATGTCCAACCATTATGATAATCAGTGTGGTAGTATCTCAGGAAGATGGAATTTTATTTTATTTTATTTTATTTTATTTTATTTTATTTTATTTTATTTTTTAATGTAGCACTTAGTGATATGAACTTGCCTTTTAGAACTGCCTTCACGTTGTCCTTTAAGTTTGGGTATAGTGTGTATTTGGTTTCATTCGAACCTAGAAAGTCTTTAATTTCTTTTTTAATTTCTGTCTTGAGCCATTTTTCATTCAGTAGTGAGTTGTTCAGTTTCCATCAGTTTGTAACTTTTTGTTGTTGATATTCAGCTTTAATCTTTGGTAATTAAATAAGATGCAGGGTGTTATTTCAGGTTTTTTTTGTGTGTGTCTATTGAAATTTGCTTTGTGTCCAAGTATTTGGACAATTTTGGAGAAAGTTCCATGCAATGCTATTATTTGAAAGACAGGCGTACTTGGTTACATGTTTGATATTTCTTCTTGTTTTGTTTTTCTATATAGCCTTGGCTGTACTGGAACTCACGCTGTAGACCAGGATGTCCTCAGAGGTCCATCTGCCTCTGTCTGCCAAGTGCTGAGATTAAAGGCATGTGTCACCATGCCCAACCATGCCCAGCATAATACCTTGCTTACACAGTAGACATTTTTATATTTGGTGAGCATTTGTCAGTTGTATCACTTATTAGAAGAGTGATTTAAGTTTTCTGAAAGATAAGACTGGACTCTCTTTTGATACTCAAATGTAACCTCCTGGTACAAAATTTTGACAATTTGAAATGACACTATCTTCAGATAATCCTAAATCTTTGTTACTAAATTACTTGCTTTCAGGAGGCTGAAGTAAGAGAAGAGCAAGTTAAAGGCGAGCCTGGGAAGCTTAGTTGAGATCCTGTCTCAAAAAGTAAATAAATGAAAGTGGGTAGGAGCTGGAGAGTTGGTTTAGTCGTTAAAGCATTTGGTAAGGATTGGAGCTGGTGTTCTCAGAAATCATGTAAATGCCAGGTGGGTGTGAAGGCCCCAACGAATTATAGTGCTAAGAAAAAAAAGAGAAGATGAGAATTTCCCTCTATGCTAGAAGTGTTGGGGAGCTCTGGGTTCAAATGAGTGACCCTATCTCAGTATATAAGGTGGAGAACAAACCAACATCAGCCTCAGGTCTCCACATATACTCACACATGTGCATATGAAAACACACACACACACACACACACACACAAGACCACCACACACAGTAGTGGAAAATGTAAAAACAAGGTGGTTGAGTACCTGCTTACCAGGTGTAGAGTCCTAGGGCTAGACCCAGTACCACACATGGAAAAATTATGTGGGCCATTAATATAGGTGTTTGGTACCTCTTTACTTAAATGCTGCTGGATCTGAGCTCTATGTGGGTGTTGAGATGACCTGATAAGGAAGCTGAACATGTGGGATTGTATTTTCTGGTGACAAATAGGACCTAGTTAGTTATAGTTCCTATTAGACCCATTAGGTTACATTCACTGTTGCTGGGAATTACAGTTAGCAGGATATCCTCTCAGAGAGTACCACACTGTGGTTAGTAGTAAGGACTGTCTCAGGGAGCTTCCTCCAAAAGCCTTTTCTTTTTCTTCAGCTTCCATACACTGGGTACAAGTCCAAGGAGAGCGGCAATTCTTTTAAAAATTGTGTCCTTGGACTGGGACTATACCTTATCTAGCATGGACAAAGCCCTGAGTTTAAGGTCAGCCTGGAACGTATGAGACTGTCTCAAAAAAAGCCAAAAAACCAAAAAACAAACAAACAAACAAACAAAAAAAAAAAACAAAAACAAAAACATGTACTGACTGGGTATGATGCATACTTGTAATCCTAGTACTGAGGGGGCAGAAGTGGGAGTACTAAGAATTCAAGACCCTGGGGAGATAGCTTGCCTTGCAAGCATGAAGACCTGAGTTTGATTACCAGAACCCTCTGTTATTAAAAACAAACAAACAAAAAAAGGTGTAGTGGTGTGCACTTGTAATCCCAGTATGGAGGAGGTGGAGACAGGCAGATCCCAGGGGCTCCCTGGCCACCCAGACTAGCCTACTTACTGATTTCTAGGCTACTGAGAAATCCTGTCTCTGAAAAATGGTGCATGATGCCTGAAGAACAATATCTGAGGTTGTCTTCTGTCTTTCTTATGCATGTGCACCCTGCACACATACACTCAGAGAGAGAGTAGGTGTGGGGAGAGAGGATATATTTAAAGCTGATTTAGGTTACAAAGCAATCCCTTAAAAAAAATCTGTTCTTATATTGTGGGGAATGGTCATCGAAACCTTTTGCTTGAGTAGATACTAGAATGTTTTCATAGAGACATAGAGGTGAAGAAAAACCTACTTGCAAAGGGGCAGTGCTTTATGCTAACTTGGGGAAAAGGGTATTTATTGTGACGATTTTGTTTTGCTATCTTTTCCCCACATCTCTGTTTTGACAGGCCACTGCTTTGCATTGGAGTAATGTTTAGAACTACAGTGTTTGTACGGAAAGAGCCTTATGAGTCATGGAAAAGGTCTTGGGGTGTAGGTTAGTGATAGACTGCTCCCTTAGCAAGCATGTACAGGGTCCTAGGTTTGATTTCCAGCTCTGTAAAAGAAGAAAAAAAAATGTCATGGGAGATGGGACCTCTTGTTTCAGATGGCCTTTTCTCTCTCTCTCTCTCTCTCTCTCTCTCTTTTCTTTCTATCTAACAAAATTCTCTTCCTCCCACTGTGTGTGTGTGTGTGTGTGTGTGTGTGTATGTACATGTACATGTGCTGTGGTGTGAGTATGGAAATGAGAGGACAGTTTGTGGGAGTTGGTTTTTGCCTTTTACTATGTAAGTCCTGGGGATTGAATACAGGTCATGAGACTTGTTAGTAGATTCTTTGACCTGCTGAGTCATCTTGATGGCCCCTAGATCATGTTTTGCTTGTTTTTAAAGCCCCATAAGTAGTTTAGTAATGAGTATGAGATACAAGAGTAGTTGATAAATATTTTTTTCCATGTTTAAATTTGTTCAGGAAGCAATATCATGTCTACATTCAAATTACCTACTTAGTTTCATGTCTTTGTTACTATTACTGGTCTTTGGGGGGCCTTTTTTTTTTTTATGCCAGCCTTCTTTTTTCCATTTTTTTGTTTTTATTTTATTTTATTTTTTTAATTTTATTTTTTTCTTATCAGTTACATTTTATTAACTCTGTATCCCAGCCGTGTCCCGATCCCTCATTCCCTCCCAGTCCCTCCCTCCCTCCCTCATCTCCACCGTGCCCCTTGCCAAGTCCACTGATAGGGGGAACCTCCTCTTGGGGGGCCTTAATATGAAACCCAAACTTGGTTGAAGCCATTATCAAGAACTGGTCCTTGGTGAAGCATTATTTTCTGTGGCTTATCACTCTGAGTTTTGTGTGTGTGTGTGTGTGTGTGTGTGTGTGTGTGTGTGTGTATACTGTGTGTGTATATAGAGGTCAGAAGATAACTTGTGAGAACTGTTCTTTCCTTCCACTGTGTGGCATGGGCATGGAATTCAGATCATTAGGTCTGTCAGCAATTGCCTTTGCTCTCTGAGCCATCTTGCCAGCCTTTGGCTAAAGGTTCTTTTAAAGTCATGGGAACTTGGAGTTGTTGGGTTGTCTGTGACCTATTGTTGGGTATTGGAGGGTTTTTTTGTTGGTGGTGGTGGTGATGGTGGATCTTTTGTTGTTTTTGTTTTTGAGGCAGGATTTTTCTGTCTGGCCCTGGCTGTCACTGGAAGTCACTTGGTACAGGAGGTGTTTATACCTGGAAAGGACAGTAATATAGAGTGTAGGAATTCAGAAGTTCGTTGGGAAAGTAGTATGGCAAGTGCTTATCTCTGCCAGGATGGGACTGGTATTGAATGGTAGTGTTGAGGATATAACTTAATAACCTTTTAGTCCCTTGAGAGGAGGGTGATTTTATTTTTTTTTTCCTTTAAAGAACGCATAGTGAGGGCTAGGGAGATGGCTTAACAGTTAATAGTACAAACTGCTCTTGCAAATGACTAGAGTTAGGTTCCTAGCACCTACAACCAACTGTGACTCCAGCTTCAGGTGATCTGAGGCACTCTTTTTGGCTCCACAGGCACCTGCATTCATGTGCACATACTTTTGCATTCATATACATAGTTTTAAAAGGCTTTAAAAAGAAAGCATTACGGTGCTTTCTTTGAAATTTATAAGACATTGTCCATGAATGAGTATTTGTAGACACATGAACGCATGCCAATGCCAAGTAAAGTTGTGTATACAGAAGGAGATTTTAAAGAAAAAGACAACAACATGAATCTAGAACATCTTATTGTTACCTAAAGTATTAGTAATCAAGTTCTAAATAGTGAGCCCAGATGAGGCTTAGGATATACAGGTGATGGCAAGTTTTTGGCCTTGTGGGGACATTTGGAAGTGCTAGAGTGTCTCAAGGCCCAGTGTTAAGGACCTTCCTCTTAGTGGTTCTATGGTTGTGTATGTGTGTGTGTCTATGCCCATGGCATTTGCATGCCAGCGGACAACTTTGAGTGTCCTTTCCCAGGCTCCGTTCACTAATGAATTCCATTCATTTTTTAGGAGATCCAATGTCTCACTGACTTAGAGTTCCCCAAGTAGGCTAGTCTGGCTGCCTAGTGAGGCCCCCTGGGGTTTACCTATCTCTGTCTCCCCAGTGCTAGGATTAGAAACATGTTTGGCTTTTTGTTTTTGTTTTATTTAATGTTCATTTTTTATTTTAATATAAAAACAATTTTTTTTAAATTTATTCCAGGGATCAAGCTAAGGTTTTTGTGTTTACAGGGCAAGCACTTTATTAGCTATTTTTTAAGCTCTGGCTTTCTTCTGTTTTTTTGAAAGTCTTTCTTATGTAGTCCTGACTGGCATGCTTTGACCTTACTGTATCCTACCTGTGCCTACTTAGTGCTGGGACTGTAAGCATGTGCCATCAACCTCAACATGGTCTGATGGCCTTAAAGTGCTAAGATTTATGGAGTATTTGTTCTGTGTTAGATTCTGTAATAAGGGTTTATGTACACTGACTGAACCTTCCAGACAGCCTCTCAGCATAAGTATTGTGACCATTCTCAGTTGAAGGTGGAAAAACTGAGGTATAGGGAGATGACCTTGAGATCACTCAGCTCAGTATCTGGAGAGCCAGGATATGAGGCTTCTTGGATGTTCCACTCTGTCTGGTTCTGGGAAGTCTTTTCACTAGGCTCAGCTCCTGTATTCTTCCTTTCCCTTTACTGACTTTCCAGTAGCAACCAAAGCATTGTAATGTAAGCTTCGTATGGGGTTAAGATGTATTACTAGTATTTGTGTGTTCTAAACCCCAGCCCTCTACTTGTTCTCTACTTTTCTTCCATCTCTGAGCCTTTGCCCATCACCTGGGATGTTCTTATTCCCGGATATTGTTAGTTTGTACCCTGAGTTCATTCAAGTGTGGGCTTGAGTATAACCTCAGAAGGCTTGCCTGATCAGCCTGACATAACTCCTATTGAGTCACCTCTCTGCCTCTGTGTGTTTTTGTTTTGTTGTTGTTTTTCTGTGTGTGTTTTAAGACTTTATTTCTGGACTCTTAGAATGCTCCTCCTCCTTATCTCTGAGTTTTATATACAAATATTTATATATAGCATATAAATATACTCTCTGCAGAGCTTGAATTTGGATTTTGCAACATACATTGTTTTATATTTAAAATACTATATTGTATATAATTGTATATATTTAAAAAGCATTAGAATGTTGTCACAGTAGTGGCCCATGGTTGTCATTTTTCTTCAAGCATCTCTTAAAAGTTTTTTTTATATTCAGACCAAACCCTTCTATCATTTCTAGATTGCTTTCATCTATTAAGCTTTTAATTATATATTTGAGATTGCTTGTCCAAAGACACCTTTTGTCTGTAGGGTAGTTCATGGACCCACATTGCTTTTTTTGTTTGTCATCCTGTGCATCATTCCTTTAATCTGTTTCTTTCATTGCAAAATTACCTCTGTAGCTGCAATGTTCCTGGCTGCTTCTTTTGTAGCATCTGCTTATTGGTTCTCTATGGAGCTAACATTTCTACTATTTTCTTTTCATTTCCATAGTCTGTTTTATCTCCTTGATACTTAATATCAGCCATTCTGTGAATTGGTAGTATTTATCATGGTTTTGGTGGTTTGTTTGTTTGTTGCAAGGAAGGCATTTTGTTTTAGAGATTAACTTGGTCCTTTCTTTCTAGAAAAAAAATCTTTTTTTATCTAACTGCTTATAGCATTTGGTAGTTATTTATTCTATTATATTTAAAATATATTTATTTCTGTTTTATATGTTTGAGTAGTTTGCTTTTGTGTATGTAAGTGGAATCAATGCCTGATGCCTTTGGAGGCCAGAAGAAAGTGCTGGATCCCCTGGAACTGGAGTTGTGAATAGTTGTACACTTCCACCATATAGGTATAGGGAATAGAATTCATATCCTCGGACAGAGCAAGTACTTTCAACTGCTAACTGCTGAGCCATCTCACCAGTCACTCAGGCTCACTATAAAGTGTTAAGGAGTTATGGTATTCTTAATTGTGATGATGGTAGGGTTTTTTGTTTGTTTGTTTGTTTGTTTGTTTGAAAGACAGTTTTGTGTTGCCCAAGGCTAACCTCAGGCTTGCTTATATAGTTTAGACTGGCCTTGAACTCCTGGCATTCCTTCTGTTATTACTATTGCCTAGCTATGATGGTGATTTTAATTAGTGAACTTCTAATTGCAATAAATTTTCCTCTTCCTATTTTGGGAAATAACTGTAAAGGAAATAAAATCTTGAATCCCATTTTGTTTTTGTTAAGATTAGCTGGAGGGGCTGGGAGGTGAGTCAGCAAGTAAGAATGCTTGCTATAATCGTGAGGAACTGAGTTCAAATATCTGGCATCCATGTAAAAAGCCTAGTGTGACTATGCTAGCCTATTTATTACCTCAGCATTGGGGGAAGGGAACAGAAAAAGAAGGATTTCTAGGACTTAATGTCTGCCAACTTAGCTCTGGGTTCAGTGAGAGATCCTGTCTCAAAGGAATAAGGGGGAAAATGATAGAGCAGGACACCCAGCTTCCTCCTCTGGCTTCCACATGCAAACAAGGGTACAGCCCTCCCCCATACATGAACACAAACAAGTGTGTTCATGCATACACATAGACACCATTAGCATGAAGGAAAAGCCCTCCCACAATGATTTCTTCTAGAATGCTCTTTGCTTTTGAGGACCACAGTCTCTTTGTCTTTGCAGAGTTGGCTGGCTCAGGCTACCTTCATGTAGAACAGCATTTAGGAAATTGTCTTGGCAATCTAAAGAGTGCTTAACAAAAGTGACAAGGACTATGAAGGGCTCATATGAAGGCATGGGTGTGAGCCTTAAAATATGTAAAAAAAAAAAAAAAGGTGGGCGTTTGGGAGGAGATAACAGTCCACTAAAACTAAGCTCTTAGGCATCCTGCACAGTAAGTATATTTCGAGAGACCAACACTCTGTGACAGGGAGACATGGGAGATGGAGACCCTGCCCCAGTGCCTACAGTAATGATCTACAGATGAAAATCAAGGTGGGTAGATTAATGAGGCAGTTTGAAGACTTCTTGTTAGGAATGCAATGGAAACAATTAGGAGGGTTGTAGAAAACTATCTAGAAATACAAGGGTGTAAGAAGAATACATGGAATATAAGGGAATTGATCTTGGCCTTGGAGGGCAATTTTTGTCGAACTTAGAGCATTTGACTTGGTGAGAGAAAGGAAGAGGTGAATATCCTAAGGCACAAAGTGGGAAACATTTATAAGCAGGCATTTGTCATCATATGTAGATTCTGTCACACTTTCAAAAGTGGTGACTGTGAGTATCAAAGAACTCACAGGTTCTCTGCCCAGGAAGCTCATCAGGCTGCTGTTTGGGGGATCCAAGGACACAGCCTTTGTGCTTGCCTTCATCCTAGGAGAGACATGGCCTCCATGCCAGCACTTTGTGGAACATCCTCCACCAACCTCAGTAACCAGAATCAGTAACTGAGATCACCCATACTGTGCTTAGTTCTTAGCCTCTAGATCCTTGTACTTGCCAGCTCAGCTCAGCTCAGCTAGGAACTACCCAGCTGAGTGCCCATAGAGACCAAATTCTGGATTGGAGTTGCAGATAGTTGTGAGCCACCATGTGGGTTTTGAATACTAGTTCTCCACAGGAGTAGCAAATGCTATTAACTGTGGATCCACCTTTCCAGCCTCCAAATTTGTTTTTTTAAGTAGATGGTGTGGCACTTAGATTCCATTGGACCATTTGGAATTCACTTAAAAGAGTAGTGCAATTGTTTATTTTAAAAGGTAAATATTTATAAGTGCAATATCCTATTTTAGCCTTTATTTTAACAAATTAAAAAATGTATTAGTTTGTGAAGTGGGGTTAGGGAGGGCATATGTGCTATATAGCTCATATGTAGAGGCCAGAAGACAGCTTTGTGGAGTTAGATTTCTCTTTCTACCTTTATGTGGATTCTGGGAATTAAACGCAGGCCATCAGGGTTTCATAACAAACACCTTGGCTGCTGAGCCATCTCATTGCCTCTCTTATTTTTTTTTCTTCTTTCTTTCCTCCTCTTCTTTCTTCTTCTCATCTTCCTTCTCTTCCTCTTTTTGCTGTTGTTGCTGGGGTTTAAACCCAGTGCCTTACATGTACTAGGCATCCACTTTACCGCCAAATACTAAATTAGATCCCCAGCCCAAAATCTGTAATATATATAATACCAGAAAGTACATTTCTACTACTGTTTTTGATGCAGAAGTTTAAATACTAACATGTACATATATATATATATGTGTGTGTGTGTGTGTGTGTGTGTGTGTGTGTATGACTATATTGCATATGTGTGCAAGCATATATGTGTATGGAGGATAATGTATTTTGTTAAATCTTTTAGGGCACATGATAAACATTTACAGTGGATTGTGATACAGGTCCTCAACCAGAGGAAAGCAAAGAATCCTCAGCAGTAGGAACAGTCGTCAGAGGAGGTGCTGTGGGAAATTAATTTTGAGGGTTGATCTTAGTCATCTAAACAAAATAGGGATGGGAAGGAATTCCTGGGAGAGGGAACTATCTGAAAAAGGCCTGGAGGTAAAAAAAAAAAAAAAAATACAAAACAGAACTTTTTGCGGGTAGTGGCATGACAGGACCCTTGCATGGCTTGTAAAGAGGCTGGAGGTCTATGGAGGGAGCACTTGCCAAGGAATGGGCGTGAGAAAGTGTTAGCAGTCCATTGAGGGTGTTTCCTTCCCAGTGGCTATTTTCCATATTAATATTCTTTTGGGCATTATTACAAATGCAGAGATTCTTGTTTATGTTCAGCTAGGGGAGGAAAATGAGGAAAATGAAGCTGGTGATTGAGTCTGCTCCTTTGCAGAGTTGTACCTAGTAGTTATAGGAGGGCCGAGCTTAGTGCTTAGAAGCTTAGAAGCTCTCTTAAGTGACATAATTGTCATTGAGAAGAATGGTAATTCTGCCCAAAGTTTGGCTATGAGTCTCAGCCTCTGCTTCAATACCTTCGTCACAGTCTTTCAGAGGCCATCTGTGGTAGGCTCCTGTCCTGTTCCCTGTCTTCTCCTGCTTCCGATATGTATCACATTTGTCCATCTGCATGAGGATTGAGCATCTTCTCTAGGGTCTTCCTTATTGTTTACCTTCTTTAGGAGTATAGATTTTACTATGTTTATTCTATATTATATGTCTAATACTCACTTATAAGTGAGTATATACCATATGTGTCTTTCTGCTTCTGGGTTACTTTATTCAAGATGATCTTTTCTAGTCCACCATTTGCCTGCAAATTTCATGATTTCCTTGTTTTAAATAGCTGAGTAGTATTCCTTTGTGTAAATATACCACAATTTCTGTATCCATTCCTCCATTGAGGGACATCTGGGTTATTTCCAGCTTCTGGCTATTATGAATAGAGCTGTTATGAACATGGTTGAGGAAATGTCCTTGTTATATAGTTGAGCATATTTTGGATATATGCCTAGAATGAATGGGGAAATAGAAAGACCTGGAGGGGACAGGAGATCCAAAACAAGACCAACAGAGCCATAAAAACTGAACCTTAGGGCCCCTGAAGAGAAGGATACCCCAACCAAGGATAATGCATGGAGAGGACCTAAAACCTGGCTCAGATATAGCCCATAGATTCAGTCTCCAAGTGGAGTCCCTAGTTAGGGACTTTCTCTGGCATGAACTCAGTAGCAAGCTCTCTGATCATTTCCTCCCACCCCCCACCCCGGGTATGTGTGTGTGCAGCCTTGCCAGGTCACAGAGGAAGATAGTGTAACCAGTCCTGATGAGATCTGATAGGCCAGGGTCAATTAGACGGGGAGGAGGCCCTCCTCTATCAGTGGACTAGGAGAAGGGCATAGAGAAGAGGAAGGGAGAGTGGGATTGGGAGGAGATGAGGGAGGGGGCCACAGCCGGGACACAAACTGAATAAATTGTAATAAATGATAAAAATTAAAAAAAAAAAAAAGAAGAGTGGCAACAATTTTGAAATCAAAGTTTGGTACCCCTGTACCAGTAAAGGACTTTAAATTATTACTACTACTATTATTATATATTGTGTGTATGAGTGTCTGTGTGTACTATGCACATGTGGTACTGTGGAGGCCAGAAGAAGGTATTGGATCCCTTTAGACCTGGAGCTAGAGACTGCTGTTAACTGCTTTGTGGGTGCTAGGAATGACACTTGGCTCCTCTGGAAGGTCAGTAAGTGCTCTTAACCACTAAGCCATCTCTCCAGCCCCAAGTAAAGGACTTTTTGTCTCAATTTGCAAGTTTATTTACACGAGAAAGACGCCTGAACAGAATTATAAAATTTGAATCAAACTTAACACGTTGCATTTATAAAATTACCTTGATTGTAAACAGTTGTACTTCATAAGTTCTTTGTGGTCCCAGAACAGGTAAAATGTGTAGTTGGTCACTCTCCTGGCCTGTCTTTGACACTGAATTTCCCTGTTATGATGGAGAGAGTATTGTGAGGTAAGGTTGTTTATAGTTCAGAGAAAATAGATGATGACACTTGTTCTCTGCATTTGAACGTTTGCTCAGCAGTGTGATGAGCCTGAACAGTGTTTGCTTAGAGCAGATTGAACCAAACTTAGGAGGAAACCTCCAAAGAGCTGATTCAGTATCACACGAGAAAGCATGGGACAGTTGGATGAGCACCTTTTCCATACTTTCACACTTTCCAGGATGACACTTGGCCTTAGAGAACCTTGAGCCACCTAATAATTTGTTGTTCCAGCTTGCAAGGGGGAAGTGGGAAATTTATACCACTAAATTTATACCAGGGCAGTAGATACTCAAGGTCTTTCTGAGGAGGAAGACAAAAGGGACTGAGGACAGCCATAGGAATGTGACCAACATGGCAAGGTAAAGAACATTATACCACTTTGATTTGTTGTGGGAAAAATGTATTTGGAGGGTTTTTTTGTTTGTTTGTTTGTTTGTTTGCCATCTCTCTCCCCAGTACTATTTTCAAAATAGTCTTCAAAAATACTAATGTTGGCTTTCAGGAGGGAGACAGGAGATTATGTTGTTAAGTAAGTATTGAGTCAGCACAGAATGTGCATTGTGGCATACTGCCCTATTTATCTATCTTTCGGTCTATTGTCTACCTATCTGTTTACTTATTTATTTATAGAAGAAGTCTATGTATCCAAGGCTGATCTTGACCTTCTGATCCTTCTGTCTCACTTTGCTACTGTCAAGATTATAGACATGTGTCACAACAATCGGCTTATGCAGTGCTGAGCTTCAGGCCTACGGCTTTGTGCATTCTATGGTCTAGACAAACATTCAAAGCACTGAGTAATAGCCCCAGCTCTACCTCCCTCCCTACTCAGGTATTGGTGGCAGGAACAAAGTGGTAGAGTCTGTTTACATCACAGCAGACAAAGAAGCAGAGTGTGACATTCAGAGTCCTGATACAGCCTTTTAACGCCCACCCCCAGTGACCTACTATTATGTAGGCCTCACCTCTTAAAGGTTCCACAGCCTCAAAATCCAGGAGTGTTGGTGGGGGAACACAACCATTTAAAACATGAATTAGTGGAGATATTTTAAAATCAAAAGAGAACACTAGCAGCAGAGCTAAGAAGCTGCAATCCATTATCTTGAGCCATTGGGGAGAAGAAAGTGCTGGCTAAAAGAGGAATAGAAATGGAAGATGCCAGGAGATTTTGAGACTTTCTGGAGAAGAAATTTGGTGGTGGTTTGGAAGTGGGTCCTGAATATGCCTGCCACTAGTTATTCCAGGGAAAGGGTGCCATCCTGAGGGGTATAAGGTGTCATAGACCATAGCTCTTGTTTGCTTGTTGTTTTTTGGGGACTAAATAAATTTCCTAGTTTTAAGTTTTTCTAAAAATAATCAAATTATGACCACAAACCTGTAACATTTGTCTCATATAAAAGGGAACTCTTACAGATCAAAATAATAACACAAATAACTGAAGACTCCAGCTTTGGATCCTCTTTTTTTTCATGGGGGAGTCTGTCTCTATGTGTGCTGTGCTGTGTTGGTGTTACTTTCCCTTTAATACATTTTGGATGAGTGTTTTGACATAAACAACAGCAAAAAATAATCTAGTGGCCCTGTCTCAGAAACCTAAACAAACAGTACTAAATAACAAGCTGGCCATGATAGCTCATGACTGGAATCCCAGTACTTGGAAGGCTGAAGCAGGAAGATTTTGACTTTGAGGACAGTACATGCTGTGTAGTGAGACTGTTCTAAAAATATAACAAAAATATAGAAAAAAAGTAGGATAACAGGATAGATAAAGATTTTATTCTCAACCATTACAAAATTAGGCAAGATCATTTGAGTTAATTAAAATTGTAGTGTGCATTTGTTGATATATTTTCAATTTGAGAATTTGTTTTAGATTTACTTTATGTATATGAGTGTTTTGCAGCCATCATTTGGGTGGCTAATAAAACGTTGACAATTTTCACATATTACTGCAAACTCAAGAAGCTTGTGTCTCTAACCTGTTTTCTATCTATCAGCTGTCCCTCTTTCTTTCTTTCTTTCTTTCTTTCTTTCTTTCTTTCTTTCTTTCT
>NW_026590468.1:338147-363226 GCF_907164565.1 Psammomys obesus
TCTTTCTTTCTTTCTTTCTTTCTTTCTTTCTTTCTTTCTTTCTTTCTTTCTTTCTATCTCAGTTATTATTGTTTTAAAAGGTTTGTTTATTTGTATTTTATATGTATAGAGTTTTTGCCTTCATTCACGTAACTGTACCATGTACATGCAGTGCCCACGGAGACCAGAAGTTCCTTAGAGCTAGAGTTATAGATGATTGTGAGTTACTGTGTGTGTACTAGGAACCGAACCTGGGTCCTCTGCAAGAGCAGCAAGTATTGTTAACCATTGAGCCAATTCTCCAGCCCCTCATGGAAGGCCTAGTTCTGTGTAGTGGTTTCTTCACAGTGGGTTGATCTTGGTGCTTTTACTCATTTTGGAAGATCCTTCCTTGGGTCCCTTGCGGTACCTTCCAGTTTCACTTATGGTGCAAATGGGCTTCTGATGTGTCCTGGGCTCTGATATCACACTCATGGAGTCCTGTGTATTAGGGAATAATGTTTTTTCCAGCATCCTTCTCTTTCCTTTCCTTACCTGAAATGTAACCTTTGGTCTTTATTTCTGAACTAGATTTCAGTTGAGACTTTGGCCCTTATTTCCATGTTTGTTATGTCTAAGTATTATTTGTGTCTTAACCAGAAAAATCGTTTTTGCTTCTTTGTTGCCCTAAAATTTTTAGTTGCATAGACTTTTTAGCAATTCTTTTCTCTTGGAACTTTTTGTACTCTCTTTGATAAATTGGTAGCACTTTATTCGTAAGTGTGGAATCCAGTTTTTAAATCGCTGCCACCTTTCAAAAGCTATGACTTATCATGTCCTCAGGTTAGCATCACATTTTTTTTCTTTTCTAGTCACCCATCTGCTGGTCTGTGCAGTGGTCTTCTCTTCCATTTCCTGTATGCTCTGCCTACTCCTCTCCCACAGTCTTCCAGTCTTCTTTCTGTCAGAGGTCATAGAAGAAATATTTAGTTAGCCTCTGCCAAACATTCTGGCTGTGCTGTTTTCCTTAAAACAACTTGCAGATAAATAGTTTTGCTTCTTGGTCTCCATGCTCTAGTACAGATGTTTCTTCGATAACAGAGGTATTGTGGTCAGTTGAGAGGATGATGGACCATGTGTAGAGAATTGGGTCCTGATCTCTGCTGCACTGCTAATTTGTAGTTTGATCTTGTTCAGGGCACTTTCTGTACTTCAACTTTCTTTTGTCAAATGTCCTTATTTTATGGTAAAGAAGATGAAACTCTGTAAGTGTGAGATGGGAACCCAGAGTAAGCCAGGGCATCAAGGAGTGAATATAGACATGAAATAGAACCATTGCTGTGAGCACAGATCATCCTTAGTAGAACCGAAAGGTAACACAAATGACCTATGTGAAGACAAAGCTGGTCTAGGTAGTCATCTTGAAGAAGTAGAAAGTGTAATAATATGATGAACATTCTCTGACAAAGCTCACCTCTGGAGATGACTGGTTTGTCTACCCTGGGTTCACCCTGGATCATTCATTTGTTTGTTGTTACCTAGGCATATGGGAAGCTTGTCCTCTGTGTATCCAGTTCCAGAATTCCTCCTCCCACCTTCCACCTCCTTCACAGATTCAACCTGGACCTTCATCTGGCTTTGATTTCCCCATCATGTGGAGATTAGTCCTTGGAAGTTGGAGTTTCAGGAAACCTTAAATGTTTGATAACAAATGTTTCTTGATGGCTCCTTCTGTGCTGTACATGGCTGTGCTCCAAATCTTAGGCTGTGGAGGAAGCAGGATTTGGTTCTAGCAAGGAAAGGCAGAGTGTTTGGGGATCCTGTTACCAAGAGCTATGAAATAAGAGTAGACTAAAGAGATGAGAGATGCCTCTTAAGAACACCAAGGGGTCTTTGAAGCAGAGGTGGATGGTTTAGCTTCTGTTTACACAAACCTCAGCTTTCTTCCCCATATACAGCTGCTGACAAAAGCAGAACCTTGCTGTTTCTTCATCTTGTTCCCTTGTGAAATGCCTTGAGATTTACTCAGGTCTTGTCTCATTTAGACCCTTTTCCTTTAAAGATTTACCTCAGTTTTCATCACTGCAGAATGAGCCGGACCCCTGAGGTCTTTTTCTACCCAGTGACTCTATGTAAATAGCATAGAGGACACCCGTCCCTACGTGGTTAGTGATGGGGCTGAGGCAGCATGCTCACTATTCCTGCCCTCATCACCCAGAGGCTCTTAAACTGCTGAAGACTGCTAGAGAAAGCGAGAGAACTCCAGAATAGTTCTGGAAAGAAGAGTTACTCACAGGACTTCTGTATACTTTCAAGCAGGCCCTCTCTGCTATCCCACAATCTTTATCTCTTTTTCCTTAGGACAGTCACCATAGTGCTCGTCAAACTATATTCATTTACTATTGTATTCTATAGGCTCTGATTCCATCCTGACCATACCTTACCAATGAAGGTGCTTCTGGTCTACTGGAATTGTTAGGACTAGGTGACACTGATCCTATTCTTTAAGGAGTGGGCACTGTTATCTAACCAGCCCTAGGAGACTAGGAAGTGAATGCTAATGTGGTTTCTTCAGACATGTTTATAGTGGACACTAACAACATCTGGTTGAAATAATGGTTTGATTTGGGGTTTGGTAAGAGGCTGTGAGCCTATCTGACACATGGCACTTTGCCCCCATTCCATTTGTTTTTAAGTTGTTCTAAGCTGATGACCCAACTGGTAATTGTCACATAATGCGAGATGTTCCTTGTGGCCAGTCCTGTTGTGGGTAACTGTGAACCTCCTAATTCAGCAGTCATAGGTAATTATGTATTTTTTCAAATACTACTAACAGCTTTTTTGGGGGGGTTGGAGGGGAATGGGTGTTCTGCCTATTTGTATGTCTGTGTACAATATTTGTGCCTGGTTTCCTTAGAGGTCAGAAGAGAGTATCATATCCCCTGGGCCTGGAATTACAGATGTGTAGGTCCTGGGAATGGAATCCAGGTCGTCTGGAAGAACATGCAGTGCTCTTAGCCACCAAATCATCTCTCCAACCCCTGTTTATGCTATCCTTAGTTCTGTTCTTTCCTTTGATTTCTCATCTACTTATTTTGTTACTTCAAGAAAAACCTTCCTTGTTTATTCTTTTTTGATTATGACTATTCTAATCCTACCTGATAAGCTTTATAGCAGAAATACTTCTGAAAAGAAAGACATATGGGAATGGAATTAGACAGTGTAGTACCAGAAAGAAGAATGAAATTATACCATTTGCTAGAAAATGAATACAACTAGAGATTGTCATTTTAACTGAAATAAAGCCAAACTTAGAAAGACAAATATTGCATGTTTTCTTTCATTTGTGGATTCTATGTATTTTTCTATAGATACATAAAACCCTTTGTGTATAAATATAACATGGAAGTAGAAAAACTACTAGGGGAAGAAAGGAAACTAGTAGAAGGGAGATAGGGAAGAGGAAGAACTGGGAAGGTAGAGTAAATGTGATCAAATACATTGATATACTTGAAAGAAATGGGCTCTATAGACCCAAAGCATATATGGTGAATATGTGTGCACATGTGCACTTGTGCGCTTGTGAAATCTCAAAACAGCCACCAGGACCAGCACAGTGACACCATCAGTTGACATGCCAATGTGATGGGGGGAAATCCTACAAGGTCTCACTCCCACATGAAGAGCGCCAGGCAATTAATGGCTGCTGAGAGAAGGAGACTCAGTCTTCAAGGACAAGCCCCTGATATGTTATCCAGTCCCAAGTGGCCAATCTCAAACACAGTTACATATAATCAACAGTAAATGGATTCAGCATTTACTCAGTATTTATTTTTATGAGAGAGAACAATAAAGAAGAGGAGGTCATAAATATGAGGAGTGGTGGGGAGACACAGGAGGAGTTGGAGTGGGGATAAGAAGGGATGGAAATAGTATAAATGCAGTTCTCTTGTATGAAGTTCTCAAAAAATTAAATTAAAAAGTACTTAACATTAGATGGTGCTGGGCAGGAGAGATGGATTGACAGTTAAGAACAAATGCTGTTTTTTCAGATGACTGAAGTTTTGTTCCCAGAAGCCTTATTGGATGGCTCCAGCTCTAGGGGATCCAATGCCTCTGGTCTCTGAGGGTCCCTGCACTGATGTACATATACCCACACACAGGCATGAAGGTTTTTGTTTGTTTGTTGTTTTTTTGTTTTTGTTTTTGGAGACAGGGTTTCTCTGTGTAGTCCTGAACTCGCTTTGTAGACCAGGCTGGCCTGAAACTCAGAGATCAACCTGCCTCTGCCTCCCTGGGTGCTGCGAGTACACACACCTGTGTGGCACGTAGTTAACAATAAAAAATAAAATTTAAAAAAAATTTACATGGAGAGCTGGGCGGGGTGAGGGGTGGCACATGCCTTCAATCCCAGCACTCACGAGGCAGAGGCAGGTGGATCTCTGTGAGTTCAAGTCCAGGCTGGTCTACAGAGTGAGTTCTATGACAGCTAGGACTATGAAAGAGACCCTGTATCAAAAACATTTTTTTAGATGGTATGAAGTATTAATGCATTAGTGTTGCTCTGGAAAATACCCTGTATTTATATTTTTTTAATTTTTAAATTGTTATAATTTTTTGAGTCTCATGCTGGCCTGTAATTTGCTGTGTAGCTGAGGGAGGCTTACCTTGAACATCTGATCCTATTACCTCCATCTTCCGAGGGCTGGGATTGTAGGCATGGTTGGCTGTATTTTTTTTTAATATGGAATGCCTCATGAATTTGCTGTCCGCCATGTGTAGGGGACATGCTAATCTTCTGTGCATGTTTCCAGATTTAATATTTGTATTGCAATAGCAAGCATCCAGCTCTATCTTTTAATTAACCTGCCCTTCCTGAACTCCTGCGTGAGATGTGTAAATACTATGTAATTTTATAACTTCTTGATAGTATTTTTAGAGATATTGTTTTGTGTCTTTATCATGTAGAAATCAAATTTCAGCCATGTTTTTCAGTAATGAGTTTATCTGGGCATCCAACTATCATGTTGTCATTTTATAAAAGTAACTGACTAACTCTTGAGTCTCCTGTTTAAAGAGAAAGAATAGAACTTCAAAAGGATTCTGAGCACATGATAAGGAAAGTTTGACTCTTTCTCTGAGCCACAGTCTCTAGGCGAGAGGTGATAGAGATAGCCATGCTTAACTTTTCTAAGCTCTTCCTTCTCCTCCTGTGTGTCTTGCTGGATTAGCTACAACTGAAAGCTCCTTATTGAAAATTGTGATCTGACTGTGATAGGATCCCATTCTTCAGACATGCTTAGTGCGGGAATGAACTTTTCCTTCGATTTTGGACTAGGAGATAATCAGTGCTTGAATGCAAAGCTCCCAGCATGAAGTTTTATGCATTATCTACATGGCTCACATGCTGCTCACTTAGGCAAGCTGCCCTATGTGGAGCTTGCAGCATCTTCTTCTGGACTGAAAATTCAGGAAAAGAGAACTACTATTGAATAGATTCCAAACTGTACTGGGCTTCAGGTGACCAAAGTTTGTTCAGATGTTCCTGCCTGGGGATTGGCCTGAGTCCTATCTGTTGTTCCAGAGAAGTACATGGCTGATTTTTATCTTTCTTTGTCCTTCTTTCTGTGGGGTGCAGGATGTTCTTTTTTAATTCTTCTGTAGCTTTGTCTCTTTGAGAAAAAACAGCATGTATTTTGGCCTAGAACTGTGAATAAAATCTGTGTTCAGGGGCCAGGGTGAAACTAATGTCTTTTTTTAGTCACAAGCCCTCTAGTCCAAAAGTTCCATTGGCAACAGATAGTAAAAGACTGTAGTAGCCAGCTGCAGAAATGTATTGTGCAATTTTGAGGTGAGGATGGGTAAAATCCCAGGGCCCAGAAGGCAGATATGTGTCAGCCAGAGCAATGACATCAGCTAGTTTGCTGATGCTACAGGAAGGGGAGGTTCCAGGTGCTGAGCCACTTTCCTGCATGTGCGGTGTCTGGAGCCACCCTGGTTCTGTTAGCAGTTAAGGCCTCTGTCTGGAGAAAGCTTTGTTTAATTCTTGCCTTCTGTTTTCTCCATGGGACCTAAAATGGAAACTTTGATGGCGAGTACAACACTTTGAGGACTGGACAGCCTCAAAGTGTGTGATCTTGTATGCTTCTTGTGGTGATGCTAATCTGCCTAAGGTTTGCAAACCTTGTGAATATGAGTATCTTATATGAAGTGCAAAGAGGAAGTGTGGAAGGGGAAGTGTTGTCTGGAATCCATGTTAGGAATTGCCTTTTCCCGGCAAAGAAGAACAGTCTTAGACTTGATCCTTTTTTTTTTTTTTTTTTTTTTTTTAATTTACTTCTGGGAGGGGACATACGTGCTGTGGAGGATGCATCTGCACTTGTGTGTGTTGAGGCCAGAGGTTGGCATTTGGTATTTTCCTCAGTTGCTTAACGCTTAACTTTTTGAAACAAGGTCTCTCATTGACCCTGGAGCACACTGATTTGGCTAGATCAACCATTGAGCTTTCGGGATCCTGTCTGCCTCATAGCTCTGGAATCATAGACATGTGCTACTAGGGATCTGAACTTAGGTGATTGGGCTGGAGTAGCAAATACTTTGCCAGCTAAGCCATCTTCCCAGCCCTGGTTTAAATTCTTTATAAATTAATATTATTCAGTGGCTTAATATAACCATTTAAGCACAGAAGAGGAAGGCATATCTAATGACTTCTTTTCTGTGTCCAGCAGAGCCTCTTAGGGCCATACGTTGGGTGATATATTGGAAAAGGCGTGTCTTCAGGATGATCTGTCTATTCAACCTAGCTGTGTACAGGTGTCTAGGAACTGCAGTGGGGATTCTTGGGAAGCTTATAGCTAGCACTACAACTGCTGAGACCACAAAGAGGCCAGAACAGGGTGGGAGCCAGCACAGCCCAACTACTTAACAGCTTTGGTTTCCTGTCAGATGTTAGGATCTTCTTCTGGCTCCACCTGTTTCCCTGCAGATGTTGGAAAAGAAGCCTGGTGCACAGAAAGCGGATGATACTAGGGCTTATGCCAGGGTAGGGACTTCCAGCCTCTGGCTTATGCAGGCTCCTCTGCACCTGAGTAGCTATGCGTTTCTATAACCGTCTGGTTCACATTCTCGTGTGGCCACTGCTCACTCAAAGGCATGTTGGGGAGAAGCTCAGGTATATTCTGTCTGGGTATCTTTTTTTTCTCTTCCTTTGGCTTTTCACATCTAAGGACCTTTCTGTCACAGCCTCTGAGGTAACAAAGTGCATGTTCAATATCTAGTGCCTCTACTTCTGGATCTGGAAAACTGTGGATAAGCTCTTTGTTTCCTTCCTGGTCAGGTACTTCTTAGAAGCCACCAGCATTCCTTTCTGCCCAACTTTGCCTCCAGACTGTTTGAAGGACAATTGTTTCCTGCATCTGTGATTTGGAATGTTATTCCAAAGGGAGGGAGGGGTTCAAGGGAGGATGGGTTTTGGTTGGTTGTTTGTTTTTGTTTTGAATTCTGGAGCTAGGAGTTATCTTTGTGGGGTTATAGTATTCATTCTTATTTTGGGGAGGAGGTTTATCACTAAGGAGCTCAGTCTGTTCTCAAATTTGTGATCACTCTGCTTCAGCTTCCTGAGTGCTAGGGTTAGAGTAGTGTGCTACCATTACTGGGGCTCATTATTAATTCTTTCAAAAACATTCCCAACTTGCCTACCTTTCTTCCTGTCATTCTGAAAGAGATGGGATGGGGAACAAAGCCAATCCTCGATTTCCTGTGATCTTTTTTTGGACTTAAGATGGGTACTGCAGATACAGTTATGAGGAAGAAGCTGAGAAGCAGGTATGAGACTGTTTCTGGCTCTCATGTTGGCGTGCTGAAAAGTTTCTGTAACTATCCCCTTCCCCTACAGGTAGGTACCATTTTTACCTGGCTTCAAAGTCTTTGGAGGGCAGCAGCATTTACCTCTGTAAAGTAGGAAGGGCCCAAGAAGACATTAAAACAGAAATAACTGGAGGGATAAGCCCTTCCAAAGAACTGGAAAGGGTAGTTAATCTGGAGGGAATGGTATTAGGTGTGGAGAGTGGGGAGGTGGGTTTGGGAAGGCTTACTTGTGTCTTGGGTATGATGCCCAGGAGTGCCTTCCTCAGGGAATTGAGTTGGTACCTTGCCTGGCCTTCTTGTCCTGTCCCCACCAAACACGTGTATGGTTTTGGCCTGTAAGGGAAGTCTTGGCAGAGTGCCATGGGACCGAGCCACTAGCTTTGAGATTAGACTGGTCAGCCTCAGTCTGCCTCCCAGCTTTTTGGCTGCCTTAATTACGAAAAACTTCTTGGAAGCTCCCAGTCCTCGCTGACTTGGCCTGTGATGGTGTCTTGCATTGGAAAGGTACATATTTCTTCCCACACATGCTCTGCATCTTTGGGTTTTAAAAAGAGAGGGATACACTGAGGTGTGGTGGTGCATGCCTGTTACTCAGAACTTAATGCAGTATAATTGTGAGTCCAAGGCTAGCTGGACAAGATAGCATCAAGTACTAGACCAGCATAAGCTACACAGGGAAACCTTGTCTTAAAAAATTAATAACAACTGGAGAGATTGCTTAGTGGTTAAGAACACTTGCTGAGGACCTAGATTCGATCCCTAGCACCCACATGGTGGTTCACAAACAATTGCAATTCTGGTTTCAGGAGATCCGATGGCTTCTTCTAATCTCTGCCAGCACCAAGCATATGTGTGTTATAATACATGTATGTAGACAAAACACTCACATAAATAAAATGAATGAATGAAATTTTTTAAAAGTTGAGGCTGGACCTGATAGACTAGGATCAGAGGGAAGGGCAAGAGGACCTCCATTATCAGTGGACTGGGAGAGGGACACAGTTGGGGAATAGGGAGGGGAGGATTAGGAGGGGAGGAGGGAAGGATACAAAGTGAATAAACTGTAGTTAATAAAAATAAAAATAATTAAATAATAAAAAAAGTTGAGGCTGGTTCGTGGTGTATCTCAGTAGAGTGCTTGCCTAGCACATGTGGCCCTGGTTGGATTCCCAGGACCGCATAAACCAGATAGTTAAGTATGCCTGTAATCTCAGTATAGGGAAAGTGGAAGCATGAGGATCAGAAGGTCAAGGTCATCCTCAGCTTTATAGTGAGCTTGAGGTCATCCTGAGGTACATGAAACCTTGTAGTAAGGAGCTTAATTTGAAACAGACCTTGAGAAAGGGGCTTAATTCAAAACAGAACTAGCTCAGGGTTTCCATCTGAAATGTGTATTGGAAGACTCCTACTAGTCTTGACTTTTCTGTCTCTTCCTTCCCTTTATCTTCCCACCGTGGTCAGAAATTGTGGACAGCTGCCACTATCAAGTAGGCCCATCAGAATGTTAAGAATGGAGCTAGGTACAATTCCACTTTGCTTAGAGTGTTTGGGTTCACCTGTAGAGCTGGCAATTTAACCCTGGGATGGGGCTTTCCTCCCAAGAGTGGGTGAAAGCAGGAAGGAAAGAGTAAGAAAGTGCATCAGGGTCAGGATAACATTGAGTCTGTGTTCTTTCCTCCCTCCTGTTCTTCCAGCATCATCACTGTTGATAAGAAAACAAGAGAAAAACAAGGCCTTGCTATTTAGTCACAAACAGTAAACAAGCATTTGCTGACTTTCTTAGCTTAACCGACAGTGTAATACAGATACTTTATAAAGCTTGGGTTTTGGCAAGACTGAATTTAGTATTTACCCAAAGAGACAATAGTTTTTAAACAAAGAATACCCAAGGTTTTAACTTGTTGGTTTTTAACTACAAATATCTTTGCAGTTGGGAAACAAAAAAGTTGTGTCTTAAAACCATAGGAAAGCTTTCTTGAAAGAGCAGGGTTTGTTTTTTTTTTTTTTTTTTTTTTCTGGTTTTTGAAAGTTGGGTTGAATTTATAAGTAAAAGAGAGGTGTTCTGCATGTGGAGAACAGCAAGCACATTGAGAGAATATAGTATCTATCCAAGAGTCACTGATGAGCTGTCCTGAAGCAGTATGTCTAATAGGGCACAGCCAAGAATTTCACTTTTTGCGGTTAACATTGGTGCACCAGAGATGGGATATGAAGCAGTGAAAGTGGAATCATGTGGAAACCTTGTTTAGTTTAATTTAAATTTTAAATTATGTATATGTGTACATATATGTGTGCGTATGTGTAGGTATCTCACAGAGGGCAGAAGATACCATTAGATTCTGTGTAGCGGAGTTGTGGTTGTGAGTTGCCTGATGTAGGTATCCTTAGCTGCCAAGCCATCTCCAGCCCCTGGAAATCTTAATGGTAGAAGGAAGTAGGGACCTTCTGGAGAGGGCATACACTGTTAGTAAAGTAACTTGCTAAAGGTATTGAGAGAGCTGCAACAAGAATAGAGAAGGGAGCAAATCCTAGCGAATGTTCCCGAGTGAGATAGGCAGTTCGTAGACATGGGATACTACAGATGAAGGCGAGGAGAAGGAATGTGCTCAATAAAGTTTCTGACCTGTGAGTACTAATCCATATCCATCTAACATCTCTGTGAAACACCTTGAACTTTTCAAAGTACTTTTTTATTCTGGCCCTTTAGAGTTTATCTCTGTGGGAAGATGGGAGCCAAGAAAGCAGAAGGCGGTTCCTGGTTCATTCAGCTTTTTAGTGGTGGGATGGGACATCTGCTCTCAGCTTTTCATCTTTTAGGGCAGTTTTATAATAAAAGCAGTATGGAGGAATGATTGAGAGATCAAAACAAGTCTATCCACAAGCAGGATAACATTAGGTAACTCCTAGTCTCTCTGGGCTTACCCATAAGCCTTTGGAACGCACTACTCGGTTTCCTAATAAGAAATGTTTTCTGAGAACTGTGATCAGGAAGATAGACTCTTGGGTCTTTTTAATTCTGAGTCTTAAATTCACAGAGATTATATGTATGAAAATACTTAATTGAAATTCTTGAGAAACTATGGCTTGTCTCTTTCTAAAGGTATTATAAGAGTTATTTGACTCCACATAACTTTCTGCTTATGTTGCCATAAAACCTGAGTGTTGAGGACATCACTCTTGTCTTGGCAGGTTTTGGCAAAATGATCAGCAGCACCCAAGAAGCTTCTGTTATCTTTTTCCTCTCTGTGTAAGATGGACCTGTACACCTCATTTCCCATATCCTATTATTATCACTTTGTGCCTGTCTGTCTTGTTGTCTGGATAACCTTTGTTGGAGAGCCCCCACTCCCATAGCAAAGCACCTTTGGGTATTGCTTTCTTTGTGTTCTCTGAAATGATGTGAACTAGCACAGTTAGAGAATGGAATACAGAACTGAGGGTCATCTTGAAAGCATTTTGGGGAGTGTGCCTTTTTTACAAAGCTATTGTGGTCTCTGTCTTGACCATTAGCTTTCCCATAGACACAACTACACTAGAGCTCCTAACGACAGACCAGAGAAGTGTTGTAGCTTGCATTCTAGGAAATCTTTTCTTTTCTGCTTTGGGACATGGGGTGATGGCTCCTACAGGTCTAAAGCACAACCATAATTGCTGAGTCATGCTGCTGAAGCTCTGTGAAGAAAGCTGTAAATCCAGATAGTTCTAGGAGAAAAGTTAAAGTTATCAAGCTGAAGAGAGATTCTGTGTGCTCTATCTAGGGTCTCAGTTCATGTAGTCTGTCATTTGCTTTCAGTTTCCAGTTCCCAAAGTTCCTCAAAGAGGTGAACTCCACAGAGTTCTTAGTTTAGTCAGAATGACCTTATCCTTGGTATCTGTCCCAAGTTCAGTATCATGTTACTTTCTTTTTCCTCTTTATCCCCTCTAGATTATATTGCTGTGGTCCATCTCAGTCTTCTAATTTCCTTTCCTAGTATGGTGTCCTAAATGTTTAAGAGGTTGGGGGATGGACTATACAGGTAGTCAAAGAAATGAACTTAAATTTGTGGGTGGGTCGTGTCTGGAAGGTACACACACACACACACACACACACACACACACACACACACACACACATTTTTCTGGACAGGGTTTCTCTGTGTAGTCCTGGCTGTCTGAACTTGCTCTGTAGATCAGGCTGGCCTCAAACTCACAGAGATGTGCCTGCCTCTGCCTCCTGAGTGCTGGGACTAAAGACATGCACCACCATGCCCAGATGGAAGGTATATTGTATATCTCATCTCTTCTGTCCTTCAGAATAGCAGGTGAAGTCAAGTGTAATGGAACTTGACTTCAAGCCTTTCTTGGATAAATTGAAATAAGTGGGTATTTCACTTATTAAAACAACAACAAAACCCTGAAACCTCTTCATGCCTCCAGATTCTCACCTGCAAGTGTCCATCCTTGCCTCTGCCAGCTTTTTCAGTTCTTTCTGGGTCTCTGATCTTCAGATTGCTGTTGGATTTGCTTCTCCTGGCTTTGTTTGGAGAAGCCTAGCTTCTCGAAGAGAATGTAATTTAGTTAAAGCTGCGGTCATCTGGTAAGTCTCAGGTCTGAACAGAGTAAAGCCTTACTTAACCTTACCAAATTTTCATGAGAATGCTTTCTTCCTCAGCCCCTGTGGCCTTTTCCTCACATGATGTATTATCATGTATTACTGATGGCAGGTGTCATCTGTGTTGATGGCAGGGTCTAGTCTTTCATCACCTTGAGAACTCAGCTCCTCATCTGATGGTGTTGGAGGTGAGCCAGTGTCTCATGTGTATGCTCTGCAGTGACATGGCTGGGACTGGGAAGTCTGGTTTGTTGTGCTGGTCACAGCAATTGTGTCTCCAAAGAAAGAAACCCCAGACACTGAGGGAAAGAAGGCTTTCTGGATTCCTTCCTAACTTTCAGTAGGCTTAAGTGGTACTCATATGTGTTCTCCCACTCCTCTACAAATAATGCCTAAGAATCCCCCCGATTAGCCATTCTGACAGCCAAACAAATTTCCACCTGTTTCTGTCCTTCAGAGGCTTGTGCTAGTTTCTCCTCTTCCCATATGCCCCCACACCCATCCCTTCTTTTCTCGTCATCTCACCCATCTCACCCTTTTCTTGCTTCCTGGGGTCTATTTTTTTTTCTTCTGCATAAGTACCTCTGTGTTGAACTCGTAAGTGAGCATCTTTTATACAAAGAAAATCAATCTAGTTCTGTTCTATGTTCAAAAAGTAGGATATATGGGGCTAGTGAGATGGTCAGTGGTTGAGAGTGCTTGCTGCTCTTTCAAAGGAACAGGTCAGTTTCCAGAACCAATGTCAGGTAGCTCCAGCTCCAGGGGATATGACACTTCTGATCTCAGCAGACACCAACATACATGCTGCATAGTTACAGATACAGACACATACATACGAAGATTTAAAAAAATAAAAATAGATATATTCAGTGTCTGTAACATTAAAAGCTGTTTTTTGTTTTGTTTTGTTTTTTTCTGAGAAAGTTCTAGGTTTTTAACTTTGAGGTGAGAGGAAGAATGATTTGATTTAAAAAACCCCATCTTTGGAGCTCAGTATGCTTTAATCCTGGCACTTGAGGCAGGTAGATTTCTGTGAGTTTGAGGCTGCTTAGTCTACATAGAGAGTTCCAGGTGACCCAGGTCTACACAGTGAGACCCTGTTTCAAAGCAACAATAACAAAAGCCAAAATAAGATGGAAATGTTCCCAGAATAAAAAATGGCCTTTGAGGGCTGGAGAAATGGCTCAGGAGGTTAAGAGCACTGGCTTTTTTCCCCAAAGGTTCTAAGTTCAATTCCCAGCAACCACATGGTGGCTCACAATCATCTATAGTAAGATCTGGTGCCCTCTTCTGGTGTGCAGGCATACCTGCATGCAGAACACTATATAAACAATAAATAAATCTTAAGAAGAAGAAGAAAGAAAAAGAACTGGCCTTTGAAGTGCCTTTGCTCTTCTCTCTCCCTGAGTCTTTACAAGCATTGTGAACTTTGCTTCTAGGAGATAAGTTGGTTTGTAAATATACAAACAATGCCTGAAGAGGCCACCAGCTGCATCCTGCCATCTGATACCACATTCAGACCCCAGTCTGTGCTCCCAGACAGCTATCAGATGACAGCTTAGTTTAGAAGGTTAAAGAACCACAAGAATTCACTCTAGTAGTTAAAAATATCGCTTTGTGATTCAGACCATGGTGAACCATGGTTTAAAGAGACAGTGGTATGAATTGTTCAGATTCCTGAGCAGGGCATAGAATGAGCAGCTCTATGCCCTTGATAAAGCTTGGGACACCAAAGGCCCAGTTGACCTGACAGGCAGGGCTCAGCTGTCCCTGCTTTACGGAAAAGGTCTTTATCTTACCATGCCTTGAGTTTCTCCTGAGACAACTGCTCAGAGACAGAAGCACTTCTCTGCCTTCTTGCTGGATGTATGTCTGTGCATTATGCAAGGAGGCTAGGATAAGAATGTCAGATGGCCTGGACCTGGTGTTACAGAGAGCTGTGAGCTGACATGTATACTAGGAATCAAATCCTGAGAACTTTCTACATGCAGAGCAAACACAAACATTCAAAAATGTGTAAGAGGTGGTTTCTTTCAGATGAGCTTATGTATGATTGCAAATGTGAAAAAAATTTGTGAGAGGAAAGTAATAGAACTCAAAAGACAAGTCCTGAGTGTTGGTGGGAGAATTAACTTGGCCACCTGTCAAATATCAAGTGGAAGATTGTGTAGGGTGTCATGATAGTGTAGTCCATGATCTCTTCAAAGGGATAGAGACTGTGCAACTGACTTGATTCTAAATTGTTAAGAGTGTCTTCCAGAATTTGTGATCAAGGAAACAGGTTACTGGCAAGAGGCTGATACTTTTGAAGCTGGAATTGAGAGTTAAGATACTGTTCTTGTTCTAAAGAGTACTAGGAGCTGGTAGGAGAATGAAGCCAAGCAGGCCTCAGGGTACTAAAACACAAGGCAGTGAGACACAGTCGCCATAGGCAGACTGCTGGTCCCAAGAGTGCTGAGTTGAGAAGCCAGTGCAGCCAGGACACTCAGCAAGATAGGATAGAGGATGTGGCTGTGTGTGGTTACACTTCTGTAGTCCAGATAGTTTGGGGAACACTTCTTTCCCAGGTTCTACATGCTTTCTTGGTTAAGAATGCAATTTAACTGAGACTGAGAAGGCTCAATGGGCAAAGCACTTGATACCCAACTATAAGGAACCTGGAACTCATGCAGTACTGGGTGCTGTGGTGCATACCTCTAATCCTAATGCTTTTATTATGAGATGAGAGGTCCCAGAAGCCTGGGACCCAGGAAGCATGGTGTATGCAGTGTCAAACCACAAAAAGAGACCCCATCTCAAATAAGGTGGAAGGTGAGAATCAACATCTCAGGTTGTCTTGTGACCTCTACACACATACCTGTTCTCACATGTACAGACACATGTAAATATGAATGCTTGTATTCTCTCTCTCTCTCTCTCTCTCTCTCTCTCTCTCCTTCCCCTGAAGCTTAGTCATGATAGATTAAGATCTTGGTTGAACTCAGTTCTAGGATAGATCAGCCTGAAAAGCCCATTCGGGAATAAAAAATGGTGTCATTGGGAAAGTCTGGAATGTTACTTCCATGGTCCAGTCTTGTCTGGGCCTGAGCCTATATTTATGTGGCGCAGTGTTAAAATGCTCAGACTTTGTGAAGGGCAGGGGTTGAAGATTTGAGAGCTTTCATCTCCTTAACTTGTATATGAGTATTGTAACATATATCCTAAGAGACTGGTCAAGCCACTGTGCACTTTGTTCTCGGAGGATCTGAAACTGGAGCTTCACTTGTGTTAAGGACGGTGAGGCAGGTAGAGGTGAATGTCGCGGGACTGGAAGACTGGCACTCCATGGTGGAGGAGAGAGACTGGAAAGAGGAGAATTTCCTGCAACAAAAGGACTGACCTTGAGCGTAGAGCAGTTATTTTTCTCTTAAGAAGGCTATGCTAGCAAAATATGTATAGCAATAGCCAGCATACTAGGCTCCTGCCGGGTGTGGCTTCCAAGCACAGGAGGGCTGGAATTGCCATACCTGGGTTGCAGTTTATTTTATTGATCTGAAGGTTCTGGTAGAGCCCATGCTCAGCTTGTTGTAGACATATTGCCTTTCAAGAGGACTTTGAAATGACACCTCTCTGTTCTTTAAAGGCAACTTTGAGGGTGATGCCGAGGAGAGTGTCCAGGCTGTTTCCCAACCCACTCTGTTTGGCACTTCGATTCTCTCTCCAGCCTTCTCCCTGTAGGCCAGAAACTGGAATCTCATCTTTTTCTTCAAGGAAGTTGCTTTTTGTTGGTGATGGTCTTTTGTATGATTGGAGGCAGGTAGCCCTAGAACTCTAGGCCAGGTGCTGTGCCAGGTGTTGAATAGACCCAGAACGAAACAGCCAGAGAGATGGCTCAGTGGTTAAGTGCACCAGATGCTCTTGCAGAGGACTTGTGTTCTATTTTTAGCACTCACAGAGTGGCTCACAGGGCACATCCTCTTCTGGCCTCTACAGGCACATGGTACAAAGACATACATGTATACAAAACACTCATACACTTAAAAATAAATAAATAATTTTAAAAGAACATTATAAAAACAAATAAATGTAAAGAGAGATATAAGAAAACACCATGCACTTTTTAGTGACCCAATCTTCATGTTTTCTATAAGTATGGATGGGTATGTATTCCCCATGTACAGTGTAAGCCCATCTAAAATTCAGTGCTCCGGACAACAGCTGCTTCTGTTTGCTTATCTGGTGAGTGTGTCTATTTTTCCATTCATCTCATAATATGTTGATTGCCACGATGAGTGAGCTGCTAAAGTCCTTGCACCTGGAGGGGCTCAGGCCTGTGTGGGGAGTGGTATCCAAGTCATGATGATAAAGTACTCCACACAATATAGGACAGGCATCCCTAGGCCGCGGTGGGCCTGTGAAAGAGACAAATTCTGCCTGGAGATGTAGAAACATTTCACAAAAGGAGGTTCCCTTGAGGTGGGCCTTGAAGGCAACAGGGAAGGAGAAGCAGCCGGATGCAGAAGTAGCACAGCCCACAGAGAATGGGAGAGAAAGGTTGGGCATTTTCAGAGCAGCAGGTTATGTGCAGGGTCATGTGTGCTGTGGTCACGCCTACAGTGGGAAGGTGTGGGTTGGAGAGGCATTGATCCTTCACTATTGACTGCTGAGAGAAAATTAAGGAGTCAGGATTTCAGATTTTGGAGACAGTGTGTCTTATAATAATTGGTTGTTGTTGCTTATATTAAGACTTCATTATTTTTCCCAGATAACACTTTTCTTTTTTAAGAAAGGGTTGTTTTTAGTTTTAATTATGTGAATGCTAGTACATGTGTATGTAGGGAGTGGTATGTGCATGTGAGTGTAGGCATCCTTGGAGGCCAGAAGTGTTGGATCCCCTGGAACTTGAGTGTCAGAAGGTTGTGAGTCACTTGATGTGGTGCTGGGCACTGAACTTCGGTCCTCTGGAATAGCAGTATACGCTCTTAACTGCTCAGCCATCTCTCTAAGCTCCCCTCTCCATAACAGTGTTCAATGAATTCTTTCATAGTAACAAAACTCCCTGCTTCAAGCTCATATAACATGTCTTTAAATTATAGCCAGGTACACATAAATGTATATATACATGTTCATAAGCATATACATATTTTTTCAGTGTCCAATCTTTTGACATCCCTACATGACTTTAGGTGACAAAGTTCATGCTTGAGAATTGTGCCATCAAGTTACAGAAACAACAACAAACCCTTGTGTTTTAAGCAAGTTTGTGATTTTTGTGTTGGACCACATTTATAGTTATCCTTGGCTGCATATATTCAGAAGTGACATATTTGTCAGCATGGTAATCTGTGCTACACAGTGAAAGGGAGAAGACAGTGTTTCATTTCTGGATAAAGCTGACCCCAGAGAATGTTGCCATCGTGAGAACTGGGCCATTCCTTTAGCTTACTTGGTTTGGCAAAGATACAGTGGTAGTGGAAGGCCTATGATGGGCATTCCAGTAATGAGAGAGGCTATAAAACCCTAGATTGCATCCCTAGGAGAGTGACCTTACCAGGAAAGTTCTGGGAAGTAAACCACAGGGAGACTTGACAGGAATTTTTGGTTAAGCCCATAGGCAAGACGTATGGGGGAAATATAATTATAGTTTGTAAGTTTATGAAAAGGTGAAATGAGTGACGTGGAATAGTTGCTCTGGGTGTCTCCTTCCTGTAGGAAGGGTTTTTACACATTCATTCTGCATTTTTGAGTGCCTGTTCTATGCTGGCCCTTCATCAAGTACAGGGACTGTGGTAGCAGGATAGCCAAGGTTCCTGTTCTTACATGGGGGAAGACTCACATTAAGCAAATAACTACATAAAAGCACAAACGCAAATCTTAATAAGTGCTTTGAAAGGTAAGTACAATGAGCTAAAGGAGCTGCGTTTAGACTTGGAGGACTGTGGACATCGGGAGATGAGAGTCAAGTTGAGGCAAGATAAGAGTCATCAGGGCAAAGACTAGGGCTGAGGTTTCAGGCTAAGCTAGACAGCCTGGAAAAAAAAAATCTGACATTTTTAGTGAACTAAAATATTCTGTGCTCAGAGGGGGAAGGGCAGGAAGTATGCTGAGAGGAGGGAAGAAAAGGCTCATGTTAGGTCCTTGTAGGTCTGGGTAAGAACCTATATCTCATTCTAAGGGCTCTGGGAAGCACTGAAGTGTGTTAAGCAGGAAATGACACAATCCTGTGTCAAAAGGGGATTCAGACAGCCGTGTGGAGAATGGATTTGTGAGGGTATGATGTTGCAGAATGTATATTTGGTCTTCCTCCTGTTTCCTGGCAGACAACTCCAAAAATCCTTTAAAATCTCCAAAGCAGGATGTCTCTCTCTCTCTCTCTCTCTCTCTCTCTCTCTCTCTCTCTTTCCCCACCCCCTCTGTGTTTGCTTGGCTGAAGGTTCCTGGATATCTTCAAGATGGGGCTGCTTGTGTAATTTTTAGTCTTATTACCTCACTCCTGGGGAAGGGAGAGGAGGTTGAAGGTTAAATTGGTTACCAATGACTAATGATACAATCTGTTGTGCTTATACACTGAATCTTCCATAAAACCCCAGAGGACTAGGTTCTGAGAGCTATAGTGGAGCCAAACAGGTGGCATTTGTAGAGAGGGCTTGGAAGCTCAATGCCTTCCCCATACCTAGCCAGATGAATTTCTTTCATGTACAATACTGTTCATAATAAACTAGTAGATCTAAGTGCTTCCTGAAGTTTTATGGGCCAGCCTATTAACAGCAAATTCATTAAAGCCAAGGATATAGTTGTAGAAATTCTGATTTAGATTTACACATGCTTGATCAAAAGCATAGATAAAACAATGTGAACCTAGCAATTGGTATCTAAACTAATAGGGCAGCAGTCTTGAGGACCGACCCTCATGGATTTTTGGTGCAGTCTCCAGGAAGAGTGTCAGATCCACATGAGGGGCATACATCTACTGTTAGACTGATGATTTGCTTGATGTGTTTGAGAAACCTTACCCACTTAGCAACAGAAGGCTGTTGTGTTGATTGTTGTGTGATGGTGTGTAAGAAACTGAGTTTGACTTTTCATTATTTTCCGTGAGGGCAAGAGGTGAAACTAGAATAGCTAAGTTTCTGTAGTAATTAATAAGTGAGATAGACAGCAGTGGAAGTGGAGAAAGGGGGACAGACACTAGATTTATTTTCCAAGTAGAATTATTTGAAGTTGTTAAGTGGATTGCAGTGGGAAGGGGAAGAGACTGGAGATGTCTCCCAAGCTTCTGGCCCAAGTATGTGTTTGAACTTGAGGTTTTTCTTTTCCTGTAGTGGAAGGGTTAAATTTAGAGCCTTCTGAGTGTCAAATGTTGTCCTGTTGAGCTTTCTCCCAAGCACTTTATTTAGTTGTTTGTACTTTATTGAAAGTACAGCATTTATTCATTTGTGTGTGAGGAGGGGGCTATGTATGTGGGTAAATGCATGCCATGATATACACATGGAGGTCAGAAGACAACTTCAGAAATCAGTTTTCTTTTTCTACCATATTGGTCCCAGGGATTAAACTCAAGTTGTCAGGTTTGGTGGGAAGTTTCTTTACCTGCTGAACCATGTCATTGGCCTTATTTTATTTAATTTTGTTAATTATATGTTTTTGAAGATTCATTTTATTTGTATTAGTATTTTGCCTGTGTGTATGTTTGTATAAAAATGTTGTGTACCTGTTGTCCATGGAGGTCAGAAGAGGGTATAAGATCTCCTGGAACTGGAGTTATGGGTGGTTGTAAGCCATCATGTGGATGCTGGGAACCAAACCTGGTTTCTCTGCTAAAGTAACAAATGTTCTTAACCACTAAACCATCTTTCCACCCCCATAGCCCTTATTTTTCATTTTGAGACAAGATTTCATTGATTGCCCATACTAGTCTTGGATTTGCTCCGTAGTCCAGACAGGTCTTGACATTGCAGTCCTCTTACCTCAGAGCGTAGCTAGTATTACAAGCCTGATCGACTCACCCACCATGCCTGGAAGACAACATGGGTCCATAAAATCCTCCTCCTTCAGGAAAAGCCACAACAGGCATGACCTAGATCCAGTCCTGCAGAGGCAGCAGAGGAAATTAGCTGGCCTTACTTCTGTCCAATTTCAGGAGCTCATATGCATCAGCATTACCCAAGCAATGGTTCTGCTCTCTCCACACTCAAGGCCCTAACTTTGTCTTTTCCTTCTGAGGACAAGGCACCGTTAAAGAACCTTTATAACTCCAGTGTGCCACTAGGGGGAGCTTGGCCTGCACTGTGTCTAGTCTTAGGAACTTTAAAATTTGGATTACCAGACTGGAGAGATGGCTCAGCCATTAAAGGCTGGGCTCACAAGCATAAATATTTGGATTACCTGCTTGATTGACTCTGTTTCAGCGTTTATAGTCTGGCTTACGCTGTTTAAAAGTATGCCTGGTAAGGTCTCAATAAATCTTAGTATCTTGGTATTGCCATTATACCATGAATTTTATCTGACTGTAGAACGAGGTGGACTTGCCTCACCTACATTGGAGACTAGGCATGCATGCATTGTTTGGGCTGAGAAAAAGAGCAGATAGAGGATTGCTGTGTATATGAGGAGAGAGAAGCTGAGGTTTAGTGCTACTGTCTTCTTTTGCATATTTGGGATTCTGGGGCTGATGACCACTTTGGATCTGTAGTAGCCTGCCATTTCTTCTTGGGTTTTGTGACGTTTTCTACATATTCCTTCAGCATATATTTATGATTTAAATTCAAGTTAACCAAAATCTGGTTTTGAGAATTTTGTAGTATACTGAAAGTGAATCAAAATCAAAAGGAATTCTGCAAGGGATAAGCATTAAGGAGTCCATCAGAACCTCCCAAGCATTATTTTGAGAAGCAACACTGGAAAACATCCTCCTTTAGTCTCATTATCTTCATCTTCATCCAGCCTCTTTGCATTCCCACATTCAATCCATTTACAAGTTTCAAATAATTCTACTTGAAAAATATAATACCAGGCGGAGGTGGGTTACCAACAATTTCAGGGGGAATGAGAGAAGTTCTTAACTGAGTGCCTGATTTTTGGCAAATAGCATCTTTACACTCTCCCAACCCCCACCTCACCCCTCCACTACCCCAGGGATAAGATATATGGAGAAAAACTAGAGAGTCAGGAGGCTCGCTTAGTGGCAGGTGGCCAATTGGTGATGAGGTCAGACACTGCCAAGGTCCTGTGATTCCACTCTGGTGTTCTTGGCAACTGCTCTGTTTAATGTATGCTGGAGAGCTGAAAGGCCTGGGTGTTGTTTTGGATCTGTTATTTCTTGGTTCAGTAAATGGGAGCAAGTAATTTAACTTTGCTTTGGATATTCTTTAAAATGTGTTAAATTAGTCCAAGCTTTCAGACCTAGTCTGTTGGAGAAACAACAAATAATCAGGATTTGGGTGGCTATTTTGGGGGGATGTAAAGTAGCATGTGACAGGGTATTTTCTCTAATTTGTGGCATATATTCTGCATGTTATAAATGCTATCTGTCATTGAGGCTTTACAAGGGCAGCAGTTAGATTTACCTCACCAGGACTCAGAAAGAATCTCCATTTCCCCCTAGAAGCCCACACTTGTGATTATCAGAAAACAAGCTGATTTTTAAGATTATGCTTCAGTATATTTTAGAGAAAATTTATAGGTTTAGGAGCCTCTTGACTAGTCCCTACTCTTAGTTCATTCCCTGACTAGTTATGTAAATGTGGACCTATCTGATCTCTCTGGACCTCAGTGGTCCCATCTATAGAATGGTAGCAAACCTATCTGACCAGTCTGTTTCAAATAGTTATATGGATTAAACAAAACAGTACATCTAAGAGAGTGTTAAGCAGCTTCCAAGCAAGAGTGTACATGGGGCTACTAAAAGGGCCTTCTGTGTCCCAAGTACGATGCTGGCACTTGCACAGCTCCTCACTGGAAGCCTGGACTCAGGTAGAGAAGGGGCTGTTTGCATTGTGTTTGATGCTCTGGCTGTGGCCATAGACTTGCCCAGGGTTCCACCTGGTCCTGATCTAGTTTGTTTCTTCTCCGTTGCAGGAAGACAAGAGACTGCTTAGGCTCTGGCACTAGTACCATGGGACCCTGTACGGGTTAAAGCCATCTCCAGGACCTGAACAAACAACAAGGTAACCTGAGAGGCCAGGCCAGGCCGGCTTCTGGGATGTGAGCAGTGTTTCCGCCCCAATTGCTGCTGGAAAATCCCAAGCGAACAAACAAGTCGAGGCAACATGCATCAGGGTCCCTCCTCATTCCGCTACTGCTGCAGTACTCAGAGGAAGAGCTTGCTTCCCCTCCAAGCCTTCAGCTAGCTCCCTCCCCCTTGGCAGGGATTCTTCCAAGTTATAAAAACTGAGACACTAGAGGGGAGGAAAACAAGTCCACTCACTGTCCTCACCCTTTTCCCCTCTGGGTTGTTGCAGCAAGTTCCCAGGAACAGCCCTGGGCTCCTGGTTGACTGGAAGGGAGGTAGGAGGAGTGGAATGCGTGCATAAACTGAGCCGATTAAAAGTCAGTGCTGTTTCAAGGCCATCTAGAACTCAGAGAATGCATTTAAGAGCGAGCACGCATGTGCGTGCGCGCTCCCGGGCCTCCGGGTTGAGGGAGAGTGCCTAGTTGAGTGAGAGCAGGCTTGTGTGCAGCCTGGGAGGACAGGGTCTCCATGACAACCGGCCTGGCTGGCTAGCTGTGCTAGCTCTGCTCACTTGGCTGGAAGGAGAGTCTTGAAAGGTCAGAGGAAGGAGCTGTGGGAAGATCGCAGCAGGTACTGGAGCTTAAGCCAGTGGATCTGGGGCCCTGGGCTCCCTAAGCGACTGTGGTGTGAGCCAGCCTCTGCGGAGAATGGAGTGGGCAAGAAATCACCCAGACTATCAGGTAAGGGCACCTCTGAGCCTCTTGCTTTGAATCTTAGGCGGTTTGTGGCAGGCCAGTGTCTGTGCTCTTCACTCAAGGTTTGAGGTCGAGAATGATGTCATGCTCCAACAGTTGGATTCTATTAGCTCCGGGAAGAGGAGGGAAACAGCCAGTTTTCTTGACTTTTCAAATCCAGCTAATCTTACTGTGGCTGAATTGTAGATGTTTAGGCTTCACTCTGCTTTTGTTTAGCACAAAGCCACCAGTATTTTCACAGGAAAGCTCTTTTACAGGAAAACGAGTTCTCATCACTCTAGCTCTTGTAGTTCTTACATGGAAACTTTGGGTGGCTTGGTTGGCTCTACCTAGTGCTGTCCTCTTGCCACCATGCTGTTTGGCTTGGCCTGTAACAACATTCAAACTAGCTAATGAAGCTTAGTGAGGCACCTGTAAGTGAGTTCCAAGTACCTCTGGAGTGTTAGCAGGACAGAGGGACTATCACAGTAATATCGGAGCTGGGGCCTTTTGCACTCTCTTTATGAAGTAGCTTCAGAAATAGGAAACTGCCCCCACCTCCCATTAATGATGCTTATCACAGGTTTTCTTGAGTTGTGGAAGGGACTTTCTTCAGGTTTTGGGACTTGCAGAAATCTGTCTTACTCAGATGTTGCGGAGGGGTATCTTAGGTCTAGGATCTAGGAACATGAGGGATAATACTTATGCTGGGTGACCCCTTTTGTTCATATTTTAACCAAATCTCAGAGCACACAGTGTCCACATCATGCATGCCTAAATTTCAGAAAAAAGCTTGTTATGACCTAGAAGTGTGGAGAGGAGTGGTGTGCGGTGAACTTGGTGTGGCCTACCGAAAGGAAACCCTCCCTTAAAGAGAGTTGTACACATGATGAAGTAGCCAGTAGTCGGGCCATTCGTAATGTTTAAGGGAGGATGAGAGCTGCGGATCCTCCTTACAGGACCCCTTCCCTTCCCCAAGAGGTATACTTTTACTTCAGCTTGGCCTCAGGGAACTTTGTGGACACTTTTGGTTTCTCAGTGGGGCCAGGGAACAGCTGTTGTTCCTGGCTCTTTGGTTTTTCCTTCTTGAACTTCCTGAACAGTGTGTCTTTTGTGTCCTAGCAAACAATAAGGGGACCTTCTGATTAACTTCGGGTCAGCTTGCCAGTATGAGCGCTGGCTCTACCTCTGATTCTGGCGGCCTGAATGTATACTGTATGCATCAGTGTTAGGGGCTGAGGGTCTGCCAGTGTGAACTAAATGGCCCCTGAACCTCAGATCAGCTTCTTTCAAAGTTAATTCCTCTTCCTACAACCCTCTAGGTATTCTTTTCTTGAGGGAATATGGCCTGTGGGTTGGGATTGAAGGAGAAGTTGTAAGAAGGAATTGTCTGAGTCCAGTGGTGCTCTATGAGGTTCTGTTGCTTGCTGGGAAGTCCCTTGACTAATAGAAGCTTCCGGTTATTAGCCGTGAGATGGAAATAATGATAATAGTTATTATCATAGTACTATTGAGAGGAAGCAAATGGGATGGTTTCCATGAAAACAGTTGTAAACAAATCTATGTAATGTGATTTGCTAAAGAATGAGGCTTAAGGAACAGCCTGATTTCTCTGGAAAACCGCTTTGCCTCTTCTGATTCCCTCACTAATAAAGCACCTTCCACTCAGATGCACTTACAAATCGAAATGAGATACCCTCACAAGCCTTCGCTGAAATGTGTAGAGAAACAAATGAGATACCCTCACAAGCCTTCGCTGAGATGTGTAGAGAAACAAATG
>NW_026590468.1:363236-392901 GCF_907164565.1 Psammomys obesus
TGAGATACCCTCACAAGCCTTCGCTGAGATGTGTAGAGAAACAAATGGTGCATTCTTTGAGTTGGGAAATCAGCTAGGAGGCTATTCACGGTAGACTTTGAACCTCATAAATGATTCCTTAGAGACACTTTAGAGAGTGTCTGTATACATAAAGAGTCCTGTAAGTTATGCAACTCGTGCCTTAGTGTAGAGAGGAGTCTTAAGAGATCTTTCCCTTTTTCAATGCTCATAGCTCCATGCACTGGTGGCACCACATGTTTTTTTTGTTTGTTTGTTTTTTGGTTTTTTGGCACCACATGTTTTAATTCCTATAAGACAGGCCCTGTTTCTGCTGGTCTCCTCTGGGGAAACTTGAGTGGGCAGAGGGGCCAGTCTCCTCAGTTCTAGATTTGAATGGTCAGCATAACATTGATAGAAAGTGTTATTGCTCTGGAAATCTCTTAAGAGCCAGGCAGTTTTTTGAAGAACTTGTAAGGGGGAAACCAAAAAGAAAACAAGGAAGTGGGAATTCCAGGGGCAGATACTTGATATGTCCTGGAATTGTGCCAAGGAATGGAGTAGCAGGAGAGGGGAAACTCCAAGTAAGGGCATCCTAGATATGCCCTCTTTCTTCAGTGAACCTTAGGCTGTATGACATACTAAGGTACCCCACCCATAACTTCAGCCTCTATCACAAGACAGGGGAAAACATGCCAGTCATGACCTGGAGTGGCATTTGGAGAGAACAGGCTTTTTTTTTCCCTCCTTCCTTGAATCAAACAATGCAGCTTTCCCAGGTGATTTCATAGCGCTATGGCCAGTGAGGCTTGAAGGAGAAGTTGTGAACAGTTTAGATTGGGCACATCACTGTGGCCTCTCAGGCCTGAAGACATTGTGCAAAACTTAGATTGCACTGCAGCTGTTCCTTTCTCCCCAGTCCTTTAGCTTCCCAGAGCTGAGTCACAAATTGGATCCCTCTATGTTCCTTAAGGATTAAAAAGTAACACTCCTGTTCTCACTCCCTCTCTCTTCCTTTGTCCGCTCCCCTTCCTGTATACTTTCCCTCAGGCCTCCCAGTCTCCAAAAAGAATAACCAATCACCCAGGGAAGTTGAAACTTGGAAATCTGTGGCGATTAAGGCCAAGGGCATCCTTAGTTCTGCTGGCCTATTCCTTTCTCTGGGCTGGGAGGACAGCTTTGAACAGATACCAGATTCCAAGAATCATGGCCTCACTGCTAACCTGTGAGTAAGAGAGGGATGCCTTGTCTTCCACTGCATCTGATACTAAGAACCGCTTTGGGCAGGGGAGTGGTATCTGAGGGAAGTGGGCCTGAGCACCTTTGTGGAACTGGGTTATTTGCTGTCATCATCCTAGCAACTTCAGATTTCCACTGTTGGGTCCAAGAGAGTTTGCTAAGGCAGCCAAGCAAAGGCAGCACATTTCTGAGGCCCGAGGAGGCTAGGCAGCAGCCCCTAAGAGCCTGGCTCAACTTCCCTTCTGTGTCTCTATGTTGACTGGAGGGTTGGGTGAGGAAGCTGCAGATAATTGAAATCTTTGAGTTAGAGGGACCATGGCTGAGAGGGCATGAAGGGAAAAAACAAAAACCAAAAAATAAAAATTAAAAAAAAAAAAAAACTGGCCATCAGATTTCTCTTCAAAGTCTATGGGAAAACTTGCATTAATGTGACTTCTGTTAGAGGAAGGGAAAAGAGGGCATCCCTTTCTGTTAGATGGTAGGCACGGTGATCATCTGTTTGAGTAAGTAGTAGTGTCTGTCTTAGGGGAATATGTTGTCATTCTATGTAATACTGAGCTGATAGAGAAACCCTGAAGTCTGTTTCTAGCCTGGGGCCCCAAAGAGAGAGAGAGAGAGAGAGAGAGAGAGAGAGAGAGAGAGAGTTTTGTTTGAGAGGAGGTGTTCAATGAGTCTAGACTACATTATTGAAGAATTTCTCTAATGACCTCCCTCCTCCAGCTCTGACATAATGAATACACTGTTATGGGGCCTGTTGAAACAATTACAATGACTGAATATTTGGGCTTCTCTGAGACTGTCCCTGTAAAAGGGTGAATTACATGCAATTAGGGTATGAAGCTGCTTCAACCAAGATGGGCCTGTTTCTGTGGGCTTATTTTGAAACCATTTCAGTTACTTCTCCTGTGATGCCTACTGTGGCTGAAGGTTTGTCTATAAATTGGAGATTGCCTTTGGGAATCAACACAGTGTGTGAAGGCTGTTTGTATATGAAAATAGGAGATCAAACTAAGGGTTATGGAAGAAAGATCTAGAAGCAACAGGAGAGAGATCCTGGATATGGGGGCTGAGAATAAAGTAGTTCTCAGCAGCAACAGTGGGTTAAAAGAAAGAAAGCCAAGCAAAGGCAACACATTTCTGAAGGCAGAGGGTGCTAGGCAGTGGCCCCTTAGAGCCACTTATGAGACTTTCATATGTATGTTATGCTATATAGATGGTATATAACATATATCAGTGTGTGTGTGTGAATGGGTTACTTAGCAAGTGGTTCTATCTTAAAGCAACTCTGGTGGAATCCTACCTGTTTGTTATGCAGGAATGATCTTTCTAGAACTGCTTATTGTCTGCTCCTTTCTACTGGCCAGCCCAGGAAGGGCCCCTGACGTTTTCCTTGACTTCCTATTGGAGTTCATATGTAGTCAGAAAGCTAGCCTGCCTCTGAGGGGCCCAGGATTACACTTTGCAAGTTCTAGCCAGCACCTGACGTTGGAGTTGATATACTTTTTCACTTGCTCCTGTGCTCAGAAGTATCTCGGGTGCCTGATGGTATACCTTCTTGATCAGTTTACCCATTAAGTCAGAGAACACAGATTATATGGGCTAAGAGCTGGGGAGGATCCAAAAAGGTATGAGTTGTGGGACTTATGTTGATGTTACATTGTTCAGATTTCCTCCCTGCAGCATTTCTTTCTGCAGTGTGAGCTTCTGCTGGTGTGATTAAGACAGAAGCACAAACCTGAAGTTTGGGGGGGGGGGTTTAGAAATAGGGTTGATTGCTGTCTGGAACTCACAGGCTAAAAAAGGGGAAGAGGGCATTTCTCTTGGAGTCAGCCAAGGAGAGGAAGGCAGGTATGAGGAGGGTGGGTCTTCTACAGTTCTTATGAAACTTCTTTGCAATTGTTGAGTGGTAAGGTGGGGAAAGATATAGGAAAAGGAACGTTGGCAAAAAACATGAAGACAGCCACTTTAGAGTTCTAGATTTACTGAAGGAACTCAATTTTAGTCTTCTTACCTGTGTTCTGGAACACAGCCTACCTCATGAAGTTCTGGCATCTGTTGTTATTTTTGCTTGTTTGTTTGAGTCATAGTCTCTTGTAGCCTGGGTGGGCCTTGAACTCACTATGTCGCCAAAGTTGACCTTAATCTTGTGATCTTCCTGCCTCTACCTCTAGAGTCCTGCAATTATAGGCATTTACCACCATGACTGATTTTCTGTGGTGTTGGGGTCAAACTCAGGGCTTCATGCATTGTAGTTAGGTGCGTGCTCTATCAGCTGGGTTACATCCCCTTCATACAACTGAGTGTGTGTGTGTGTTTGCGTGCATAAGCACGTGCATGCATAGGTATGCATGTATACTACGTGAAGGCCAGAGGTGGAGGTTGGGTGTCTTGCTCTATCGCTCTGCCTTATTCCACCACTGCCACCTTTAAAAGTTTATTTTATTTTCACTTATGTGTATGAGTGTACACACACACACACACACACACACACACACACACACACACACACGTGAGTACAGGTGCCCCCAGAAATCAGAAGAAGGCATTGTCCAGTATGTGTTCTTGGAACCAAATTCAGGTCTTCTGATAGCAGCAAGCCTCTTAACTGTTGAGTCATCCCTTCAGCCTCCTGCCTTATTCTCTTGTTAAAGAGTAATCTCTGGTCTTCTCCTTATTTACCCACAGTACTGGGTTTTAACAGGCATGCAACCATGTTTGATTTTCTATGTGGATGCTAGGGATTTGAACTCAGGTCCTCCTGCTTGTACAGAAAACACTCTTGCCTGCTCAGCTGTCTTCCTAGCCTCTGTAGATCATTTTAAAAGCAGGTAAACCTGTGGAGTGTGTGCTCACTGGTGACTGTTAGATGCTCAGTGAGCATATGCTTCTGTCTTAAAGCACCTCTGGTGGAATTCTGCCTGCTTGTTATGCAGGAATGATCTTTCTAGAACTACTTACTGCTTACCCCTTTTTGCTGGTCAGCCGAGGCAGAGCCCCCTAAGGTCTTCCTTGACTTCCTATTAGAGTCCCTTTGCAGGCTGCCCTCCCTGCTGTCATGCTGACAAAGATTTCAGCCCAGTCCTCCTTAGTTCTGCAAATACTAATCCATGTATGTCACAAAACCCAGCATGTAAGGGATGCTTTGCAGCCATCTCGGGGTGAGGGTGGAGTAAATTGGAGTGGGGGAGTTGGGGTGGGGTAGAGTGAGGTGAGGGGATAGTGTGGTATAGTGGGGAGGATGAGATGAGATGAGGGGAGGGGGTAGAGGAGAGGAGTGGAGTTATAGTCTGACTCTTACTATCTTTGAAAAGTAAAAAGTACCTGGAAAGTTGTCTTTATATTCATATGTAAATTGGGGGTCATCTTACTCATCTCAAAGCATTTTTGTAAGAGTTACAGTTCTGGCCTCACATATGCTGCCAATAAATGTCAGCTGTTGCTGTCAGTTACCTCTCCTTATGATCGTTCCACTGGCACCTGGCAGGAGAATGCATTGGCCAGGGAGTTAGCATATCTGAGTTTTAGTTGTGATCCAATCTGACTACTGGCTCTCAGTGTCCTCTTCTAGAAACCAAAAGAAATGGAGTAAGAGTTTTCATTGACATTCTGACTTATCACATCACAGTGTTGACTTTCCAGTTAAATTCTCTGAAATTCTATGGAATTAATTATACATTTTATTTCCCCAAATGACCAACCTATGTATAGTTTGTACTTTTAAAGTATTTGAATAACTTTTAAGCCCATCAGCTAGGTTCTAGGAAACATTTTTACTTAGTTCCTAAAATTTGGAGATGGAAAACTTGTTCTCAGGTGTAAAAGGTGCATTGATACTTGTAGCAATTACAAAGAGTAAGCTGGAAACCCTCTAGGTTAGTAAGAAAGAAGTGGGCTTACTTGGTGCTGCTGGGAATGTTCTCATTAGTAGGTTTTTGGGGCATTCACTTTTTATTTGCTCTGAAGACTGAATAAATGCTGCCATTACTCCTCTGGAAAAAAGGAGAGGTTGTAGTATTGTCTGAAGAACTCTCTTCACAGTTTGAGTGACCAGCTAGTGGCCAAAGATGAAACATATCAGAGAAAGAGCTATACAACCAGAATGACATTTGGAACCTGGACTCTAGTCAGACTGAATTCTAAGTGCCTGATGATTCAGCCACATACGTGGTTCTTAGGGCTGCCTCTGTTGTGTAGCTTGTCCACAGTGCTTTTACTCTATCAAACTGTGGTGGTAAAAGACTTATCTGAGAGTGTTGTAGTGAAGTCTACATGTAAAGACATATCTATTACTTTCTACCTTGTGAACAAAATATTAGCTATTTTCCTATTTATTACTCCCTTGCAAACCAAGCTATATTTGTGGCTAAGCTGTGGGATTTGTTATATCTCTTCCTTAACATCATGGGCAATTTTAAGAGACCACTGATGAGCAACATATCAGAACTCTTGTACTTTGCTTTGTCTGGTGTGATGGTACACGCCTTTAGTCCCATCACTGGGAAGATACAAACAGGCAGATCTTGTGAGTGTGGGGTCAGCCTAGCCTATCTAGATAGCATATTTCAGGCCAGCCAGAACTACACAGTGGTGGGTGATGGTGCATATAATCTCAATACTTGGGAGTCTGAGGTAGGAGGTTGAAGCTAAGCCTGGCTATATTGTAAGATCCTCCTTCAAACCAAACCAAACCAACCAACCAAACAAACAAACAAATAGGTCAGAGGGGGAATCCGGCCAAACCAAAGAACTGTCTAGGCTTAGAGGATCCTCTGTGAGGGCTAGCACATGTATGACATTGGAGTGGGGACATGGCATAACCCTGTAGGAAGGAGCAGGATAGGAAGTAGAAGGGCTGATGAGAGGCTCAAGGAGAGTGGAGACAAGGTCAGTGAGATCTAGGCAATGAAAAGTACCAGGTATCTGGGCAAGTGGCTATGACTGAGACAATCATCAGGACAAGCCCTGGCACTTTCCTTTTCCAAGAAACTTCTTGAGTCCATCTCCAGGTGCCACTTGCCCAGCACTAACCACTCCCAGAGGGGTAGGAGGTCTGATAGGGAGGTTCTAATCTGTATCTAAAAAAATGAGTTAGCACCTTAACCTACAGTATAAGTCTAATTATAAGGAGATTTCCTTTTCCAGCTGTAAGAAACAGGAATTTTTGCTGCCAAATTTAGCAGTGCGTTTTTAAGTCCCTCAAATCTCCTTTGAGAGCTCCCAAAGCTCTCAGCTTTGTTGTTATCTCCTGCTGAAATAGTGCCTGGAAAGGTCATCTCAACAGTGCCAATTTATGGGCCTGCACAATGCAGGCAAAATCTCTGTGAGGAGGTGCCTCACAGATGTTCTCTTTAAATAAGACTGCTTATAATTTAAGGTGTTTTCCCCCCCCCACTAGAAGGCCAAACTTTGCAGGGTAGGGCCAAGTATTCTGTAGTTAATTCTGAAGGCTTTCGGAGGCGAGGCTCAGTGTCTAGGAGCCCACTGTATTCTCAGAACCCCAGTCTCAATACTCAGCAAAGTTATGCTTCTACTCCTGTTGACAGAAAGTTTCTGTGGTGCAAATTTAACACCAGACTCTTTCCCCTCTCCACTTAGTTTATTAGCCACTCATGACCTACCTTTTTCTGCTGGGATAATTAAAAGATGAAGCCTGTGGGGTGCTCATTCAGCATGGGACTCATTTTCAAAGGTTTGGGGACAAGTAAGTCAGAGCCATATATATATATAGATTTTGCTAGTTGAGAAAAAGGAATGCAGTTAGAAAAAGAAAATTCAAGAATGTGAGTGACCCTGGCAGCTGTAAAGAAGTGGATACATGAGAGTGACAGAAAAGTATTTAGAATCGTTGACATGATCTTGGCAGTGGCAGTGACCTTGGTTTGCAGCCTTGGCTTGACTAACTCAGCTGCTGTGTTCAGAGGATTAAGGTTTTGAATTTTAGGTGGAACGTGCAAAACAGCCTCATTTTCTTTGCCTTTTTCCATCCCACCCATTCCCCTGCCTATTATTCCCCCTATAAGTTCAGACCTAAACAAACTGGGCACTATCACGCCCTCCAGGTGTGAGTATTCATTGCTGCCCAGGGTTATTACTGCCCAGCTGTTATTCTTAAAATTTCTGGGAGAGCCAGCTGTGAGCATTATAGGGGGAGAAGGGTTTGGTTAATTTTGAATTAGTGCCCCAAAGAGGGTAAGAATTGGGTTAAAAGGGGGGGGGGCAGGGATTTTTATTGTATTTAAATCTCAATTATAGGTTTTTCTGTTCTCCCTCCCCTCACCCCTGCTCGTTATCTCATAACCCATAACTGTTAGGCAAATTTTGGTGAGTTTCAAAAGAAGTACCGTCTAGACTTGTTTTCAGCTGCAAAAGTTAAGGCTAGAAGTCAATGTGGCCCCCTGGAAGAAGTTTGAGACAGAAAACCCTGGGAAATAGATCCCTTAGGAAACTCCTGAGCCCCTAGCAATGATGTTACAAAGGAGAGAATGGGTATATGAGAGAGGGTAATATGAACTGGAGAGGTTAGAAAAGGCCTCTCAGAGAATGAGGTTCAAGCTCAAGCTCCTCACTTCTCCAAAGTGAGGAGAAACCAGGAATATACAGACTTGGGGAAGTACCTTCCTAACATAGGAAACAGGAAAGACAAAGACCAGAGGTAGAGGGAACTTGATGTGCCAAGTAAATACGGTTGTGGTGCAAGAGCAAGTGATTCAGACTGCATGGTGTTAGCTGAGACCAGTTGAGATGGTGCTTAATGGCCTTTGTCAGGGACTTAAGAACCAGTGTTAGAGGTACACATTCTAGCTCTACTTTGGAGTGAGGTGTAGCAGTTTGACAGAGATGGCTAGCAGCATTGAATCTAATGAAGAGGAATCAAGAAAAGAATAAGGAGAAGCAGAAGCAGTCTGGAGTAGGGATGGACATCAACAAGTTCAACTAGCAGAAGCTGAGTGTATGCATACTTGGGATCAACAATATGTGTTCATAATTTTCTGCAGATTTTAGGTTTATGTTATTTCATTAGTAGATGTATTATTATACCAGGCACTTTTAACAATAAATTTATTCATTTATTCATTTTATATCCCAGTCACAGCCCCCTCCCTTCTCTCCTCCCAGACCCACCTTTCCTCCCTCCCTCTTCCACCTTCCCCCTCTCCCCTTCTCCTCAGAAAAGGGGAGTTGTCCCCTGCCCCACTTTCAAACTCACCCTAGCCCATCAAGTCACATTAGGACTTAGTACTTCCTCTTCTATTGAGGCCAGACAAGGCAGCCCAGCTAGGGGGAAGTGACGCAAAAGCAGGCAACTGCTTCCCTTGTTGCTAGGAGACCCACATGAAGACCAAGCTTCCCATAAGTTACATTTATGTTGTAGGCCTAGGTCCAGTCCATACATGCTCTTTGATTTGTGTGTCAGTCTCTGTAAGTCCCTATGGGCCTAGGTTAGTTGACATGGTTGGTTTTCTTGAGGGGTTCTTGTCGCCTCCGGGACCTTCTATCCTTCTCCATACTCCTCCACAAGACTAGCCTAGCTTCACCTAATGTTTGGCTGTGGGTCTCAGCATCTGTTCTGTTGCTGGGTGGAGCCTCGCAGAGGACAGTCATGCCAGGCTCCTGTCTGTAAGCATAGCAGAGTATCATTAAGTGTGAGGGGTTGGCTTTCTCCTATGGGGTGGGTCTCAGGTTGAGCCAGTCATTGGTTGACCATTCCCTTGTTCTCTGCACCATCTTTATCCCTGCATATCCTGTAGGCAGGGTAAATTGTGGGTCAAAGGCTTTGTGGGTGGGTTGGTGTCCCCCTCTCTCACCTGGAAGTCCCACCTGGCTAGGCAGTGGCCCTTTCAGTCTCCGTGTCCTCCGGAGCTAGTAGTCTCAGCTAGAGTCACCCCATATCCTGCTAGGAGACTACTCTGTTGCAGATTTACAGCTTGTCTCAGAGATGTCCTCTTCTCTTGTATACAAGGCACTTTTATTGGCAATTTTATTTGACATTTTAGTAAACCCTTATGACAATCTTTGAGTGAATTTGTTGATATGATGTCTTCAGGAACTCAAGCCACTGACTTGCTTACACTCTGGATCTAAGTCTATGTGAACTGAAGCATGTGCTCTTTCTACACCCCTATTCTGATCAACATACCATAAATGTGGTTCCTCTCACTTACCTGAAACATTTAATGAGTCCCCTGCTCAGAGTTATGTTTCATCGATGACTATGATCTCCTTTCAATCCATTGGAAACTAGAATAAGTTTTGAATGTTTGTGGGGCTGAAGAGAGTATTTTCAACTTTCACTGAAATGATTACAATGTCTACTAATTACAAGACTACTAATTAGAAGAAAAAAATGGGGCAGGGGGTTGGGATGTGTGGTAAGACTGGAACACAAATAACCTGAATTACCTTTCTCCTCTCTCTCTCCTCTTCCCCCCATTTAAAAAAAATATTTAAATTTTTAGTTGGTTGTAGTGGTACATGCCTTTAATCCTAGCACTTGGGAGACAGAGGCAGGCATATCTGTGTTAGTTTGGTCTATAAAGCAAGTTCTAGGACAGCCAGGGCTCTGTTACACAGGGAAACCCTGTCTTGAAAAACAAAAGAAAAATGGGTGTATTGGGGGCAGGGGTATGGACAAGTGCAGGTGCCAGTTGAGGCCAGAAGAGAACATCAGATTCCCTGGAGCTATAGTTGAGACTGTCAGTTTCGGTTATGGGAACTGAACTTGGATCTTCTGCAAGAGTAGTATACACTCTTAACCACTGATCCATCTCTCCTGACCAGCTGCCCACCCTCCCTTGCTCCCTTTCTGGTCTCTCATCCTTGCTGTTGAGCTGAGGGTCACCTTGAACATTTGCTCTTCCTTCTACTTTTGGAGTGCTGGGATTACAGGCATACATCACCACACCTAACATATGCAGTTCTGCAGTATGGTTCCCTCACATTATTTCAGTTATGTCTTCTTGAATTTTATAGTAAGAAGATGGAATTTGGTTTTTTTTTTTTTTTTTGGAAAAAATAATTTATCAGTAGACTAGTAGTTACAGTAAATAAACCTTTAATTTGAAGTTTACAGATATCTTCAAGTCTTTGAGTTTGCTGGGAATGTTTAAGAAAAGAAATTTATCAGGTCACAATTTTGACTTCTTAGGAATTAAGCATTGACTACACTTAATTTGTAGATACTTCTTTTTCTGAAGGTACTGAACTTGCCTGGCTTGAGTTGCAGAGTTCAGAAATGAAGGTGTGTGTGTGTGTGTGTGTGTGTGTGTGTGTGTGTGTGTGTGTGTATGCTTGTGAGCTCTTATTTCTTGGAAGTTAGTTCCTGTGATCCATGTTCCTCCTAGCTGGCATGCTGGAATAAAACAATTTGTTGGGCTAGATCAGGGTGAGAGTGAGTTTCAGGCAATCGTAGATTTCTGAGACCCAAAGGAGTTTCTTTTGTGAATAGTGAGTTCTACCTTCCTGCTTCCCATCCCTATCTGACGGTTTTGCTTCTGAAGGAAAGATATGTGGTTTGTATGAGGTGTTTTTTTTTTTTTTCTTTTCAGATTGTGTTTAACACCAATTTACTGGACAAAACTTTGATACTCCTCTATCTTGAGCAGAGATGCACAGATGAATTCCACAATGAGTCTGAGAAGATGGGCTAAGGTGAGAACTTAAAGAGCTGAATCACCAAGAGCCAGGGAATCACTGCTCTGAAAGCAACAAAGAACATCATTGGCATCATTTTATGGGAAAGCAGTCTATGACACAACTGAAATGATAGAAGTCTTGCCTATCTCACTGAGTGTATTATCATGGATAGGCAGTCTTCCTTTCTGTCAAAACTGATTTAAAGTAGTAGAAAGTCAGGAAGTCCAGGGGCAGAGTCTGAACTCCTTTGCAGAGCTCTTAGGAGCCTTAGATTGGTGGTTTTGACACTCGAACATACACCAGACTTACTCAGCATATTTCAAGTTCATTAAGGCCAAAGCAGGACCAAGAATTTGTGTTTTGGACAAGTTATTGATAGGCCTGCTGTAGTTGGTGGTAATGTGTGTAGTACCAGTGGTGTGTGGTGGTGTGTGGTGGTGATGGTGTGGGATGGTGGGGATGTGTGTGGCAGCATATGTGGTCATGGTGGTGGTACATATTGTGGTGTGGAGTGGCATATGGTGGTGATGGTGTGGGATGGTGGTGGTGTGTGTGGTGTGTGTAGCTGCATATGTGGTTGTGGTGTTATATATTGTGATGGTAATGGTGATATGTGAGGTGGGGTCATGATATGTGGGGGTCTTATGTATATGGTATTGGGGTTGGTGGTGTGTGGTGATGGTAGTTGTAGTGGTGTATGTGGTGGTGGTGCTGATGTGTAATGGTAGCATGTATGGTGTTAGTAGTGATGCGTGTGGTGGTGGTGGTGGTTTGGTACATGGTGGTGACGATGATGGTGGCAGTGGCAATTTTTGAACCTCACTCTGAGAAGCACTGTTTAAGAGGTTTGGTGGTTGAGATGCAGTAAGGCTTTGAGACAAGATGCTAATTGGGTTACTCTCTTTGACTAGCCTAGAACTTTATGGTTGCAAGTCTGTCCTTCAGAAGTTCTTAGCTGGTTCGCATGGTAATAGCAACAGACGTGGGTAAAGGTCTGTGCCTTTCTAGTCACTTTTCTCATGGTATCCAAGTCACTTCCAGGTGAGGTTTCAGGTGGTGTGCTTGTCTATAAATTGCTGCTTGTCTGATTTTTGGAACATGCCCATTCTGTGCCCTTTATTTCATTAGGACAGGTGACATTTTGTCAGGAAACGCTGCCTACCCTGCACAGCCCTTTGGTTGGCTGGGCTGGCTCAGGGGCTGCAAGCAGGCTGAGTGTGAGTGTGCTCTGTTTATTAGCCAAGTTTACACAGGGAGATTATCTCTTCAGCCCAGGAGTTGGATTTCAAGGGCAAAGTCCACAGTGAGTGGTTGAAAAGTTGAGAACACCTGGCAGAGAGGGTTTCACTTCTCAGTCCTTGGGGTGTTCCCACAGAGGTCAGGTTTTTTACTTGTGAGAATTTCTCTGAGGCAGAATGGCTCCAGGTGTCATCACCGTCATGTTTCAACACCAGAGGCTTCAGGTGAGACAAGGCATAAAGTGGGCCTCTCTTCTTTGTCATCCATGTTTCCTAAAGCCTTCTCTGGCATGCTCTTTCCTTTAGAGGTCTGGGACTTTTCCTCTCCTCCCTTCCCCATATGTGTGTGTATAGTCTTTAAGTCTTTAAAATTATATATAAGTGTATATAATTTATATATGTGATTTTGAAGTCTTAAAGATAGGCTCTTGTTTTTTAGTGATTCTGTTTACACAACATAACACTGGCAAATGACATGGCAAATTAATAGACAGAGACAACATTACTCACCTGGAGTTTGGAGAGAGGTGACAAATACAAAGTTAATGGTTGGTGTAGGATGTTTCTGGGGAAATGTTTGTACAACTGGTGATGTTTGTACAACTTTGTGATATGATATGATGCCGCTGAATTAATGAGTAATTGAAATTTTTAAATTATGCTTTACTACAAGAAAATATTACGCTATACTAAAAAATGTTGTATTAGAACCAAGAGTGTTTTTCTATGTTAGTATATTCCTCTTGGCAGCAACATTATGCCTTTTCAGATGACTCTTGTAGTTTTACTTAACCGAGACCCTGAAAATTGACCTTGAGTTTCCCCAGTCCCCCCTGTTTTAGACACTCCTGTAGTAAGCACTCAGTTGTTTGCCCACGTGTTCTAATACTTGTGTTTTCTTAAGCAAAATTCCTAGAAGGGAAGCTTTGCTGACCAAAGGGTTTACTCATTAAAAAACAGTAATAAATATTGCCAAGCTGCTTTCCAAAGGAGTTGTATCAGCTTAATTTTCATGAGTAGTATAGGAAGACACATTTCCACCACACCTGTGCCAATATGGTAATAGCAAGTTTCTCATCTTTGCCAATCTGATAGGTAAAAAAGAATTTTCCTTTTAAAAGTGATTTTCTTTTTGTTGTGTGCATGTGTGTATGTGTATGTGAATGAAGTACCAGTGGAGTCCAAAAGAAGGCTCAAGCTCTTGGCCACTAAGCCATCTTTCTAACATCTGAAAAGGGTCTTTTTTTTTTTTTTAATGCTTTGTTTAGGTTTCTGTCATTACTAGCAGAAGTGAGCACTTTTTATGTTTACTGCCAATTGCTTCTATTCTTCTGTGAGTTTTATGCTTAAATATGTTATTCACTTTTCTGGTTAGTTCCGTATAGATTTGTTATGAATATACACAGATATATCAGGTCTGGGATATATGTGTTGATAGTATTTTTTTTCCTTCTTTCTTCCTCCTTTCTCCTGGTAAATTGATCCTTTACATAAAATTGGTAAACTTTATTTTATTCTTCTTTTAGTGAATTAAGGCCCCCACATTCAAATTCTCATAGTATCTCCTATTTATGATGTACCATAGCCATTAAAAATAGTTTTGCAACACTTAAAAAGGAACATTTCTAACCAGTTAATGAAGGCAGCAGATTGACAATTATAATACACAAGTCTCCCCAGTCCTGGAGCCTGTTTATTTTATGTTATCCTGATGTGGTACTACCATATTCCTTTTCTGTGTGTTTGGGGATAATCACGTCTGGCCCCTTGGGAAAACTTCAGAGTGAATCCCTAGGTGCAACTGTATGAATGTTAGAGACCTAGAGATTGTAATACAAAGCCTCTCCCTTAATGCAGATGTGGCTGAATGATCTCATTCTGGCTGAGGTAGCCCATAGGTGAGTTTTGACATCAGTGACATGGTGGCATAGTAAGTAAGTGGGCCAAAGTCCCAGAAAGGATGTGGCTTTGCCATGGGAGCAGCAATAAACATGAACAAATGTGTCTTCTTCAGGGACTAATAAAGAGCCAAGTGTTGTGGTCCAAGCATGTAATCCTAGTACTTGGGAGGCAGAGTCAGAGACAGGGAGGGCCATGAGATCAAGAGCCAACCTGACTTGTCTTAGAGAGAGAGAGAGAGAGAGAGAGAGAGAGAGAGAGAGAGTAAAGAGCTAGTTCAGTCTTACCACACATATGAAAAGTTGGACATGGTTACAGATGCTTATAATCCAAATGCTGGGGAGGTGGACTCAGGCAAATCTTTGGGGCTCATTGGCCAGGAGGCTAGTGAGAGTTTGTTTGTTTGTTTGTTTTTTTAAAGAGGTGAATAGCCTTTTCAGAACAAGACGTCTATCCTGTGCATTCATAAATGAATACATAAACACACACAGAGGACAGAGTGAAGGAAGATTATGAAGTCAGAGAAGGAAGGCTGTTTATTGAGGATTCACTTCTGTCCGAGATAATAAACTGAACAGATTTACCTTAACTGTACCTTAAAGGCAGCTTTTAGTGCACGGTTGCTGATCCTAGAGTCCTAAACCCAGGACAGAACACCTCCTTCAAGGATCAGAGTGTAAATCAAACTTTAGGGCTAGTCATTAGGGCTTAGGACACTTGAAGAGAGCAGGAATAAGCTAGCATGCTCTGTCAGCCAGGAGCGTAGGCAGAAATGTTAGTGGAAGTGAGCTAAGTAAGGAAACAGAAGGGAAAAGTATTCAGGTAAGCATATATCAGGTCTCTGCAGGGCCAATTGCACAGAGAGCTGCACTCTGAAGGAACTTAGTTGGATGAGGTATAGAAAAGGCCAGCATCCTATAGTGGATTCTATTACAAGGGCACTGGGCTCTGAGTACTTTGTGTAGAGGGTTTAATTTAGGTAGTGGCTACAAGGATATGTGTTCACAGGAGGACAGGAATGGTGCAGTTTGCTGGACTTAACAGAGATGTGAGGAATTTCAAGATGGGACTCCACATAGGTCTTGGAGCTGCCATTTCCCTGCTGATCAATGTGCACCCTGAAATATAGTGGCTTAAACATCAGTTGTTTCTCATGATTCTGAGCGTCTTGTGTGGTTTTAGTTAGATAGAGGCTAGGCAGATGTTGGCTGAAGGCTCACTCACTTGTGTGTTGTGGTTGGGGAAACCCACACAGTTGGGGCTTCCTAAATATGCTTTCTCATTCTTGAGAGTTTTCTTGTCTCTGCCTCTGCTATTACTTCATGCTGTACCTTCTAGACCTACAATTCTTAGGAGGCAGCTCAGGATCTCCTAGTGAATGCCTTAGAAAGACCTGAAGATGTTGAATGACCTTTATCTTCCCTAGGCTTGGGAGTACAATCTTGAATGGACCACACTTTGTTCCTCAAGGCAGTGACAAAGGCCTGGTTTGCTTAAGGAGAGATTTACTTTGGGGTAATCATGACGGTAAGAGAAACTACTGGATAGTTCCCCCAGGATTTATTCGTTCTCTGCCAGTTTTTAGTACTTCCAAAGCCTCTTACTACTTGGGCTATTACTTACCCAATATTTAAATCACCTTACTCTGTATTTATCAATACTTATATTTGCTTAAAAAAAAAAAACCTGTTTCTTAAGGTGAAAAATCAGTATTATTTGACACACAGGGAAGGTAACTTACTAAGTACAGTGAAACAAAAATGTTTAAAATTTCAGCCAGATACTGTGGTTTGTGAAAGTCCTTTCTCATTAAGAGATGGTATAGCCAGGCTAGACCAAACAGCTTACTGTGGGTTTAATTAAAAGACCCTGTGAATAAAGTAGACCCTGTGAATAAAGTAGAGAGTGATTGAGGAAGACTCTCAATATCAAGCTTGGTCTTGTATATGCTTGTGTAGAAGTACACCTTCATACACATGTACATGCCCACAAGCACACATACACACGCACACACACCCACACACACACAGAGTGGGGCCAGATTAGGTGTTTGGTAACAGCAAATAGAAACTTTCTCCTCAGTCTGAGAAGACTTGGAAGAACTGAGAAGTGCGTGCTTACTGCACTGTGATTCCTGCCAATGAGTGCTGTGCTGAGTTGGGTGCTATGTCAGATGTTGGATGCTTTGTGGTTCCCCACAGTTTAGCTTTGGAGGTATCAAGAGTGATGTGCAGAGAAAGAAGGGTATAGAGTAGACCTGAAGAGTCTGCTGAAGTTTGGGGATGGTTTTAACTGTTGCAGTAAACCAAGCAATTGCTGGTAAAGTCACAGGTGAGGGGGGTGGTGGAAGTGAGACTTAGAGCAGCCGGAAAATGCAGGGCTTGCTGATAGGCTTGGGCATGTGTGAGAGTATGAGAAGTCAGGGATAGAAACTTGCAGGACTCTGGAAAAGTGGGTTGTGTGTCTTTCTGGGTGTTTTATTAAGGGTGGATGCAGCTCAGTTTAGACATCCCTTTTTATCTTCAGACAGGAATTCAGTTTGCACTTAATAGATTTATCTCTTTGGAACGTCATTTGGGTTGTTGTCTCTTCTGTGTGTTTTCTACAAACTGTAATTAGATATATAGGCTAGATGTTGGTCAGGATTTTGGAGGGCGCCTTTGAGCAATGCAGAAGATCACAAGCATATAAATCTGGCTATCCCACTGTTTCTGATGTTAAATTTGGTCACTACTGAAAGTAGACCAGCCAGATGTCTCCATTGTAAAATTATAGTTTTCATTTTCTGAAGGTCACCTATGGGTAACCTTTGGCGCTGCTCCTCTTTAATCTTTTCACTAAAGAGGTTTTACTTTTTTTTTTAACTTTGTATTATGGAAAATGTCAGGCATACCCAGAAGAAGAGTTGAAGATGAATTACCCTATAACCACCATTCAGCATCAACTCTTATCAACACATGGATTAGCTGGCGTTGTTTCTAGGCCTGTTTACTCCTCCACTACCAGATTTTTGAGCCAAGTCCTAGGCATCATTTCTAACCATTAGCATTTTAGAAGGACTCTTCAAAAAGACCCTTAGAATATGTTTGCTGATCCATCTAACCTACCCGAGGACAAGACTTTGCGATGTATAGCCGTGAGTGCTAAGGTCCCAGGGTTGACTGCAGTGCAGTGACTAACACAGAAGTGAACTCAGGGAGCACTAGTCATGAGACTAGGCTTTGTGAGTTTTAGTGCCCGGAGACAGATTAGGCTGTGTTTGAAACTTGTGTCCTCTTAATGTTTGTGTGTGTGCATGCATGTACATGTACACATGCACACATATGTGTAAAGTGGTAGCATTAGTTCTGCCATGGCAGTAGCCATTATTTATATACCTTACAGCATATGAAGCATTTTTGCATACCTTATATCCTTGGATTTATGGTCTGTCTTTTCAGAAAAAGAATTGAAGTGGCTGGCTATAGAAGACACAGCAATAGTAACATCCCACTATCTTTCTATTATATGGTAACCAGAAAAGGGGTTTCGAAGTTAGACACAGTTTCACTTCTGGCTGCGCCTTTTGCTAACTATACTTTAGTCTTTAGCTTTCTTGCTTGGTAAGATAAATAGAATTGGTAATACTTACCTCATAGGATTGTTTTAGAGTATTAATTAGCATAATGAATGCATGGGAACAGTGCTCTGCATACCGGATGACTGGTAAAAGAAAAATTAACTCTGTTAATAACAGAGCAACAGGGAATTGGTACCAAAGAAGTATGTACTGTGTCCTAGTCTTGCTCATGTCTGAAGATGCAAGGGGCCTTCACTTCTGACTGCAAGTCTTGGGTAGTCTGTGCTCCATTCTCAGAGCAGGTCAGGGGTTTTCTTTTAAGCTTCATATTGTAATGAAATTTATATGGTACTTTGAATAAGATAAAGTTGAATGATATATTGGATGTAATTCTTTTTTATCTTTATTTTATGTAGTATTAGTCTGTGTAAGAGAGTATGTGGGTATGCATGTGGCATGGCACTTATATGGAAGTCATAGGACAGTTTTTCCTCACCTACTGCGCATTTTGGGGATCAAAGTTAGGTTGTCAGGCTTGCAGTGAAAACACTTTTTACCTGTTGAATAATTCCTTTTAATTAACAAAAAGTTGATTTTATTGTTATAGCTACAGAGTTTTCTTACCAGTTTTACAACACATGCTTATTCAAAATTGGTTTCCTATAGCTTTCTTCTGCAGATTGCCAATTCTAATGTATTGTATAAAATTGTAACTTGTCAGCTGGGCAGTGGTGGCATACTCTTTTAATGCCAGCCCTCAGAAGGCAGAGGCAGACAGATCTCTGAGTTTCAAGCCAGCCTGGTCAACAAAGCAAGTTCTTGGACAGCCAGGACTACAGAGAAAAACCTTGTCTGGAAAAAACAAAAAACTCCCCCAAAATGAAATAATAAATAAAAAAGTAACTTGTTAAAAAAAAAATCATTGTATAAGATGCTAAGCTAATAGGATCTTTATGTACTCTTCTGGTGTCCTAACCAGAAAAATGGGACCGGGGGCATTGGTACCACTACTTTGTGGTACCACTACTTTTGTTAAGAATTGTACTGTAACTTAAGACCCTGAGTTATATATTCTATACCTTTGTATTTAGTATTTCCAACTAAATGTAGAGACTTCAGTTTGGCTTCCTTTCATCAAGTTAGAACCTAGTAACATACATTCTTGCTTGTATTAAAGCATTATATTGAATAAATCTTTATGATAGCCTTGGGAGCCCTGTTATCTCTTAAGTACTTTTATTCCATCAGCCAACACTCCTGAGAGATCAGGTGAGCAAGCCTATTACACTACTTGCCAGTATTATAGATTCATAAATATCAGGCAGAGATTGCTCTTTGCTTTATGTGGGTGACTTTCCATTTGGGACAGAACCCATCATTTCTAGATAATGCAGCCCTAGGAATTTCCTGAATAAAGCTCATGCATGACACAAGTAAATCATGAGATTATAGTGACTTCGGAGAAGTCCTTATTGGGAGTAGTCGTTATTCCAGAAGACAAGTGTCTTTCTTCCAGGGAATAGGGCGCTTCTTTGTCTAGTCATCCTTACTTGTCAAAGACAGGTAGAACAAGCAGGTTTGCATGCTTGTCATTGTCCCCTCTTGAGCCTTTGTAACTGTATATCAAAGATCCTAGAAAACAAATTCAACTGCCATGTTGATCCATTTTTATTATAAAGTAAGAATTAATGATGGTTTTCTATTGTCTTGGTATGTTCAGGCTTTGTGGTGTAGGGATGGTGCTGATAATAGAAACTGCAGGCATTTGGCTTCTTAGATGATAGCCACAGTCAAAAAAATAGAAGAGTGGCTTAAATTTCAGCAGACATGCGTGGCATTTTAGGTGGTTTGCCTGTGCTGTGGGGGTGGGGAAGAAGAAGAAGATACGTATAAATATGGAATGCCTGGGTTGGCTAGTAGATGTCATGCAGTTAGTACTTGTTGCTGAGTTTCTGTTTAGTTATATAACGTTTACTCAAATGCAAATTTGACATATGACTAGTAGTACCTAGCGCACTGGCCAGTGTTGCTCACCATTTTTTCTTAAATTTTGTTAGTTTTTTTATTTGGAACTCACTGTGTAGACCAGGGTGGTCTTCAACACACAGAGATCTGTTTGCCTGTGTCTCTAGAGTGCCAGGATTAAGTGTGTGTACCACCACACCCAGAAAAATTTGTTAGTCTTTTTCTTAGTAATTCCAGAGAGATAGAATTGCTGCTTATGTGGACTTGACAAGGCCACTTGATGTCTTTGCTTTTGTGTTCTCAGTCACTCTCCTCACCACGGGTAGTTCAGTCTACTATTCTAATTGCACCAAAAGGAGCTGGGCTCCGTGGCAGGTTCAGAATCTCTTGATAGAGAATGAATTAATGCCACACTTGGGTATGGAATTTGGGAGCTGTGTAGTTCTTTGACCTTTACCCTTCAGTTTCCCAGTGGAGTCCTGTTCATTACCTTTGTATTCTTGCTATTCTCAATTCTCAGCCTGCACTGGAATCTCTAAGCCCACCTTTCTCAGACTCTGACTTTGTTAAGTTCTGTGTACACCACTGCATCTCCCTCTTTCTCTGCTAACGGGTGCCACTATTCCAGCAAAACCACATCTGCTGCTGGTGGGACCAGCACACCTTTATTTCTTTTTTTCTCGCTTAATGAGAAATTAATAAAAGCATTAGGAAGAAAGTAAAAACATAATTTATTAATATTTGGTATATACTATTCTTAGGGTGGCTTTTGCTATATATATATATATATATAGTGAATATATATTTATATATTTTTTTTGTTTTTTTCAAACATGGCACTTAGACTTTGTAACCTACTGTCTATGCTACTGATTTTGGTTGGGTATATCTACAAATACTTTTTGAAACTATTTTATAATATTTAATTTTGCATAGAGCTTTATTGTATTGATGAATCAATTTGATGGTAGACTGTTGGGTTGTTTAGACTTGGCAGTTTTTACATTTTTATTTTCAGTGATAAACCTGCCTGCTAAAATTTCTGGATAATTCTATAAGTTTCTATAAGAAGATGGAATTGTATGTAGCATATGTAATTTATTTAATAGTAATATCTTTTTGCTTCTAAAAAGCAATAGCTTTTGAAACGCGGATAAAATGTTAATATGAGAAAATAATACATGCATAAAGTAGTTCACCTTACTAGTGTGTAACTTATCATTGTGTAACAGTGAGTGAAGGCTGCGACTTTACTGTCTTGCTGACACCGTTGCAATGGACATCTGTGTACAGTGACTAGGCAGGGGTTTATATCCACTAATATCTAAAAAATGAATTGCTCTAGAGGAGTGTATGCTTCTTCATCGTGAGAAGTAATTATAGGCCTCTGTCTGTGGTATTTATCAGCAATGCCTACATGTATTCATTTCTTCTCACTTCTGCTAGTACTTAGAGATGCCACCTTCTCAGTACTGCCAGTCTAAGGAGAATGAAATAACTCAACACTTGCATTTGTGTTTTCTTGATTTACCAAAGAGGTTGAGCATTGTTTCATTCTTTTTGCCATTTGTTATATACATTTTCCTCTTTCCCACTTATTTCTTAACATAGCCTTAATTTTAGTCATCTAACACTTAAGCAATATGCAGTTATTTTGGTGTGTGGCTTGTCTTTTAACTTTGTAGTGAGTATTATTTCAAATATGTACTTTTCAGAGCTGTTGAAATGTAAATTCATATATGTACACGCATATATATATATATATATATATATATATATATATATATATATACAGATGTAGAAAATTATATTCTCAAATTGTCTTTCAGAAAAATGGTGTTGGTTTACAGGGCATTCAGGTGTATGGAGTGCCATCTTGATACACTTTGCCTGAGTTTGGCAGTCATTTTCCCAGGTGTAGTAGGCAGAAGTGGTAATGCCTTTGATTTAACTTTTTCTTTGAGCTTGCCTACTACTTTGTTGTAGCTGAGAGCCTGCTTTCCCCTTGTGCCTCTCTTTCCTTGTGACCTTCTCTAAAGAAGCCACTCACCTCCTCCTCTCTCAGGCTGTGCTCCTTTAAAAAATATATTTGTTTGTTTGTTTGTTTATTTATTTATTTATTTATTTATTTATTTATTTATTTATTTATTTATGTTCATATGTGTGGGTGCTTTGCTTGCATGAATGTCTGTGCACTGCCCAGTACCCTTGAAGGCCAAAAGAAGGCATCAGATGCCCTGGAACTAGAGGTACAGACAGCTGTAAGCTGCCATGTAGATGCAGGGAATTGAATCCAGGTCCTCTGGAAAAGCAGCAGGTGCTCTTAACCACTGTTATCCATGCTTTTTGACATGGCTTGAAGGACTTCATTCCATCTTCACTCTTTCTTTCTTTAGACAGGGTCTTAACTATGTTGTCATCTGGGCTGGCCTGGAACTTGCTCTTTGGACCAGACTGGCCTTGAACTTATAAGAGGTCTACATTCCTATGCTTCCCGAGTGCTGAGATTAAAGGCTTGTGCCACTAGACCCAGCTTCATCTTCACTCCTCTTAACATGCAGCAGCAAAGCCATATCTTGGGTGCCATCACTTGGAGTAGTTGTACTTTCTAGATTCTAAACTTTGAAAATTGCCTTCTGTAATAAAATCTCCCATGTACACTTCTCTCTCTCTGTGGGTGTGGGTGTGTACCTTGTTTGAGACAGTATCTCCTTTATACATTGCTTTCAGCAATTCTCCTATCTCCACCTCCCATTTCCCTGTAGGGCTGTACTAGGATTATAGATGAATGCACCTAAATTCAGCTTTTATGTAGGAACTGAGGATCTGAAGTCAAGTTTTCAGACTTGCATGGCAGACACTTTACCCACTGAGCCATCTCCTCAGCTCAGGACTTATTTTTATTTAACTCTCCCAACTGTCCACGTGGGCAGCCAAGGGGTGAGGGCAATAGAGAGAGTAGTTTCTTGAAATTTTGCGCTTGCAACAGCATTTAACATACCCACAGGTTAGGGAATGGGCACCAAAATGTTGTTTTAAAATACAATCCCAAATGTTTGATTTTACCAATAAAGACTCAGGGTTAGGGTTAGGGTTATTAGGGTACAAGCCTGCTAGCTCAAAGAGGCAGAGAAGCACCTAGCTGACCTTCCTACCCAGCCAATGTCCCAGAAGGAAAAAGTTCCTTCTCCACACTGTCTTAAAAATCCTTCAAACTGAATGGCCTTTCTACTTCATGTGCATCACTCATTCCATCCTTGGACTTCCTCTGACTCTCTATGGTTTTTGTTTGTTTGTTTGTTTGTTTTTGTTTTGTTTTTTCATGGTTCACTTCCTATCAACTGGTTGCTTGCTCCAACTCTTGACCTATGGTTAACTTTATTTAATCCTGTTTACAGAAAGCTGTTGGGTTAAAGTTGTGTGCTAGGGCTGAGCCATAACACAACTAGAAACAGGTTTTTTCACCGCACAGTCTCCAGGCTTACAGTATGATCAAATATCCTGCAACAAGAATGAGGTATCAGTGTGGGCTCCAGGGAAGAATCAGAACCTCAGCAATAGTAGCCAGTTAGCCATGCCTCCTGGCTCTCTAGGACATGATGGGAGCTAAAGGCACAAACGAGTGATTGTATCTGGAAGGATTCTCCACCAGCCCCTTTCCTAAGCTAGAGCAGCAAGCCAGTTGGCAGACTTGCCTTTTCTGCCTTAAAGTACGTTGTTTCTGTTGCTAACAACAGCCATGGGTAGTGTAAATAAAACAGACTCTTAGGCACAGAGACACATGAAGACAGAACTGAGGGGGAAGGGCTGAAGTAGACAGGGACTGAAGATGCACACTGAGTCTCTAGAGGTGCTGTGTACACTTTGTCCTCTCTCTAGCCTTGACAGTGGGCCTAGCCTAGGGCTGCTGTGTGGGAGAGCCACCACTGCTATAGAGCAGGAGAGATCTGGATGACAGGTTTGAAAGATGAAGTGCTTAGTTCAACTGGAGATGCTTTGCTCATGCTGACGCTCCTGCAGACTAGACACTGGTGATCTGAGGCCAGACTGTGGCTTCTTTCCTCTCTCCTTTCCTATCTGTAGGACTGCACTCACTGGTCTCTGTTAGTGCTCACATGACATGTGCTGGAATCAGCAACACAGTGGCCTTGATGTGGGAACTGACCTAGAAAGCCTTGTAGATCTGCACCCCTAACTATGTAAGTAGTGCTTTAAATAAGCTCCTGAAAGTTGTGAGCTCCCATCATGTGGACTGAGACTGATTCATCCTCTCTGGAAGGGTGGTCCTAATAGCAGGAATTTGGACATTTAGTGCCCAGGGGCTTGAGGTTCAGGTGGATGGTGTTAGGTCTATGACCTAACAGTGCTGGAAATCTATTTAGAGATGGGCCAGATGGTCTCTGTCAGATGGGTATCTGTGATTATGAGCAGCGAGGATATTCTGGGTCAGAATAATAAATTTATAAGAATTCTAGAGCACTCCCCAAAAAGCATCACTTTGAGCTTTTGTTTTATAGTGTCTGACACTTAGGGTGAGGGTATTTGAAGCAACATGTGGTTGGACTCTTTTGCCCTACCATGGTTTCCTTGGACCATATAATAGACCTAAGAAATATATTCTAGTCTCTCAGAAACAATGATCTCCATTCTAATCTGGGCATCAGGTCACTGGGCTCTTAAGATATAGAGCTGTAGGGACACATGGTTGATTGGGGCTGGAAGGATGCATCATAGACCTTGCTCCAAATGGGACTTTACCCTAGGCATTGTTATTAGCAATGTTTTTCTTCCTTGGGTTAAGAAAAGTGGATTAGAGTTGTTCTTTAGATTTAGGCCTACAAATCTGCTTTAGGGTCTCATTTTTACTTGGCAGCTCTGTAGGTTACCCAGTGTGGTTAACCAGGGGACCATGGCACATTGGCAGCTTATAACAGCTGCATCTGTATAGTCACCTTAAAGTGAGGTTTGATAGCAGAGAAGGAGAAGCACACTCCAGGATGACAAGGGTTTGAATGTAAAAGAGTAGGGGCAAAAATGGGCATATTGAAGTAGGAGGAGTGCTACCTGGAGAGAGAAGGGTGTGTGTGTGTGTGTGTGTGTGTGTGTGTGTGTGTGTGTGTGTGAAGATGGATTGGTTATAGTAAAGATGGGAGGAAGAAGAGGATGATGAAAAAGTGGTTGGAATTGGCACTGGTGATAGGCAGTTAGCAGCCCTGAATGACAGGATAGTGTCATTTATGAGTGTGGAGAACTGGAGACTGAAAGATGAAGGGAAATAGTGATGTAATAACTGCCTTGCATTAAGGTATCTCTTCTGGGTGCCACTCAAGGCCGTTCCCTGAAGTCAGAGGTTTGGAGGCAGTGATGGGGGAGAAATTGTGAAGGACACAACATACTTAAACTTTTTTAATAGTTCTCTATATTTGGCTCTTACTCACTTAAGTAAGAAATGGCTCCAAGGACATCTTCTTCTTGGGCCCTGCTTCTTTAACTTGTCCTTGAAGCCTCCGGGGCTGTTATCTGGCTTGGTTGGAGCTGCTGAACATTTCTGCATACTCCTTGCCAGGAACTAATGTCCTTGGGCCTCAGCTAGGGTGTGTCCCCACTCCAGCCATCTGGAAGGTCAGAGTTATTAGCCACTAGAATGTGCCCATTAGCTCTTGGAGGGACTACAACCTGTTAGTGGATTCCTAAGCCTGGGAACTGCTTCTCTCACAGGGCCTTTCACACTTGGAACATGCTAACTGGTGTAGTACTCCCTTATTTGGACACTAAATTTTCTGGATCAGATTGCAGTTCTCCTTGTTTTGAGTGAGATTTTTAGAGTATCTGACGTCCTTGAGAGTGGTTTTCAAGATCAACATCACACCAGAGTGTATATTTTTTCTTCACCTGAGTTTCCTTGACCTCCAGCCCACCCACTTAAGAAAACAGAATAGGGGTCCCATGTTCTACATGCTCATTGGTCTCCCTAGGGAATGAGTGGAGAACACCACCTTAAAGCCAGAGAGAGGAGGAATTTGAGTCTGGTGCTAGGGCTTGTGGGGAGCTTTGTGCCTGGCACCAGAAACCTATCAGAGAGAACTTTCTATGCTTTGGGGAACTTGCATGCCCACCAGCCTGTCTTCATATGGGCCAGGATATCAGGAACAGGATGCAGGCAGGGATATGGAGTGGTATTGAGTGGTAGTGGTGCTACCATGGGTGAAAAACTTTTGTGGGACTCTGAGAGCATACTTCCTCTTACCCCACCCCCTCTGAGAAAAGCTGACCCTACCAGAAGGGCAGCTCTGTTTACCTTTGGCTGCCCCTTTGATTGTTTCCTGCCAACCTGAGGGAAGTGGTTGTTAGTGACAGTGACATTGGATCCTAGTGGAGGAGGAAAGGCAGTCAAGAAAGGTGTGCTTTTCCAGTTGGAACTTGCTGAAGCAACCTTTCAGCCATCTGGGTGAAATCTTTGGGCTTAAAGAGTCATGCCAAGGAGGCATCAGGCTTGAAGATTGGTAGGGCTGAGGAGGAGAGTTGAGGCCAACCCCTGCTGTCCTCAAGAAGTCAGAGTGAAGGCTGACCAACTGAAAACTGCTGCCGCCCACAAAGAAAGTGCTTCTTTCCTAGTGGGGAGGCTTTCTGGGCAGTACAGTATCAGTCAACCCCACACAAAGTATTTGTACTTGTACTGCCTCCTTACAGGTGAGAAAAGTGTGCCTTAGACAGATTAGCTTTCCTTCGAAGCTTTGTAGCAACTGGAGGAATTTTATACCCAGATTTCATTAACTACGTGGAATTATTCCAGGAGTACTCTTTTCCCATTATTTCTTGTAGAGGAAACCACAACAAGCTATTATTTTAAGTAAGCTTTTAATTTTAGAATAGTTTCAGAGTTATAGAAAAGTTGCAAAGAGAGCACTGAAAGTTCCCATAGATCCTTGTATATATATATATTCCTCTCTTTTCTGGTCTATTTATAAGGGAGTAGGGGAGCAGAGTGAGGACAAATTTTTTTCCAGCGTGGTGGGTTTTGAACTAAAGTTTTTGAGAGTCCACTAGGGTATAATATTTTTTCCTAGGGTGCATTTTGTCTCAGCTGGACTGAGCTGGATCTGGTTTTACCTTCTAGTTTCAGAGTCATATTTTCTGCATCTACCCAATGGGGCCAGGAAGTTCCAGGAGCTCCTGGAAGTTGGGGAAGGCAGGTAGTTGTTGGGAGGCTCTTTAAGCTGTCTGGCTTCTGCACTGTTATCTGGGAAGGTTCTTTCAAGGCAATCCTCTTATTTTCAGCTGGTGTTAGCTGGCTTGGAGCCAGAGCTCTCCTAAGGGACGGAGGGAGCATCTGGGTGATGGGGCCTGTTTGTTTAATGCCTCAAGTCTGTCCTTGTGTGGTGCCAGCGTGGTTGAAGGTGGTCGCTGCTCTGGGCCCAGGCCTTAGTCCATAGGAAGGCAGAGAGTAGATAGTGCAATGTCTATGGGGAGCTGCTGTGCTTTACTTTGGGGCCCAGGCACATTCTCCATTTAAGGGAAAGGGGTCTGCAAACTTCTTGGCTGTGGGTGTGAATGGGCTGGCCTGCTCCTGGCCTTTGCTGGATGTGCTTTTTCAATGAGATCATTCCAGAATTACATTCCTATGAAATTATATTTTACTCAAGACGTGAAGCTGGATTTGTGTAAAAGCACTGGCACTAACACACACAGCTCGGAGAAGGCAGAATGAGAATGGGATAAGCAGCTCGTCTTTTGCTGGGTGGGGATTGTATTCAGGATGGTACACTGTGAGCTTACCCAGGAAATGAAATTGCCAGTCAGTACTGGGAAGGGAGGCGTGAGTTGTGTTCTCGTAGCTGCCTGCCACCCCCAGGCAATATGAGCTCAGAAAGGGCAAGTAGAGAAAGATGCTTAAGGCTTCTGTGCTAGTGGCTACTGGAAGCTCTGAGAACAGAAGTGTCTGTATGTTTTGGCATTTAAGGCCTATCCCTGTACTCACCTATTTAGCCCACCTTGCTTCATCTCTTCTCCCACCTCTGCTCCCCTTTCATCTTTCTCCTACCACTGTGATTTGTTTCTACTCACATTTGTGGCACCAACTCCCACTCAGAACAGTCAATTCTGCAGTTCTGGACACCAAGTAGAGATTTTATAATCCAATTTAATCTTGATACTGACTACTTGGAGTTAGCATAAACCCTACAGTTTAAGAGCTTAGTCTCATATGACTAAGCTAATCTCAATCACCCATATTTCTGGCCAACTAGCTATAAAGTTTTAGGGACTCCTTTCCCATCCCCTTCCCACGGGTTTGATAATTTGCTCACAGAACAGAAACTCAGAAAAAGTGTGAAAGGCCCAAGCATGGCAAACATGGTTCTGGCAGGTCTTGCCCTCCCCCATTCCTTCTTCTTGCTAAACCATAGATTACACCTCTAAAGCTAGCCACCACGGTCTGTTCCCTTATTTGGCTACTTCTTTCTCCTGAAGCTGACCACCAAGCTTTCAAAGTGTTGAAGTCCAGCAATCCAAACCCTTCTTTTGGCTATCCTAATTAACATGCCCAATCAAAAGAAAACTAACTCAAACTAACACGGAGTTTCCCTTTTCCCTTTATAAACCGGGCCATCTCTGACTGCCCCTACCCATCCCCATTCCTTTTCTGTTCTCCCTTGTCCTCTGTCTCCTGTCTTTGTCTCTTATTCCCTGCCCTCTGTCACTTTGGGGCAAATAAATCTCCTTAGTGCTGAGAACTTGATCTTGGTGTGTTCTGTGTTCCTTTCAAAGTGTACTTACTTGTTATTAGTTTATTATTAAGCCCACAACTCAGGAAGAGCCAACTGGAAGACCTGCACAGGGCTGAATATTGGTGGGTTAGTGAATAGGTGAGTCACACTTCCCCTTGGGTTGCCCTCCAGCACTTTGACACCTTTACCAGCCCCAAAAAGTCCTTTGAATTCTCATGTTCAGGGGTCTGTGGAGGGTTTGCTTTGTAAGTGTGATGGATTATGTTATCAGTACTGGTGATAACTGAAGTACTGAAGCTCCACCTTCAGCTCTCTTCTCTCCAACTTCAACCCCATTAGTCTTTTTGTCATTGGGTCCTGTCTACCAAGATTCACCTCATAAGTATAATAAACTCAAGTGTTGTTGAACTGGGTTTATCTGCCCTCTTCTGTTGTCACTTGGATATGTCCTTGAGGAAATTCCCAGGAATTCTCTGTCAGGAATCAGGCAGAAAAAACAATTCTAATTCTTACTATATCACAATACATACAGACCCTGTGTGCTGGCAACCTTTGATTATGCTACTTGTTATGATGTCTTGCATTTTCCTGTGTTCACTCTTAGCTCAGAATGTTCCACTCCTTTCAGTGGCAGACAGAATACTAGCTATGTAAAACTCATTTTCAGCATTGCCTTCTCCAAGCACTTTTGAAAGCATTGCCATCAGTTATTTTCTGCTACCAGTGTGGTGCCCGTGTGCTCTTGTTGCTCTTTGTGCATGTGGCTATTCCTTCTCTGCTCATGTTTTAGGGCTGTTTTCAGGGCTGGTGAGATGGCTCAGCAGGTAAGTAGCTTGCTATGCAAGCCTGATGATCTGAGTTCGATCCCCAGAATCTACAGAAAGATAAAAAGACTGCATCATCTTCACAAAGTTGTCCTCTAATTGCCACATGCATTTTATGGCACAAATGCTCATATGCATACATCATAAACACACATAATAAAAATGATTATTTTTTAAAAAGACTGTTTTCCCTTGTAGTACCTAGCACAAGACTTAGTAAGTACCTATAAAATGTCTATTGAAGGACAGTAGATAGACATAATTAAGCAGTCTTGGACAAGGCACTGCCCCACCCATCATAGACCCTTCCATGTCTCTTTGCATGGGCCCATCCTTGTCTCTTTTTTCCACTTCTCTCCACCCTACCTGGTAGTCACGTAAGTTGTCAGAGCTGTATGACAATTTCCCCTGCTGGGGACCAGGGCTCCTGCCTTTTCCTTCCTGTTATCTTAGGATTTCTAGGGAAATTTTAATTCTTTGAGGGCCATTATTTCAGTAGTTTGATAGCAGAAGAGGCTTTCTTTAAAAAATAAAAAATAAATAAATAAATAAATAAATAAATAAATAAATAAATAAATAAATAAA
>NW_026590468.1:392911-414343 GCF_907164565.1 Psammomys obesus
AAATAAATAAATAAATAAATAAATAAATAAATAAATAAATAAATAAACCTTCTCTCCTGCCAGTACCCTGAAGTCCTTTAGAGCCAGCATCAGCAAAGGGAAACATGCATATATATCACTTATGCCTAGTGTCTGCTGCTCCGTGGTGTGGGCCATCCAGTTTCACTGCTGCTGTAGGCTGGCTAGTGGTAGAATCTTTGGTGGCACTGAAAAACAGGATTTGAGCTGTCATTTAAAAATAATTAAATAAATTTTTGTTGGAGTCAAAATGTGTGAAATATTGCTTGAGGTGGTGTGTTTTTGTTGTTGTTGTTGTTGTTGTTTTTTGTTTTTTTTTTTTTAAACCAGCCTTTTCTTCCCAGCCAGGGAGGTTGTAGGATAGTGGAAAGTTGCATGAGGGCTTTGTTCTCTTGGCCCTTTGGGAACAATGAGGCCACTATAACCAGTGGCAAAAAGGCCATCTTAAGAGGATGGTGTCAAGTTCCGTATCCCAGCTACACACAGCTGGCTACAGATTTTATGAGTTATTGGGTGTGACAGAGTTTTTTGGGAGAGTGAGAAACTTGTAGGTTTAGCAAGTTGTTTGCATTGATATTTTTTTTATATTGGAGGTTGCATCCAACAGATTGGTCCACTGCTAGCCCTGGCATATAATTGTGTCCACACTTGACCATGGGGTGTGATCTGTGATGAGCCTGCCAATGGGGAGAGAGAACCAGGGATGGGGTGGGGGATGTGCCTCTTTGAGCAGCCAAGGAGGGACAGCATGGTCCTTCAGATTTCTCTGGACCTTTGTAGAGCTTCCTCTCATGAGGTGTGTACTCATACTCTAGGCCTGTGAATTGTCTTGTTTGACCATGATATCTTTGTGAATAATTATAGGTCACTGAACAGAACCACTAGTCAGCTACATCCCTGATGAATGCCTAATTGCAGGCATTTATAAATGTGAAAATATACAAGAGCTTAGATACATGTCATATCTTATTTCAAAGAGCAGGGACGTGAATCAGCTATGACTTGGGTGGCTTTCAGTTTGTTGGGAGCAGCTTGGTGAGCATGCTGGCCAGCCCAGAAAAGCGGAGGAGGCCCATTCATTCTCCAGGTTTCCCACAGAGAAACTAGGAATGTTGGGGAAATACAAGCTGTGGCCTTTGGCTATACATCTTTCAGCTACTGAATCTGGTTACTGAAGGTCCAGAAGAATCTATAAACCATGTGTATAGACATTTGTGAGGTATAAGGGTGTGTGTGTGTGTGTTCTGGGACAGGAGTCTTTTGACTCTTTGTCCTGAACTCCTCCTACATATGGAATTATAAGATGCTCTGCCTATTGTAGCTGGCTTATATGATGCTGGGGATCAAATCCTTGCCTTTGTGATGAGAGGTAAGCTTAAATCTAATATTTCTAGATGAACTATTTCAAGTGCTTTGGGGAATAGTTTATAAATCATTAACAATGAAGTGTGAAACTTGAGAGGAAAGTACCTATTGCCAATGAGCTTTTCTAAATGTTCAGCATTGTGTATCTGCTGCGTTGTGATGGGGAGTCTGAATGAATGAATGGAAAAACTTTGAGAGCATATGGACACTCTAAAATGGTAGCCAGAAACCTAAGTGCATGGAAGCTTCCTGTGGAGGTTCTTAGGGTTTAAGAGATATCTAATAAAATTTGTAGCTAGAAGGTGAATAGCCAGTGCAGTACCCTAAGGTATGGAGATTGGTGATGGTAAAATATGTCTCCCCTTTGGAATTCTACAGTGTATTTGATGGTTATTGTGTACTCTAACCTTAGTATTCTCAGGTTTGTTTGTGTGCTTTGTCATTTACCTCAGAATGAATTGTCACCCATAAAAGATACACCTTTTTCTTTCATGGAAAATTCAAATAAGGTTCTAAAATCTGAGGGCAACTTGTTTGTTTGTTTGTTTGTTTGTCTTTTGTCTTTCGTCCTGGACTTATTTTGTAGACCGGGCTGGCCTCTAACTCACAGAGATCTGCCTGCCTCCGCCTCCCTGAGTGCTAGGATTAAAGATGTATGCCACTGCACCTGGATCTGAGGGCAACTTTAAAACAGAAATTTCAGAAGTGTTTTGATGATGTATTAGAATAAGTGTGCAGGCCACTGACGGCCACTTATTGCTATACTTGTTAATGTTTTATTTCTTTCTGCTAGACTCAAGCTCAGCAATTGGAACCAGGCTGGTGACCCTAGTACAGCCTGGAATTATTTGTAAATTGCTCTGTAAACTCTCTCTCCACCAGGCCAGAAAGCAAGCCCTCACCAATGTGATTGTACTGACACTTTGATACTATATCTTGCTCTTTTAGAACTAAGGAGAAATAAATTTCTCTAGTTTAATTTTTAAAAATGGCTCCATAGCAATTAGGTTGTCATTTAAATGTCTCTGAGAACGATGGGGAATATTTAAGTTCCTAAAGAGAAGTCTGCAGTGTCATGTCTGCTAAGGGGCAGCGTTGATAGCTTGGTTGGTTTGCTCTGGCTTGTCAGTGCTGCCCTCGCTGAGGAGAAAGCCAGGGCTAGGTCTACATCTCCAGAGCTTGTAACTACGTGTCCAGGCCCTGTGAATGCATATGGGGGTTTTGTCTATAGTCTGGGAAGTGAGGCAATGTCCTTATTTCCCCAGTTTAAGTTTTCTTAGTCCACTGTGAGAATCAAAGAATTTCTAGTAGAAGGAGCATTTGGTACCACCTTTGTCAGTCTTCAGTGGGGAAGAGCAGGCTAATCTTATTTACCCTTTCACTGTGTATTCAAAGAAAAACTGAGGATAGAACATGTGCTAGTGTAACAAAGATTCTCTTGGAACTGCCCCTTGCTCAGCCTTTTCCTTCTGAGAGAAGCCCTTTCTTGGGGTTCAGATGTCTGGCAACAGGAGTTTGAAGTCCTGTTACCTTCCCTTCAGAGAAGAGGAAAGAAGACATACCACAGGATGGCAGACACCTTGCCTGCCCATTGTTTCCCTGTGCCTCCTTTGTGCCTCTGCATGACTCCATACAGCAGTATCTTTTTCAGGGAAGCTTTGAGTAAACTTGTATCTTTCAACCAATTTCTGTTACCTGGATTCTGATAGAGCAGAAGGCAGTCTGAATCATAGCTTCTAGTAACAGTGTGGAGTTCAAAAAATAATTATGGCTGGGTAATAGTGGCACACGCCTTTAATTCTGGCACTTGGAAGGTGGAGGCAGGTGGATCTCTGTGAGTTCGAGGCCAGCCTGGTCTACAGAGCAAGTTCCAGAACATCCAGGGCTACACAGAGAAACTGTCTTGAAAAACCGATGATGATGATGATGATGATGATGATGATGGAGGGGCTAGAAAGATGGCTCATCTATCAAAAGTTGCACCCATCTGGTGGTTCACAACCATCTATAACTCTAGATCCAAGAAGTCTACTGCCTTCTTCTGCATTGCTTTTTGATTCCAGGATGACCCAACTATCAAGATGCTTTGTCTGACAAATGCCAGGACCTTCTGTTTCCATCATCTACTCCCTAGGTGCAGAGAAAGCAGAGAAAAGCAGAAACATGGGAGCCACATAGAAACCACACTTATGTGCAGGCAAAAAAGACCCATACATACAAAATAAAAATCAAATTAACCTTAAAACAAAACAAACAAACCAAAAAACCTCATGGAGTTCTGGTAAAAACAAAAAACAAAGAAAACAACAATAACAACAAAAATCTCCCACAAACTGTTGCTATCGCTTTATTTATTCATTTCTTTGATTCATGTTAATTGGTCTTTGTTACATGCTGCTTAGACTAAATTCTAAGATGCTATAATAGATGTCCTAATCCTTATCCTTAAGTGTACAGTTTGTAACTGAGAAATAAGGGACTAAAAGAAAGTTATAGTCTGTGGGAATCTAGGGATATGAAGCTCTCCTCATTTTAGCTTCTGGGTCTTCTCATTGTCTGAGACCCCTTTGGTGAACCATAGAAGGCCTATGGATCCTTTCTGCACATGAGAGCCTGTCTGAATTCTCAAGGCAGTTACTACCCTTTCCCACCCCAACCTTCTTTTCTCCAGGGTAAACATTCTTGGTCCTTTAGTCATTTCCCCTGTGATGGGCCTGAGTGTCCTCTCCATCCTGGTTGCTATCTGTAGGATGCAGCCCAAACAAATAAAGCCTGCCCCTCTGCCAGTGTGGAGCCCACAACACAATGAAATGTCCCAAACATTGATTTCCAGGGACGCTCCCATGTTTCCGCTTTTCCTGCACCCAGGGAGAGGATGATGGAAAGGGAAGATCCTAGTGTTGTTTAGACCTATAACATTTTGATAGTTGACTCATCCTAGAATTTAAAAAGAAAGTCCTTTCTCTTATCTCTCTGCTAGTGTCCTTTTATCCTTGCACCCCAATTAGTATCCAAGCATAATGCATCCCTTTGACACTGAAAAAGAGGTCATCTATGAAGTTCATACTCAAGAACTATGCAACAGTTAAAAAAAGAGAAACCTCTCTCTCTCTCTCTCTCACATACAAATTTTATGTTTTAACTGAATGTCTAGTTTTTTGCTGGGCTTCAACCAACCCTAAGTTCAGCCTTGCTGTCTGGGGCTTGCCTTTCCTTTTCTGAGTGATTGCTTTTCATTCATAGGGAAATTAGCATAGAAAATCAAATTCCAGTATAACTGTATTCTTTTCTTGTCTTTTGTTACATTATTTATCCCAGTCTTCCTCGCCCCCAGGCCCAAAATGACAGAAGTTGAATCCTGTGACATCACAACAGTTGGCTATTATATCAACAACTGTGATGTCAGCAAGAGAGGATTATGACTTTAAGGAAGAATGGAAGAGAGAGGGTAGCTGCATCTGAATAAAAGGACATTTTAATGCAAATCTTTACCCCAAAAGCCTGGATTGGCCTTTCAGTGCCTGGCTGCCCTCTCCTTGGCACCCATTGCACCCTGTCTCTGGATTAATGGTTTGGCTTGTAGGCCTGAGTGTATAGAAGTCGCCTGTTGGTTGGCTTCTGGGCTGGCTTTGGGTTTTATTTATGAGACATGTGCTGAATAGAGCTATTCAGAGATGCGGTTCAGAGGGCAGCCTGGAAGCCTGGGATGAGCCTGAGGCAGATGTGCATGGTCCTGGGCTGAGAGAAAGCCATTGGTGTAGCCAGTTTCCTTGAGGCTGTGGGGCTGTGCCTTTCTTGGAACATGCCGCTATAGACCTGGGTGTTGCTGTCTGCTGCTTCTGAGGCAGGTTGATGCCTGCACAGGAACTCCTTTATGGTTCCTTAACACTGAGGCTTAGAAATACCTGCCACAGAGAATTCCAAACATCCTAGTTTGTGGGTCTTAGTGTTTCGGTAACTTTTTTTGTTTTGCAGTACCCATAGGCCCAAAGAACTAGCTAGATTTTGTTTATTAAGCATTTAGATTTAAACAATTTTGTTTTACTATATCTTCATCCAACCAAAGTGAGTAGCAGTATAGAAAAAAAAAATACTACATAAATTGAAAGGAAAAATATGTTCATTTCCTTCTTAAATAACTACGGTTACTTATAATGGGATCTGCTGGATGCTCTGTGGTGTCCTGGATTCAACATTGCGACCCACATTTCCTGTTTCATGTTGCTCTCCATGTGGTAGTTGCTTTTTATCACAGCAATTGTTTTAAACCAGCTTCACAAAGACATGACATCATTAAAAAGAATGTCATGTAGTCTGATATTCCAACTTGTGTGGTGTCCAACAGATGTTGAAGATTTCTTTTCTTCCCCAAATGTATATATGTGGCAGTACTCCTATGATTTTGCCAGGTTCTTTTGGGGCAACAGCATATAGTTTGAGAACCATAGACTTGCAAACTCCTGAGTAGCGTCTCCCCTCAGAAGTTGGGCAGATGGGTGGACAGACTCCTCTTATCTGCTTTCTCAGCTCTAGAAAGACTGCACTGTAAGGGAAAAGCTTGCTTTGACCAGAGTCTGTTTTTGAGCTATTCTGCCTCCAGGTGAGGAAAAACCATGAGTCCCTCTCATTCTAAACTAGATAGGTTAGAGAAAAACGTTGTTATATCACCAAGAATTCAAGGGCCAGGCATTAGATCTGTTGCCAGTATCTCGGTAGAGCTGGGTTGCAGGCATATGTAAGCTGGTGAAGGGTGGTTTCCAGCCACAAGTCAGATAGAATAGAGGCCTAACATGCCTCACTACCAATGACAGAGCTCACTTCCCACCTTTCCAGACCCTGGCTATGCTGTGAAACTCAGGAAATTAGCCTCTTTGAACCCTAGTTAAACAACAAAAAAAATTATAAGCTTCCTCTTACGGAGTTGCAGAGATGAAATGGATCAAATGTATGCATAGAATGGGCAGACCATGGCTACACTGCTGTACTTTCTTCTTCTGCCTTCCAGATTTGAGGAACAAACGGTGTTCACCCAAACCTAAATTAAAGTTGGGCCTTAATATTTATATAGATCCTGCAGTCTGAAAATGATTCTTTCTTTATGGCTTTATTTTTTTACTTTTAAATTTTTATTATTTAATCACTTTACAGTCTGATCCCAGGAAAATTGTTCTCTATTCCCACCGAAAAAAATTTTTTTTGATGGTACTGGGGATTGAACCCATGGCCACAGACATGTGAGGGAAGTGTTCTATAATTGAAGTACATCACAGAGCCAGGCATGGTAGCTCACACCTTTAATCCCAAGCACTCAGAAAGCAGAGGCAGGAGGATCTCTGTGAGATTGTGGCCAACCTGATCTACAGAGTGAATTCCAGGACAGCCAGGGCTACATAGCTACCCTGTCTCAAAAACAAACAAAACAACAACAACAATAAAACCCTGTTTATTACCAGATCTTTTTAAGTACTTTTCGATAGGGTGTCCCTGTGTCCTGTGTCATCCAGGCTGGTCTCAAAAAAAAAAAAAAAAAAAAAAAGAAGGAAAGAAAGAAAGAAAAAAGAAAAAGAAAAAAAAAAAAGAAAGAAAAAAAGTGCTGTGTCAGCCTTCCAAGTTCTGAGATTACTGATACTTGCCACCACATTTGGGCCTTTATCATTTCTTGATAATACTGCTCTGTAGAATAATATTCCAGAGTCACTGAGCTCTGTGTTTTGTTTGCTATGTAAAAACATTTTACTGAAATATGATATAGATATGACATTATATATGTATCCAGGTCCAACAGATTTTTACAGATGAACCCATATAACTAAAACCTCAGACCAGAAACAGAATATTACCAGTATTCCAGAACTGCCTCCACAGTTTGCCTGTAGAGTTATACCCCATGGCTACCCCAATATCCTGACTTCTAGTAGCATAGACCTTTTTCAGGTTTCTCTTATGCATGTGAGTGCTTTGCCTGCATGTATGTATGTGTACCAGGTGAGTGCTGGTAGAAGCAAAGAGAAGGTATTAGAGGCCCTAGAACTAGTTGCAGGTGATTATGTGCCACTGTGTGGATACTAAGAATCAAACCTAGGCCCTCTGCAAAGGCAACAAATACTTTTAACAGCTGAGCCATCTCTCTGGTTGCAGCATGAATTTTGTTATTGTTTTGCTTTGTTTTTTGTTTGTTTTTCGAGACAGGGTTACTCTGTGTAACTTTGGCTATTCTGTAGACCAAGCTGGCCTTGAACTCACAGAGATCTACCTGCCTCTGCTGGGATTAAAGGTATGTGCTGCCACCACACAGCATGTCCCAGCATAAATTTATTAGGCTGTTCTTATACTTTCCACATACAGAATTATGCAGGATGTACTCTTGGTGTCTCTTTATTGACAGTATTTCAAAGATTTAATTCATACAATGAGTAGCTGTATATACATTTCCATTACCATATGGTATTCCATTATATACTATATCATATTTACTTTCCATTCTTCTGACAGTGGTCATGTGTGTGTGAGCACGCACTTGTGCATGCATGCAAGTACTTTGTTTTATCCCTTCTCATGAGAATAGTATATTAATCTTATTATTTTGTGATAATTTGCATTCATTGGTGATTAATGAAAATGGCTAGCTTTCCATATATCTCTTAGCCAGTTGTATGTAATCTTTGGTGAAGCATCTGGCCTAGTTTGTTTTGTTTTGTTTTTAATTTTCCTGTTTATCTTTTCCTTTTTTTTTTTTTTTTACGTTGGTTTGTTTAGGATACTTATATATCCTAAATAAGAGTCCTTTGATGAATACATACATGGACACATACACACACAGACACATGCACACATACATACATTTGAGTGTTTGGAAAGCTTGATCTCCTTTCAGTGTTCTTCATGAGTTTGGTTGCTGTAGGTAGGCCACTGGAACATACAAACACACATACACATACACGCATGCACACACACACACACACACACACACACACACAGATAGACCATCTTCTCCTACTCTGTTGATTTCTTTTCTACTCTCTGAACAGCAGTTTTTAAATGAACAGAGTTCTTTTTTAAGGCAATAACTTGTCATTGTTTCAGTTGTCCCATTTAGGAACTCCATGCTTCCTCCAAGGTCTCCTTGACTTCTGTTTGTCCTGGTTCTTCCCTTTGCAATTCTTCTCAAACCCTACCTCCTGAAACACTCTGCCATAGCTCTTACCTTTTGCAGCATCTGTACTTGCCTGTCTTAGGAAGGATGAGGAGCTCAAGGGCAGGAACCAGAGCATATATAGGAGTTGGGAAGACACCTTTAGAGGGTTTGAGTAGCAGGGCAGTGGAAGCCTTCCGTGCTCGTACCTTTTTCTATTTGTCCTACAGCCAGAAGGCTCTTCCACACCTGCAGGGTTTTCTGTAGTTTGAGAGTTAGAGTGCTGCATAGAGAATTGACTGGTAGTGTTCTCAACACTCGTCATTAGGAAGGAAGCCCAGCAAAAATCATGTGGGCTTTATAGTTGAAAAGTCTTTACAAAGAGCAAGTGTGGTTGAGTAGGATGTTCAGAAAACATGGGCCTCTTATGATTAGTCTTTATGGTTGGAAGGCTGGTGTGAGTGTTCTAAACTAAGAGATAGGCATGAGTAATGGAGCCCCAAAGCTGCCTACCTTATCCAAGGGTGGCCATACTGAGATGATAGCAAATGTTTTTCAAATAATAAGAACTATTCTAGACATTGGAGGAAGGAATGGCAAGCAAAGACAAAAAAAAAAAAAAAAAAAAAGCTTGGAGTTATGAAATTTAATATACATAAAAATAGAAAAGGAGCATGGAGGAAGATGACAAATGCTTCAGAGGAAAATAGAAAAGACAAGTAGAATGCTGATGGGATAGCAGGATAGGGAAGGTTTTTAATTCTGTATAGTATGTTCAGGGAAGCCCTACTGAGTAGATAGCATCTAACCAAAGACTTAAAGGAGGGGGCAGAACAAGCTTGTTGGAGAATGTAATGTAGTTAGCAAAGGTGTGAAGGTCCTACCATAGAAATGTACTGGCATGTTTAAGGGCATAATAAGGAGACAATGTGGCTAAAGGAAGAAAATAGGGGGGAAAGGGTAACTGAAATGAGGTCATAGGCATAATAGGAATTCTGATGCTTTTCCAAGACAGAGGAGGCCTCTTGCCATCAGTTAGCTTAAGTTCAACTAGATGAGAGAACATGAGAAGGTTAAGTATGAGGTCAGGATTTAGGGGGCAGGAAAGGCTTCAGAAAGAAGCTGACATCTGGCCTGGCTGTTTAAGAAAGAATGGGGACAGAGGACATGCCAGAGAGAAGGACTTGGCTGAATAAAAGCTTGTGGGCATCAGCATTCCTGGCATGCACAGGCAGTGTCATTTTCTGTAGTCTTGCCCTAGGAAAGACCCTGACTTGGATTAGGACTGTGGCCTCTGCATCACCATCTTGTTTGTGGACCTGCTGCATTATTTTTGCCCAAGTGAGGGAAGGCAGCGGTTGGTCCCTTAGAGTAGAGCCTGTAGTACCAGCCTCCATTCCGTTCTCTTTCCCGAAGCTGTGACAAGTCAGTAGATAGTATGGGCTCAGTTGTCTTGCCAGTTCTAAGCAAAGCCGCTGGCTGGCTGAGTGTCCAGACTGGCAGCAACAGCTGTGTAAAGGGGTTTGAAACTATTTGGCACCAAACAGATTTCTTTTGGCCTAGAATTGCCTCATGATGGCTCAACCCAGTTCAGGCTTTCGGGAAGTATTTGACTTCAGCTTAAAAATGTACAGAATCTGTGCTCCAGTGGAAAAGAGCCATCTGGCAGGAAGGGGGATTGAAATTGGTTGAGGTTGAACCTAAATGTAAAGGGCTTTCTTTGAGGAGGACGCTGGAAAAGCAGTGTGGGGGTGACAAGGGGACTGTAACGAGTTCTTTTGTCTTTCTCGTTCAACAACAAGAACAACAAAATCTTCTTTTCCTGTGGTTGGCTTTTCAGCAACTTTGGAGCCTGTAAAAAACTCTGGCAATCCTCTAACCTCCTAACCAACAAACTCTGGGTCCTTTCTACCTTGACAGGCTCTCTGTACTTTGAAAGAGTTGCAAGGTAAAGGTATTTGGATTGTGAAGGGGAAAAGGGTCTTGGTTTGGAAGGGATTGTTTCAGTTTTTGAGAGGTCCTTCCTGGTGCCCTTTCTCAAGTATTTTATGCCCTCCTAACCATCCCAGTTACACCCACTTACTCTTTTCCCATGCTCATTTCTAGGCATAGCACAGTCAAAGACCCATCCTAATGTTGACTTTCCCTGTGTGTAGATGTTGCAGAAGGAGGCGTGGCTGAAGATCCAGGCTCCAAGAAGACAGAATAAGGCCAGAGGGTTGTTGTTTTTTGTTTGTTTTTTTTTTTTTTTTTTTTTTTTAAGTCTCAGGATTTTTTTATCTTTTTCAGAACCATATCCCTCCCAGTCTTCCTTCCCAGTGAACCTTCTGTGTGGTTCTGTCCCTCCATCTCTTTGGACAGGGCTTGTGGATTAGAACATAGCTAGCAAGTGGGTACAGAGGGTCAGTATATGTGTTTTGTGGCACAATGAGTGGCAGGTAGCCTCTGGGCTCAGATGGTAGCTGCATGCTGTCTGGTGACTGTCCTGTAGTTGTGTTGGTTGCAGTGTCCCGGCTGTAACCAACCTGGCTGAGCTCATGTGAAAGTTCAGGTTTGTTTGCTGTCTTTTGTTTTTTGTTTTTGTTTTTGTTTGTTTGGTTTTTTTTTTGTCTCTTTGGGCTGCTTCTTAAGCTATAACCTTCACACAAATTGGCTGTAGAAAATTAGAGAAATAGAAGTGTTAGCAGAACTTCTTCCGTAGTTTAGTATCTTTCTTTGTTAGATGTCTTTTTAAATTTTTTATTTGTGTGTGTATGTACATAAGATATATAAACATAGAGCCAAAGGTCAAAGTTGAATGTTTGTCTCAATAACTCTCCACATTATTTTTTTGAGTCAGGGTCCCTCACTGAACTTGGAGCTTGATGATTGGCTAGACTGGATGGCCAACAAGTCCCAGGGATCCTCCTGTCTCTGCCTCCTCAGCACTGGGATTATAGATGTATGCCCCTGTACCGAGCTTTTATATATGTGGTGGGGCTTCAAAGTCAGCTCCTCATACTTGTGCAGCAAGCATTTTACCCACTGAGCTGTCTCCTAGATTTGTTAGGTGTCTTGACTTCTTATTAGTAAAAAGAAAAGAGCTTTGATGAGCAATTCCTGTTTTCTGTCAGTGGCAGTTCTAACACCCACAGGAGAAGCTTTCCCTTACATGCTCACCTCTTTTCTTTACCATTCTCAGGGTTCTGCAAGTCATACTGTATGCACAATTATGTCTTGTTGTAAGCGGTGATTAATATTTACTACTGGTTTATCTTTTAGTAATGCTGCTGTTAAACCTAACAGCTGTATAACCAAATCACCACACAGAGACTGGGTTTATTTAGTTAACCTAGAACACAATGCTGGGCAATAGTTACTCTATCCTAAACCTCCAAACCCTCATAGTTTCCTAACATTTAGATTTCCCACACTATACTTGCATTTTGTGAAATCTTAGGTCTGGTTCATGCTCCACGTCCTCCATGATCTTTCCTCCAGCTCCGTTCTTCTAGCTCCCTCTCGCCCCTTCTCTCCCACTCATTTCCTGCCCTCTGGCTCCTCCCCTGTTTCCTGTCCTCTGGCTCCTCCCTTTGCACAACATTGTGGCTAGTTGTTTTATTTTGGCCTGTTTACACACAGTTGAGACAGGATGCTTATAATGAGTATCACAATGCAATATCCGGATTAAAACCAAAGAGTTGGGGGGGGGGGACAAATCAGCATTTGAATGAACAAGAGTAAGGTGTATACATTTTAAAAGAACATTATACCAACAATGTCTGCAGAAAGATATAAAAGGGACATTAACCTACTGGGGAACATTGGGGTTTTTGTTTGTTTTCAGAGGCTGAGCGTCTCTGAGAAAGATTTCCCTTCATAGATTAACTGCATCATCATTGTTATTATTAGTGTGCTTGTGAAGGTAGGGTGTGCATATGTGTGTGTGAGAGAGTGAATGTGGTGCTCCCATATGATGGCTTGTGTGTGGAGATGACAATTTTCAGGAATTCTCTCTTTTCCTCTATTGTGGTTCTAGGGATCGAACTCAGGCTTGAGTAGCAAATACAGTTACCTGCTGAGCCTCCTCACTGGCTCTCTCTTGAACTTTTGAGATTCTTCTTAGATTATGGATCAAGTTAAATTTTATTACCTGTTGAAAGCCAAGCTGGGCAAAAGTAGGAACCTTCCAGAAGGTCTGGGGATTTCAGACAGCCAAGAAGCTGTGCTGTGCACCTCCCTGTGTGTCTCCTTCCTACAGTACTAATGCCCACCCCCATCTAAGAAGTTTGTGCAGCTTGTGCTATGGCCCAACTTCTTAGTGCTTTCTGCTGAGATGCAGACCCAGAGCTGTGCATCCACTTTCTGACTAGGGAGGCTCACTAGGCAGGGGCAGAGGGCTAGAGGTGTCAGTGCTGACATGGAGAACAGTTTAAATGGGCCACCTTCACTTAGCTCTAGCCAACTACTGATGCATGAGTCTGCCTATGTCTTCCAGTAAAAGCTACTTTCTCCAGGAGTTTGGAAGCGGGGACAAAGCAAGGAAAAGAAACATCTAGCTGCTAAAGTAGATGGCAGGAAGCGTTGTTTTAAAGTAAAAGGAGCACAGCTGTTGGCTGAGGAAATTGTTAGTTGGGGTGTGGCTAGTGCTTGCATGAAACCCAGTTGTGTACGTGTCCCTTTGCTGAGGGCTAGGGGTTCCTTTCAGGATGGAAGAAGCTATGGGTTCTGGAGGAGGAAACAGGTGTCCATCTTCTGTTTGATCATAGCTGAGTAAACTCTTGGGAACAGTGAATAGTGACCTCAGACCTTTCTGAGACCTCATGTTTTAGGACACAGGTTTTCTTATATAAAATATATAAGACTAGCCAAAAATGCTTATTAGAAATGCTTATTATTCCTGGTCTCACCCCTACAGATTTCCATTTAGGTGGTGGAAATGGAACCAAGGACCCTGCAGGTTTTTTGTTTTGTTTTGTTTTGTTTTTGTTTAATAATCCCCTCATCAGTCTTAAATAAAATAGACAGTAAAACCAACGGTATCTGGTCATTTGAAATATAAAGCTGTATTATTCCTACCTCATAGAATGGGTAAGAATTGAATTAAAGATCCTTGGAGGCAAAATGGAGCCCTGGCTTGGAGCTGGGCCCCCACATACGTCACACAGGCCCCAATTCCTGACTTCTACTTTCTAGCTGTATGATTTGATTCACTTGTTCTCTGCTCTAGATCTTGTATCCTTTATAAAAGGTAAATAATGATAATATAGTAATATCTACTACACAGGATATTCAAAGGATTAAATGGTTTAATACATGTGAAGTGCTTATAAATGCAGAAGGAATCTAGCAGCATGTATCCAAGTAAATACACCTTAGGGTTTTTTTTTTTTTTCTTTAAGTTTGTTTCCTGTGGGTAACAAACAAGTTAAGGCTTAATGAGGTTTATTAGGGTTTCTGTTGCTATGATGAAACACCATGACCAAAAGCTACTTGGGGAGAAAAGGGCTTATTTTGCTTATACTTGCATATCACAGTTTAATCAGGTAATCAGGGGAGAACTCAGACAGGGCAAGAACTTAGAGGCAGGAGCTGAAGCAGAGGCCATGGAGGAGTGCTGCTTACTGGCTTGCCTCTATGTCTTGCTGCTATGTCTTCCTCAGTCTGCTTTTTTACAGTACCCACAACCACCAGCATAGAGATGCCACTGCCTATAGTGGTCTAGGCCCTCCCACATCAGTCATCATTCAAGAAAATGTACCATGGGCCAATCTGGTAGGGGACATTTTCTCAAATGAGGTTCCCTTTTCCAAAATGACTCTAGTTTGAGTCAAGTTGACATAAAAACTTGTCAGCTTAGAGGCCTTTCTGATGTTCAAGTTTTAGCAACTTCTCTCCTATGACAGCTTTGCCAAGGCAGGGACATCTTACCATTTTTACATTGCAGGTACATATACAGTGCCTGGCATAGTAAAATTAACTGAATGGCAGTGCCAGAGAATGTGAAAAGTGATTCAGGCTCAGGAATTGGGAGAAGCATGATCTGGAAGAAAAGCCTTTTGTTAAGTATCTGTGTGTCTGGGAAAAGGGCATGTTGTTATCATTGCTGTTTTATTGAGAAAGCCAGCTTCTGGAATGCACTTGTGCAAGGTCACACAACCAACAGCTGATGGGCAGGGTTGGGTGCAGTTTTCTGACTATGTCAGGTATATTCTTACTCTTTCTTATGTGTCTAGGAAATTCCAGTGGTGCTTTACTGTGTTATTTCTCTGACTTAAAACTCTTCATATAGTTGTTTGAAATTTATTGGAGCTAGGTTTTTGAGAAACTAGTGATTGGTTGTAGATACTAATTGAAGAATTTCCTTTTCCAAATATGTTGTTTCTGTCTGGGCTTTGCCATTTATGGATGGACCTTTGGACAGCAAACCAGCTTCTCATCTTGCTCCTGTGGGCATTTTAAAGTACCTTTAACACAAGTAGCTGACAGTGTGGAGGAGGGCCAGCAAGATGGCTCAGTAGGTTAAGGTGCTTGCTGCCAAGCACCATGACTTGTTTGATTTTGTAGACCCACATGGCAGAAGGAGAGAACAGACTCCACAAGTTACTCTGCCCTTTATATGTACTCATGGTACATGTGTCCCACCCCAACACACATGCACATAGATAAGAAAAAGAAAAGTATATAGAGGAGAGCTTGGGCCTGTTTCTCTATCTGTTACATCATCCTAGGATTTTTTTTTTTAAATTTCACCCAAATGTCAGAATGAGCTTCAATTTCCTCTTCACTAGTTCCCTCTCTATTCATGTTACAACTACAGAATAGCGTTCTGGAGTAGGGGGCCATCACTCCCAACACTAGAGATTTATCAGGGAAAGAAATTATGTCTTTTATCATATTTTTAAACATAATTCCGTTTCTAGTATTTTCACGTACATCTTCTCCTTACCTGAAGGCCTACCCTGGAAGAAGTAGAGTATGCTGGGAATTACACTGGAGGGTGGTGATAGTAAAACCATGCAATGGCTCTCATTTCAGTTATGCACACTCAAAAGCTGACATGTGCCAAGTTGAGTCCTTCACTGTTGAGCTTTCTGAGGACCCTGAGAGCTGGCATGAGAGAGCTTCTGGGTCTGCCTCTTCTCTCTTGCTTGCACAGAGCTATATGCAAGCACTTAATGGGGAGCTGGGCTGCCAGTAGAGAGTATCTCAAGCAGAGACAGTGGCATAGGTGCCCCAGCAGCAACTGGCCTGTCATCATGTCATCATCGTAATTCCTAGTGTTACATTAGACATTGACGTTTACAAAGTTATTTTCCTTCAGCAATTCTTTCCTTGCTTTGTAAAGGGTGAAAGTGAGGTTCTAGTGGTTTCATTTTCTTCTTTTTAAAATTCATCTTTCTACTAACAGGTTTAGTGCTTCTGGTTTTATGTTGAGGTCTTTGATCCACTTTGACATTAATTTTGTGCAGGGTGATAAGTCTGGATCTACTTGCATTTTTCTACATGTAGACATCCAGTTAGACCAGCACCAGTTGAAGATGCTCTCTTTTTTCCAGTGTATGGTTTTGGCATCTTTATAAAAAATCAGGTGTTCATAGGTGTGTGGGTTTATATCTGGGTCTTCTATTCGATTCCATTGATTTACCAATCTGTTTCTATGCTAGTACCATGCAGTTTTTACTACTGTTGCTCTATAGTACAGCTTGAGATAAGGGATGGAGAGACCTCCAGAAGATCTTTTATTGTAGAGGAATGTTTTTAGCTATTCTGGGTTTCTTGTTATTCCATATGAAGTTGAGAATTTTTCTTTCAAGGTCTGTAAAGAATTGTGTTGGTAATTTGATGGGAATTGCATTGAATCTGTATATTTCTTTTGGTAAGATGGCCATTTTCACTGTTAAACCTGCCAAGCCATGAGCATGGGAGATCTTTCCATCTTCTGATATCTTCTTCTGTTTCTTTCTTCAGAGACTTGAAGGTTTTTTTTTTTTTTTTCATACAAGTCTTTGACTTGCTTGGTTAGAGTTATACCAAGATACTTTATATGTCTTTTGTGGCTATTGTGAAGGGTGATATTTTCTTAATTTCTTTCTCAGCCCATTTGTCTTTTGTATACAGGAGGACTAATGTTTTTTTTTTGTTTGTTTGTTTGGTTTTTTTTTTTTTTTTTGAGTTAATTTTGTATCCAGCCACTTTGTTGAAGGTGTTTGTCAGCTGAAGGAGTTCCCTGGTTGAATTTTTGTGGTCACTCATATATACTATCATTATCTTCCAGTTTGAATCCCCTTGATCTCCGTTAATTGTCTTATTGCTCTAGCAAGGACTTCAAGAACTATGTTGAAGAGATATGGAGAGAGTGGGCAGCCTCGCCTTGTCCCTGATTTCAGTGGGATTGATTTAAGTTTCTCTCCTTTCTATTGCATTGATTAGTTGTTTGTGTTTGGGGATGTGGGTGTAGGTGTGGGTATATACTTACATGTGCCATGAATCATATGTCAAGAGAATAACCTTTGGTTCTCTCCTCCACCACGTGGGTTCCAACAATAGCACTCAGTTCATTAGGCTTGGTGGTAGGCACCCTTACCTGATAAAACAGCTTGCCAGCCAAAACACCTATACTATTACTTTGGAAAAATCTTTCATTGGTATTACAGAGTCAATTCTCTCCTTCCACTATGTGTGTCCTAGGGATCAAACTTAAGATGTTTATTTAAATACTATATATATATATATATATATATATATATATATATATATACACACACATTTCTATATTTATATTTATTTATATATTTATATATAAATTTATATATAAATATATATAAATATAGAAATATATACATATATTTATATATAAATATATATTTATATAAATATATATTATATAAAAATATATTTATTTATATATATTTAAATACTATATATATATTTCTAGTGGATATTAGGAAAACATGACTATTACTTCTAGCTTCTAATTGTATGTCTTTTAGATGCCACATTATCAGAATAGTCTTTCATGACTGTGTCAGATACTTTTCATTCTCTTTTCTTCACTCAGGCTTAATACTACTTATCATTGCCTAGTATAGTAATGTACACTTAATATTCAGCATAGGAACCTAATGTGATTCTTTTTCTTTCTTTCTTTCTTTCTTTCTTTCTTTCTTTCTTTCTTTCTTTCTTTCTTTCTCTCTCTCTTTCTTTCCTTTCCTTTCTTTCTTTTGTTTGTTTTTTGATACAGGGTTTTTCTATGTATTTCTGGCTGTCCTGAAACTTACTCTGTAGACCAGGCTGTACCTGTGTGATTCTGATCTATGCTGCCCACTGGATGTAAGCTTATGAGGACAGACTTTATTCTTTGCTGGATCATCATTTGCTTTAGGCAGAGTTGCTTAGCAAATGTTTTTTGGAATGAATGAATGAATGAATGGTTTATTGCTTAGAACAAAACTAATATTTGTTTTTTTAAGAAAGGAAATATTTAAATTTTATCTATGAATTATGAATGACCGGGACAAGATTTTGGAAAACATGCCAAAAATTATGTGTGATGGGAATGATGGGAAACCTAATGAATGAGCGTTGGATGGAAATAGAGGTTTGTTCCCCTCCCCCATTTTAATAGAAATCATTTTTTTGTGAGGTAACAAATTATCTTCTAGCTCACAGACTCTTCCATACTGGAGGGCAGGGTTAGGAAAGTGGTTTTTACCACTTACCACAGGAACCCTTCTGGCCATGGTGGATCTTTCTGGAAGATATTTGGAGTGCTCTGGCTGGCTGTAGAAACTTGCTTTACAGCTGTGTTTTCTTTGCAGGTCTCTGGGTTTGCAGAGAGCCGAAATGACCATGACTGCCAACAAGAACTCCAGTATCACCCATGGAGCTGGAGGCACTAAGGTCCCTCGGGAGACTCTGAGCAGGTGGGTAGAGGTACAGCTCTGGGAGATGGCATCAAGAGTCTGCAGATGACCTGGGGCCCAGGTAGGATCTCTGCAAAGTATAAATCTGTCATGACTGCTGATCACCTTGTTTGCTAGTTGGCCCAACTTGTGCTGACTGTTAGGCAGAAGCCTTGTCTGACACACACCATATTCTAGTTCTAAAAACAACAAAACAAAACAACAACAACAAAAAACTATTTGGCATGGCAACTAGAAGCACTAAAACCAGCTCTGCCATGCACTGAGAAGCCCAGGCATGCTAGTAACATGACAGTAAGAAGCAGGTTAGAAAAGATGGAGACATCTTAAAGCAAGCTCTCCTGTCATGAGGAAACGGACCTTATTGGGGCAGTGGTGGCTAGACAGTCACACATGTTAGCATAAGTTCCAAGCAGAAGTCTAGACCGTGTAACAACATAGGCCTACCCACAAAGAAAACAACTTAGGGGAATTTTAGTCATTCTCTGTAATTATCTACTATCCTGTTCTTTTAATTCTCTTTGCTTTCAAATTTAAACTCAAAATACTTATTTGGTTTTTTATTTGTTTTCTTAAGACATGGTTTTTCTGTATAGCCTTGGATGTCCTGGAACTCACTCTGTAGACCAGGCTGATTTCAAACTCACAGAGAATTGCCTGCCTCTGCCTCCCAATAGCATGCGCCATCACTGCCCAGCAAATGCTAAATTACTTAGCCAGATCATGAGCTCTCAGAACATTTTCTAGTGCTCTCTAAAAATCTCTTCTGCCCCAGCTGTAAAATCCCATTAATAAGGTATCTTACTGTCAGAGTTGCTGTGAGGATTAAATGAAGAGATATGGAAGTGCTTAGCATAGGGGCTATAGTAAAGCTACTAGAATAATAACAAATCCCATCCTGTGATGAGATAATAAGCTTCCAGGACTGTTATATAGACGTGTAACTCTCTCCTGTACTTCTCGGGACTTGGCCAAGGCTACATGCTAGTCCTGGAAGAACTTTTGGACTTTAAATAAAGCCACAGATGTTTTCACAGACTCTTCTGTGATATGATATCGCTTAGATGGACAGATTTAGGCTCTTAATCACTGGGAGGATGTGAGAGAATGCTAAGGTGTGCTTGGGATAGGACTAGCCCTTTATCCTAATATCTGGGCTGAGCCCAGTGGTGTTTGCTACCTCAGGTTTAAACTGAGGTGATGGTAGATGTTTAGTTTACTCAGAGCTGGTATCCAGATGTGGCTAGTTGGAAAAGACCTAAAATATAGCATGTGGGGAGTGACTGGTATGAATTAGTTTTGTAAAAAGTCCACACTGTACATATAAGACTTGGTCCTGGTTTCAGTCTAGTGGACTGCGCCAATCATACAGGGCTTGGGTAGGCTCTTAAGTATATAAGAGCTTTGGATTTAGCCAAAAGTTGAGTACTTACAGCAAGACCAGTAAGAACTGGTCCATGAACTAAACTCTTCCGGAACATTAGATAATTGCAACATTCTGCTTCTGGGAACCAATTTGAGGGCTCAAACAACACTGATGGCAAGTCTTACTCCTCAATGTGTGCGTGCACATGTTTGTAGTCTTGATATACAACCCCAAATACAAACATCACACACTTTTCCACTGAACATTATACTGAAAGTGCAGTCCTTCTTCCATATCCTCCTGAGTGCTAGGATTACAAGCTTGTACCATTACACATGGACCCACTTTAACAAAATGTCACTTGCTAGGAATGAATTAAACACCTAATGACTGCATAGTGCTATTCTTACATGTATTTATTTGTGCCATGTGCCTGCCTACTGCACACAAACACCAGAAAAAGACATCAATTCCCTGGAACTAGAGTAATAGACAGTTGTGAACTGCCACATAGGTGTTAGGAACTGAATTCCAGTCCTCTGCAAGAGCATCCAGTGCTCATAACCATGTGCCATATTTCCAGTCTTCTATTTTATATAAATGTATGTGTGTCTGTGTGTTAGATGTACACATGCATGTAGGTGCCTATGGAGGCCAGAAGAGAGCATCAGACCCCGCAGAACTAGAGTTACAGGAGATTGTGAGTTTTCAGATGAGTGTGCTGAGAATCAAACTATGTTCCATGGAAAAACAACAATTTCTTGTAACCACTGAACCATCTCACTGCCCGTGACTTTTTCCTTCTAATTTTCACAATGTTACGGTTGCAGAGATGCAGGATGTGTAGAGTTTACATTAAATTACAAAGCCTAACCAGGACTGCTGACATATTCTCCAGTTTCTATTTGGAATACACGCCTACGCACGTTTCTAAATATTTTCTTGAATTGCTTTACCTTTTAGTTTTCCAGCATGATTTCCGTCCAAACATGCTGTAGAGTGTTTGTAAATATCTGAGCTTAAGATGTACCTTTTATCTCTACAGCCTCCCTTCTGTGGCTTCATTTCCTTCCTGCCACATTTCCACTCCTCTCCCTCCCTCATTTCTGGGAACCTGGCATTTGCAATGGAGTCACAGCCCCCTGTGGCTAGCGGTGTATCCTTCACTCAGAGGCCACTCCTGAGCTGTTGCTGTTACTTGGACATGGATATGGTGGTTTCTGTGATTGGCCTCACCTTAGCCACTACCTCTGAGTGTTTGGATGAGATGAAACAAGTTTCCTTTAGGAAACAGCTATCAGTGAACTCTGAGGGATCTCTTAGGTGTTGGGTTCTGTGCTAAACACTAGGGAACAAAGAAGGGATAATCACTCTCTCGAGAAGGTGTTTACAATTTGACTATCTTAACGTTTTAATATTATATTCTGCCTTTTCAGTAGATTGTTGGCATGATTTGAGGCCCTTTTATCGTTGCCAGCTCAAGAATTCAAGGAAGGGAACATATTGGTGTGGACAGAAGTTTGACTGGAGAGGGCAGGGGTGCAGTGCCTTACAAAGCTAGGTCTTGAGATCCTGGTTGTTTTGGGAAACATGAATACAGTAGAATCTAGTAGTATTAAGAAGCTTTGGGATGGAGGTGGGGGGGG
>NW_026590468.1:414353-439383 GCF_907164565.1 Psammomys obesus
TTTTTTTTTTTTTTACCTAGAAGGAGACCTGTTGTTGAATACTTATATTTATAAATAATTAATTTCTAAGTATGTGTGAAAAGAAAGAACAGGATCCTGTTAGAATATACAACAGGGGGTTGTATATTGAGTTTTGAGTTTTTGAGTATATTGAGCTTTGAGTTACGAGGCCAGAGAAGGCCTTCCACCAAGAAACAAGGTCAAAATGACTGGAAGGGTGGTGAACAGCCTGGGTGGGAAGTCAAGGACCCAATCTCAGGGTTTGTGCCTACATGATCAGATTAAGAATTTAGGGTTTTAGTTGGGCGGGGTGGTGCATGCCTTTAATCTCAGAGGCAGGTGGATCTCTGAGTTCCAGGCCAGCCTGGTCTTCAGAGTGAGTTCCGGGACAACCAGGGCCAGAACATTAATAATGCAGGAGGAAGGACAACCAGCTGTCACTAGAACATGCAGATAGTGGTCTTCATGGAAGCTGTCTTCTGTTAGGAGAGGAAGGGGAAGATGACGGCTTGTAGACTTGGATTCTCATGAGATGGCTCTAGTTTCTTCAGACTAGAAAAGAAGGGAACATCTCAGAGTCAGAGGTAGGAAGATGAAAACAGCTGCTGCAGAGTGTGAGGACTGACCTAAGAAACACAGAGGTGTGCAGGCAGTGGCACATACCTGTTGACATTTCCTGAGAGTCTCTACATATCCTAGGATAAGAGAGACTGAGTTTGATGAGTTGTCTGGGGCAGGACAGTTGACCCTGCCTTGACAGGCCAATGACTTGCCCTGGAGTTCTTCAGTTCCGCTCTGAGCACTTCCTAGGCCTGGCTGCTTCTCTCACCAGGGCTACTTCCATTTACCTGAGTCCTGTTTTTGCCTGAAAGGCATTTCCTTCTTCTTATAGAATCCAAGTCACTCATGCATAAGACACCTCAAACTCTTTCTACCCTGGAAGTCAGCAGGTGCCAGCCTCTCCTACTCGATGCCCTCCAGCCCTCTTTGCAGATCTTTACTCTGCCCTTCTTTCCTTTTGCCAGCCTTGGGCTGTACTACTAGGCTGTTGTCTGATTCCCAGCTCCTAGGAACAGGGGCAGCATGGGATTTGGGGCTGGAAGCTGGAGAGCAGCATTTATTGGGGCCATTTGCAGGGCTGTCAGGAGGCAAGGCTACAGAGTTTTGTTATGTCTTCTATTAGGGTGGGGACAGATATCAGGCAAGATAAAAAGGCTTTGACATAATTGTGCTGGGGCATGCCTTCAGCCCACGCCCACTGATGACGTAGAGTGTCCCCTTCATTGTGTTGGCTACTGGGTCTTCCTGGGGTTCACCACCTGTCAACAAAGCCGGTGCATACAACTCTTGCAGCTCCTCTGCATCTCTGTTGATGTTTTCCAGAACCCAAGTGGTGAACACTGAGCTAAGAATTCCTTCACTTGCAAAAGCAACAGTGTTTAGGGGACTGGAAGGAACCCAAGTCAGAGAGATAAGAAATGAGGCCCTTTAGGTGGCTAGAACAGATCTGAAGCAAGAACAGTTGAGACACCTGGAGGCAAGCCCCTTGGAGGAGGATTAGCTATGACACCACAAGGCCATAAGGGATAGTTTACCTCTTATCCCAGTTCTCAGGATGCCTTTGTATCATTGATGCCCTACAGATGCTAAGAGTCAGCACTCCTCCTCCTGTCACTGCTGGGGTCACTCGCAACCTCCCACCACCAGTACCTCCAGAGAAAGGGTTTTGAGAGATGTCATTTATACCTTGGAGTAATCTTTAGAGGGAAGTACAGCTAGGCCTGTATTCATAAAGACAATCCAGTATCTTTGTAAGATTTTTAGATAGCCAGATCTTTCCTAATCCTTGGCACAGGGCTTAGGGTAGTAGAGATAAGGGACAGGATGGCAGGATAGTCTTTGGAAAGAAATTCTTTATAGCAGGAAAGGGAGGGGACATGGCAACAAGGACAACAGCATTGCCTCCCCAGAGATGGCTGAGGCCAGAGTCCCTAAGTACAGGACTGCATTCTTCCTATAGCCTAGAAAGCAGTGGTCAGTTGTGGGGTCTGGTCAGTGTGCTAAATGAGATGGGAAAGAAGGCAGGAGACTCATACAGATGGGGCTGTGTGACTCCCTGGTTCTCCTTATCCATGGGAACAGTTAGCCTCCCTGCTTTCCTCAGAGGCTACATCTGGTCCCTCAGCACGCCTGCCCATAGGCTGGGTGTTTACTGTGGGAGCAGAGCTAGAGTTCAAGGGAAGAGGAGAATGGGTCTCCTGCATCATGAGAGGACTGGAGAGTGTTGGAAGGAGAGGGCTGGAAGGAAAGCAGCCAGCAGGTCCTGTGTGAGAGCCCACTTCTGCCACTGCCTTCACTTCCCTACAGGTGTTAGAGCTGCGTCGGCCCATGGACTCTCGCCTGGAGCATGTGGACTTCGAATGCCTTTTCACCTGCCTCAGTGTGCGCCAGTTGATCCGAATCTTTGCCTCATTGTTGTTGGAGCGAAGAGTCATTTTTGTAGCAGATAAGCTCAGGTAGGACCCAGAGGGCAAGAAAGGAGAGGGAGAGGGGTGGCATACCCATTAATGAATTCAGCAAGTTTTTACAAGTCTTGGTGTATCCCACACATTGTGGTATTAGAGTACCTGCTTATCCATGTGCATGTGTTGAGGTAAAGATCATATAAAGAAGGATTAGCAGACCTGTGGAGAGAGGATTGTATAGTAGGATTGAGAATCCAGTTGAGGACTTGGCCTGAGGAAGAAGAGGGGCACTTCCTGTACAATAGCCATGTATGTACAAATGTATGAAGACAGTAAGTGCAAGCAACTCTAGCCCAGCTGCCTGGGCAGGATGCTAAGTTTCAGGAGTGATGGACTCCAGGAATGGCTGCTATGTGAGGGCAGCTAAGCCATTCTGAAGGGATTGGCTGAAGGAACCTTGGAGAAGTGGACAGAAATAATCCAAGGCTGCTTCCAGGGAGCTGTGGAGATGGGGCCTTGAGAGTCTGAGTAGGAGAGAGGTTACAGTCTACTTAGACCAAGAGAGAGAGGAAGTCCAGAGACTGGGTGTGTGGGGAGCTGGGACAGTTAGTTTAGGAAGGCTAAGAAAAAGCTGGGTGGACCATAAGACTTGGTCCAACAGATAGGCACTTTGAGTTTTAGGGGTAGAGATTGTGACCATAGGGAATGGTAGAAGTGATCACTGGACCTGAGACATCTAGGAAGAGAAAAGTGAGTTCTCAACAGCTGAGGCGGTTTTTTTAAGAATATGTAGGAGTGGGTGCAGAGAGAGAATTGAATGCTGGTGATACCTTGTCATTTATTGTCAAAGACACTACCAAACAGCCAAAGCAGTGGTTTCTCTAACATGGTATTTATTCTATCACTTAGCCATTAAGCTGCATGCTGAGTGCTGTGCCTTGTGTCAGGTGCAGTAAAAGCTCTTGCTGGCTTGTCCTCTAGTGAATACCAAATCTCTGGTGTATTTTCTTCTGTATACATGAAGAGGTAGTGGAGAAGAGGAACTCTCCTAATTGCTCTTTCAAGCAATGGGGCAGGAACTCAGGCCAGTGCTCAGCTCAGAGAAAGGAGAAGGAAAAATTAGAATGACTGCATTTCTTTGATGGTTGCTCTTTGGAGACAGGATCTCACTGTGTAGCCCTGGCTGGCATTGAACTTACAGTCCTTCTGCTTCATTCCTGGGTGTTGTTGTTTAGGTGGGTATCACCACCCCTAGCTGAACTGCCCACTTTCCCAGAGATGGTGAGAGTTTAGAAATGAAACTTTCATATTCCTTTCCCAGCTGTGGAACTCTGTGTGCCACAGTCTAGGTCAACAGTTTTCAACCTGTGGGTTGTAACCCCTTTGGGAATTTAAACCCTTTTGCAGGGGTCACCTAAGATTTTAGGAAAGCATAGATATTAACATTATGATTTATAACAGTAGCAAAATTACAGTTATGAAGTAGCAATAAAATACTTTTATGGTTGGGAGAAACCACAACATGAAGAACAACAGGAACAATATGAAGGGTCACAGCATCAGGAAGATTGAGAAACACTGCCCTACCTAGCTATTTCAAGGCCTATCTTGCTTTTGTAAAGGGACCCAGTTTGGCAGCTAAGATTAGCCAGGAGTGGTAGCTATGGTATTCTGTCTGGCGTGGCCTATCCAGATCGGAGTGGCCCCTGACAGTGCCTGCACCCTGAGTTTTCTATTCTGGAAGGAGTCACACACAGACACCCACATGCATACCCTCCTACTCCAGGCTGAGCTTCTTTTTCAACCCACACCACAGTCCAGCTCTTGTAGGACTATTGAATACAGCTATTGTCTCCTGTCGTTACAGCTGCCTCTAAGCACATTCCAGAGGAGAATACCCCAAGGGCATATGTTTGGGCCTGATTGGCATTTAATTTTTGATGGGTCTGGGGGGAAGTTGTTTTTGTTTTTGTTTTGTTTTTCTCTAGACACTCTTTGTCTGTGTAGCCTTGGCTGTCCTGGAATTCCCTCTGTAGACCAGGCTGGCCTTGAACTCAGAGATTTATATTCCTCTGCCTCCTGAGTGCTAGGATCAAAGGTGTACACCTACCATGCCTGGCTGGCATTCATGTTTTACCAGTCTTGGATATTAGGAAAAGCTGCCCTTTTTATGGGAGTCTGCCTGCCTGAAGAGGGGAGGGTGGGTAGCTCTGCAGTGGAACGTGGACCAGAACTGTGGTGGTTCCAGAACGGCTCATGCCCTGTTTGCCTTTTTTACTGGCACCTTATACCAGGCCTCAGCACAAGCTGGGTATGTGCACCCAGTTTTGCCTGTGAACTTTGCACTGCTGTGATTGTCTTCCTGGTTTCCCTTTCATCACTGGGCTCCTGTAACCAGTTCTATGGGCTCTTAAGTCTGGAGGCCTGGAGCCCCCTCCAGGACAAGAAAGGGATGACCCCAATAAAACTGAAAGGGAACAACTCTCCATTCCTAAGAATGGTGTAGGCTACCACACACCTTCTGATTTTTGCACTCTCCTTCAGAAATATCTTTGTTACCAGCTAAGGAGAACAAAATAGAAAACCAGAGCAGTACTGGGCTACAAGATGACAAAACTAGTTGTATCATTTCTACCACTTATGACCAAACTGGGAGTCCCACAGATCACAGTTTGAAAGGCAAAACAGATTGAGGGACATCTCTAGGACCTTCCAGCTCCTGCACACTGTTGCTTTGTGATAAGCTCCTACTGACTTACCGTTTGTTCTTTTTAGCCTGAGCTTATATTCCCACTAGCTCAGGCCTGTCTATACATCTAGGGTGAATGTGCATGCATGTATCTGTGAGAGACAGACACATATGCAAACAGAATCCTTTATATGTTCAAGTGCACTGCTCACATATTTTCATGGCTGTTTCTTGGTAGAGTCCCTAAAAGTGCAGAACATCAAAAGATGTCCTGAGCCCCTATAGTTTCTAACTATCTTTCTCAGAGGCTGTTGGGCCTGGGCTTAGGTGCAGGCCTGGGCTCAGGTGCCCTGTCTCTCTGTCTGTCCATCAGTACCCTGTCCAGCTGCTCTCACGCGGTGGTGGCCTTGCTCTACCCCTTCTCCTGGCAGCACACCTTCATTCCTGTCCTCCCAGCCTCCATGATTGACATTGTCTGCTGTCCCACCCCTTTCCTGGTTGGCCTGCTCTCCAGCTCTCTTCCCAAACTGAAGGAGTTACCAGTTGAAGAGGTAGGCCACCTGGGTAGCCAGCTGGGGGCTGAGGGAGGAAGAGAAAAATGCTGTTGGAGTCTTTTGACTTACCTCAGGCTTCTGGTCTTCAAACAGCTTCTGTCCTTTTTCCTGGGAGGTTTATCTCTGGCTGATTCTGTACAATCATCTGTCCCTGGGAACATGGGAGGTCTGGACACCCATCAAAGGGCATTGCAAGACTCAGTCCCCGATCCACCCCCTCTGACTCTTTCTCAGGCACTGATGGTGAATCTGGGATCTGACCGATTCATCCGACAGGTAAGAGCAGCATGCTACAGAACTTGGATATGCCCCAGAGCAGTCACTGGACACTTAGTCACCAACCAGCTTGCATTCTAAGCTCTGGATTTCAAACCCACAGAATAGATGGGGTGGAGAAAAGCTGATTTGGGAACAACCCTTATCCTCAGTGGGATCTGCCTTACTAGTTTTTGTTGTTGTTATTGTTATTTTTAAGATTTATTTATTTATTATTTATATAGTATTCTGCCTGCATGTGTGCCTGAATGCCAGAAGAGGGCACCAGATCTCGTTATAGATGGTTGTTAGCCACCATGTGGTTGCTGGGAACAGAATTCAGGACCTTTGCAAGTGCTCCTACCCTCTGAGCCATCTCTCTAGCACCCCACCCCCACCCCTCTTCCTTTTCTTGAGACAGAGTTTCTCGGCTGTCCTGGGCTTGCTTTGCAGACCAGGCTGACTCGAACTCACACAGCTCCACTTACCTCTATCTCCCCGAATGCTGGGATTAAAGGTGTGTACCTTGTCGCCTGGCATTGTTTTTTTTCCCTTGGATATAGGGTCTCACTATCCAGCTCTGGCTGGTCTGGAATAGGTGGTAGGTCTCCTCCTGGGTGCTGGGATTACAGGCGTGTTTCACCATGCCCAGTTTTTCTAGATAGCAGTGTGCAAATAATAGGGTCTGAAAGTTTCAAGACTCATTCTGGACTGGGTAACATGGGTTTTTGTTTTTGTTTGTTTGTTTTCTTTTGAGATCGGGTCTCTATGTTTGAGCACATGATCTAAAAACAGAAAATGGGCTTCCAAATTTTCCTGAGCCAGTGCTTTCATCAGATAACACCTCTCTAGAGCTATTCTGGGGATTATAAACACCACCGAAATGTGCTTTGTAATATAAAGGTTTACAGTCATTGTCTGCTGCAAAAAGCCTTCATTAGTCATGGAATTTTTTTTTTTTTTTGCTTCCCATAAAGGAGCACAATCTAGCATATACTCTTTGAGAACAGACAGTCTACTGCGTACCACTGACAGAGCTAAGGACTCCCAAGTTTAAGGCACCAGGATACAGCTGCTGCACCAGAATACGGAGTTGGGAACAGCAACTAGGAGGCAGACTAGACCAGTCTCCCTACTCCAAGCTCACTGTACTTCTCACCTGGGGTGAAAGTAGAATAAGGAAAGCAGGGTAGGAATTCCTAGTTGGTCAAGGCCACAGTGTGCAGTGAATTGGCTGTTCTTTAATCTGTGTAACCTTGGGCACGTTTCTAAACTTTCTGTGCTTCAGTTCCCTCCATCATAAAATGAGGATGATAATAGTGACAATGCTGTTAGAAGTGAAGTTACCTCTCTGAGCTTTGGACCAGGGCCTGGCACATGATGCTCATCAGTATCAGCTGTAATCATCCCTGCTGTCTTTTCCTTCTGCAGATGGATGATGAGGACACATTGTTACCTAGGAAGTTACAAGCTGCTCTGGAGCAGGCTCTGGAGAGGAAGAACGAGCTGATCTCCCAGGATTCTGACAGTGACTCTGATGATGGTGAGGGCAGAATCCTTCTGTTCTGAGTCTGGACTTCACAGGCCAAGAGCCCTGTACTGTGCACTGGCCTCTTTCTGACTGATGAAGCTTAGGTGTAGGAACTAGACCCCTCTAGTTAGGCCTTGTGCTTTTTCTGACCAAAGACATGGCACCACAAACTTCCTGCTGATGCGAAGTGAAGCAGTCATCCTCCCTCTTAGGCCTTGTTTCAAGCCACTGTAGGAGATGGAGGGACTTCCTTACTTGTGAGGGATATAGAAGAGGGGGATGCATTGGTCTCGTTTCCAGGAACTATTTGCCAACTTCCATGCTTAGAGCAGTATCCAACTTCCAAGAGCTCATGGGCTAGGTAACAGTGCTTGAGCGCAACAGATGGTTTCAAGGACAGTATGTGTGCTGGCTAGAAGTTTGTTGGGAAGAGAGTAAAGCAGTGGGAGATTGGAGATGGCCTTACAGGATCTTGAGCTGAATGTCAGTGATTTTTCTTTTCCCTTCTAGAATGTAATACCCTCAATGGACTGGTGTCAGAAGTGTTTATCCGGTTCTTTGTGGAGACTGTGGGGCACTACTCCCTCTTCCTGACACACAGTGAGAAGGGAGAAAGGGCTTTTCAGCGAGAGGCCTTCCGCAAGTCTGTGGCCTCCAAAAGCATCCGCCGTTTTCTCGAGGTTTTTATGGAGTCTCAAATGTTTGCTGGCTTCATCCAAGACAGGGAGCTAAGAAAGTGTCGGGCAAAGGGTAAGGCCACAGGAACTGGGATGGGGGTTTGGGCCTTCTTCAGAGCTCAATATAACTAGATCTTGCAGAGGATCAAGGACTAAAGCTCTAACTACCCCCCCCCCCTTTTCCTGATAGGAACTTGTAAAGGAGTTCTTTTTATTTTCAGGTTTTGTATTTGGTTTTTCAAGACAAGGTTTCTCTGTGTATCCCTGACCATCCTAGAACTTACTCTGTAGACCAGGCTGATCTAGAACTCAGAGATCTGTCGAACTCTGCTGGGATTAAAGGAGTGGGCCACCATGCCTGGCTATATTTTGTTTTTGAGTAAGGATCTAACCTGGCTGGATGTAGCCTGGCTGGCCTTGAACTCTAGGGATTCTTCCTGTCTCAGGCCCCCAAGTTTGGGGGTTATAGATGTGCAGCAGTACTACAATTGGCCTGGAGCTCTGTACTTTTCTGTAAACCTTGATAAGACATGCCCAGCTGGGTGTGGTAGCCATGCCTGGAATCCTAGTGCTTAGGAGGTGGAGGAGGAGTTCAAGGTCTCCTCAGCTATTTATTGAGTTTAGGACTAGTATGGGCTACATTACAGCATTTAAAAAAAAAAAAAAAAAGGAGGAAAGCAGTCATTGGCACAGACTTTTAATCCCAGCAGTCCAGTCTGGAGGTGGAGGCAGGTGGATCTTTGTGAGTTGGAGGCCAAGATCTACATAGTAATTCCCTGTTTCAAACAAAGCAACAGCAAAAAGATGAACAAAACACAGCATGAGAGATACCCAGGTGAGAACTCATCTCCAGTTGAAAGCAGCTAGTATTGGTTTCCCATTCCTTCATCACTTGTTTTTATTCCTAAAAAAGCACCAGACTGAGCAGTCTAGAGGGCTCCGAGGATCCAGCAGTTGGGAAGTCCCAAGGGACTGGCCAGCTGCCTTGGGTTGCTGGAGTTCCCTCTAAGACTGTTGGTTATCTTGCCTCTGAATATCCTGCCAGCTCCCATTGGGTCCTCTTTACCTCATCAAGAGCTTTGCATCTAACTGAAAGATCCCCGGAGGGTATCTTCCGTCAGAGAGACCCCCTCCCAAAGAACAACGAGTCCATTCGGATGCAAACAGCAAGAGGCTTTTATTTTGATACTCGGGTACCCGGGGCGAAAAGTCATTCGGGAGACTTCCGCGCCCCCTAGATGGGAAGCTGGGGTTTTTATAGGGTTTTAGAGGCAGAAGCACTGGTACAGAAGCGAGAAGGCATGGTTATAGGGGGCTGATTGGTACGTTTACACGAGACCACAATTTGCGTCAAAGTTTGGCAGGGGCACCAAGATTCCAGGGACTGGGTGGTCAAGGGGGGTAGGATGACCCCTTGACGTGGCCCGCCACCTGTTATTTTGTTTTTCCCTATCTTAGCTGAAACAGTCTCACAGATATCTATGAGAGTGATTAACACAAACTGTTTTTAGTATGACTGGGGCAGCCTGACCACAGATATCCCAAGTGGGTGACACAGCTAGGATTTTTCAGTAATTTTCCAGTTTCTCATCTGGCCTTCAGAGTTTTACAAAACAGTGGTGTCTCACAAAATGGCATTAGCTATGTTTAACTTAGGGTGAGGCCGGGGTCTTTCATAACCTTTTTCTTTTCCCCACTACTATTAACCATTTAGCCTAACAAAGCATTTTTGGAACAGCATGGTGGAGCAATCTAGAAGAAGTTAGCGGTCTCCACATACGGGCCATTCTGAAGCACAGAGCAGCCTTCTCCCTGTAGTGTGTATCTCAGGCATGGGCAGCAGTGGGTGTCAGGCTATGGAAGTCTTCTTGCTCTCGTTAGTGAACACCTGTGAGATATGTCACTAATAGTCATCGACCTGATGCTCCCACCAACTAAATGTTTGTTTCCTTTTGCACTGCACTACATGGTCCATCATATATTCGTGCCTCCATCGTTCTCTGCCGCAAACCTGCTGTTCATCTTTCTCAGGCCTCTTTGAGCAGCGAGTAGAGCAGTATCTAGAAGAGCTCCCTGACACTGAGCAGAGCGGGATGAACAAGTTTCTCCGTGGCTTAGGTAAGTTACTTGCTATTGAAGGAGATAGCCAGGGAGAGCTATCCCCTAAGATACTGTGAATCTATGCCAGCAAATATGATAGAGACAATAGACAGAGCAAGAGGCGATCCTGTGAAGAGGAGGCACCCAGCTACTACTTTAAGAGCACTTAGCACAAGATCCACAAAAGGAGCCAGAGATTTGATCTTAAGTCATTTCTTTTTTTGGTACATGCTTTTGTGTTCACATGTGAGCTGTGATAGTCATCTTTGTTCTAGGCTGTAATGTCCAGAAGTCTTAATGCCAGAGAGCTGGCAAAGCCCCACTCCTTCAGGGAGCTTAGCCAGTGTCATCTCAAGACCATAGCAGGTCTTTTTTAAATGAAACAAGCTAAAAGTACACTGTGTTGCCCAAAGTCACACAGTGGCTGATCTCAGTGTTCTAAGTGGTGTTTTCCTACCTTATCAGGGCTGTCACTCCAGTCTGTCAAATTAATTTTTTGTAAGGAGAGGGCATAGAGGTTGGAAGGGGTGTCATGAAACATCCTTACTTTGCCTTCTCTGGCTTGTCCCTACAGGCAACAAGATGAAGTTCCTCCACAAGAAGAATTAAATGCCTTTTCCAGTAGCAGAATTTAGTGCTTTGCAGAGCCTGGGTGAGGGCCCTACGTGGGACCCTGTGGGCTGCTGTGGCCATTCTGATCCTACAGACCCCACCCCCAAGCCAGTCCACCTCTGCCTTTACCATATCCCAGGATACTGTTTGTAAATAATATGCTGTAAGCGTTAACTGTTTCTGTAACAAGCAGAGAGAATCTGGTAAATATTTGTATATTCCCAAAGGGCCAGGTGCTTTCCTGCCTTGCCTGAGCATTGATGGAGTCTTGCTGGGTGCTGGTGACTGGCCAATTATGTGCAGCCGACTGTCTCAGCCAAACCACTGATGTTTCTCGAAGACTTCTGGCCTGTCTGCCTGCGGCCCCTGCTGCCAGTCTCGGGCCCTGGAGAGCAGGTGCTATTTTAATTATGTACAAGAGGACTGGTTTTTGTTGTTTTAAATTCTAGAGTTACTATTTTTCTTCTTAGTAGTCCCCATTATCTCCTAAGCCTGTTTCTGAAAGGCAGGGACCACTCTGCCCCTATTTGCAATGTAGAGCCAGGCACTTAAGCCTGGTCCTCTCTTGTTCCACCCTCTGACATGGTCAGTGAGTCATGGGAAGTGCAGCTCCCAGTCAGTGGTGGCCATGATGCGGTACAGGGCATTTCTTCCACCATCCACAGATGTTCTCAATAAACTGTACATTCATCTGGGTCAAGAGTTTCATGTGTTTATCTACAGTTCTAAAACAGGTGAATCTGGATGAAACCCCATCAAACAGGGAGCTGGGCCCTTGGTAAAGGGGTTAATTTCATGTGTGTTGCTGGCCATCCCTAAACTTGAGTTCTCAAGGTAGAAGACGCCTGTCACAGACCTTCCTTCTCTGGAAGCTCATTCAGGTGTTTCCAGTGATGAAAGGATGCTCTTTGCCCCTGGATATTAGATGACATTTTTCAGTAGCCTGACATCAGTGGACTCCAGCCCAAGTACTAACACACTGGGCTTATATTCAACTTTCATCTACTGCCAATGACTCCTCCATGTCACTCTGAAGTTTCTTCCACTAGATCCTTAAGTGTGCACCCAGAAAGCTCAACTACATTTTAGCGAAGAGGAAGGAAAATTCAGGGAACAAGATGGCTTGAGTTTCCTACACACTAAGGCCTTTGTAGGACAGACCTTGAAAAATCCTGATAAAAGACTTGTTACACTGGGTTTGGGTCTGACAGGCTGTGAACTGTAACATTCTGTCTTTGCACCCTAGCCTACTTAAATGAGACTATCCCATCCTGGGTTTCTTTCCATCCTGACACCTGTGCAGGCCCCAGCCTGTCCATGGTTATAGCCTGCTACTTACCTTAGAAAACATGTGAAGGGCTTGTCTTCTAGTAAGGCAAAATTACATGTTGAGGAAGCCTCCTGCACAGTTGGCTTTATGTCAAGAATAAAAGGGGAAGGATTGTGGCCACAAGTGTGGGTTTTCAAATGAGGTTGAGTATAACCAGAAAATTCAAAGCTGTGTATGATTGCCTCCAGCCCTCAGCAGTTAGTTCAGCCTAGGCTTCCTGACAAAAAAACCACCAGTTCTCCAAAGACAGCTTTGCTATCTGCCTGTCCCCCACTCCCATTTGCCCAGAGAACCTTCAAACATATATAATCAGACTGTGTACTGGAGGCTCTGAAAATATGGTGCATTTTGGGGCTGGAGAGGGAGCCAGGTAAGAACCTGGCTGTTTTTCACAGGATTCAGGTTCAATTCCCAGCACCTACAGTGATCAAAAGGATCTGTATGTAACTCTAGCTCAAGACATACCCGTGAGCAAAACACCCATGGACATAACCTAGAGCTTTAGCTCTCAGTTCAGAAAACCCATACTGGCACTTGATGGCTTCCTTGGGTAGATGGGCCATGCAACAAGCCTGGCATGTGGCAGCAGAATGTTTTTAGGCTCTCCAGATTCTGCCTTCACAGAGCTGGACTCCCCAATTCAAGAATTCTCAATCCTATTAGATCCAACTTTAATATCTAATGACATGAAACTCAGAGCCAACATATCCTACACAAATGCTTCACCATAAGTGTTCTATTTAAAAAAACTGTACACTTCATGATGGCTACATGCCACGTTAAATACAGATCCTACTCCAGTTGTCCAGACTTCTCCACCACACACACACCTGGACCCATATTTTTCCTAGGCATGACATACATTTCTATTCAGACATAGCAGCTTATGCTCCAAAACATCTTGATTTTCCTGTGAACCTGTGTTGACTATTGAAGCCTTCTCCCTGTTAAGGTCCCCCTCTCAACTTATATTGCCTCTCAATATGTACTTGGGTACTCAAGTGGATTGTGTACCAAGCATACAATCTCCTTTACTCCCTAAAACTCAAGGGTAAATTTTTGGATTTACATATACAATCAAGTTTTTTAACTCCTAAGGTACTCTGGATGACTTACGTACCAGTCTACAAGTTCTCAAATCAGTACACATAGGGAAACACAGTTCCGACAGCCTTTTATAAACTTTACTGTAAACTGTATTATCTACAGTTGAATTTGAATGAAATTTATAGAATGAAGCTATAAACTCTTTTCAACTCAAACCTCTAAGGTAAGGCCTGACAAGAACTGTAGCCTCTACAAACACCCCACAGAAAATACGGACAACATGCCAATTCCCCACCATTCTCAGAGGCATGCAAACAAGCTGAAAAGCTCAGCCTGTGCAAAGTACCTGTTCCTCGGTGAATGTGACATTTGTCTGGTTACCATTGTTCCAGAAAAATTAAAACCATTCTCCATGCTTAGTGTATGCTGTGCTTGAACTGTTGTTACCTTCCACATTTAAGCAAAATATATATGTATAAGTTTTTAAAGTTTTGCTGCTGATCCTGCATTTTGACTGAATTTTCAGGTATAAGATGATACTAACATCCAAAAGTGGATGTTTCCAGATAGGTGTGCACCCTAGAAACCATACACCTGGATGCCATCAAGAAATTGAGACTGGAGCCTAATGGCCTCTTCCCAGTATTTTCCATGCCAACATGTTCAGTAGTAGCCCAGTCCCTAAGCCACCTATTGTAGTAAGCTAATTTTTTTGAGGGCATCTGTTCTGAAACTATGCAACACAAGAAACCCACCCACCTCTACTTCCAGAGGGCTGGGATTAAAGAAAGCATATGCCCACCATGCTCAGTAAGGATTTTTACTGATGAATTTTGGGCTAAAAGCAGTAGCATTCACCAATTCTTTTAAGATAAAGACCCATACAGCATACACAGGGACCTATGAATTTACAGTTGTATAACGTTGGTCAACATCCATTTCCAGACTATCACTGAAAAAAGAAACCGCTCAGACCTCGTGGAAAATGTTAGCATTTAATTAACCTCCCTGGCCGGCTTTATGCCACCAGGACGCAGGCACCTCCCACACCCTTAATCTTCTCTTCAGCTCTTCTGCTGAAGAATTTGGCCTTCACGATGACAGGCTGCTTAGGGAGCTTGCCCTTCCCCAGAACTTTGTAGTAGCCCTAGAAGAGAAAAAATTTTATAATATACTACCAACAGGTACTGAAGTCCCCTAAGGCTTCAAACAGCCTATGTAACCTTGGCTATCCTGGAACTCAAATGTAGATCATAACACCTCATAGAGAAGCACCAACAGCCATCTCCACAGTGTTTCGAGCAAAGCATGCATGGCCCCAGGTAGGACATGTTTCTGATCTGGGCACTAACAGGGACACCAAAGGCCCCTACCAGTGAATCAAGACCAGCAGATTCTCTTCGAGAACTCTAGCACACCAGGACAAGTACCATGTCAGGATGTGACTCTAGTCTCGGCTAATAATGTACCTCCTGATCAGCTACTACCTCCTCTAAATATAGACCAAATAGGCTGGGAATGGCAATTTAAGCCAACAGAAAGCCCCCTATGGTTTGGGTCTCTTCACTTAGGCAGTACAGAGCTCTTTGTTGACAATATAAAGCCACAAAAATTACATTAAACTACAATGGCCAAGCAGTGCCTTAAGACCATTCTGAACCACACAGCTCATCTTGGCTAAAAAAAAAAAAAAAAAAAAAAAAAAAAAAAAACCTGTAATAAAGCATTTGGTAGATGTGTTCTCTGAAATCTGACTCCACATTAGGGACCAAAGGGAGGGGAAAGAGTTCTATTTGGGGCCATTTCAATCAACCTCCAGTAACAATTCTACTAAAATGTAGATTCACAGATGTGAGACAGTTCCATCAAGGATAACAGCCAAGTCAACTCACTCACCGATCGCACAACATCAATGATGGGAGCAGCCCCAGTCTTGTTTTTTGCAGCATTGAGCCGTGTCTGCTCACTGACCAGTGTCCACAATTTATCCAGGTTGACCGTTGGGCAGAAGCTCTGATTCCTCTTTAAGTGGTAATGCCTCATACCAACTTTCCCAAAGTAACCTGGATGACTGGAAAGGAAGGGCAACCATCTTCAGAGCCTCTTCAAGCAAGCTTATCTTTGTAGTTATTCTCATTCTAGTGCAGTGTAAATTTTCACCGTTGTGAACACTGACACAGGAAGCACCTGATAAATAAAATTTTTGAACTAAATCTAAGTTCCTAAAGAGGTCAGGTCTCTCACTTAGTACCCTGTCTAAACCCTGAGGTTTCCTAAAGAAATAATAAAAAGTCACCCGCTAATGGGCATAGAAGCCAACCTAACCTCTAATGGGTAAATCTGGCCCGTGTTTCTAACCTGGTGACTGACTGTGCCAAAAAGTTCACAGCCAGTGAATAAGGTCAGCAGTTACTCTTCGAGGACTCTAGCACACTAAGGCAACAAGCAATACCTGAGCGTGACTCTAGCCTCGGACAGGCTCCCTCAGTCCACACTAAGTGTTCCCTTGCTAAAGCTAGCAATAGCCAAAAACAACAGTTTCCAGAGCTCTTCCAGAACACTCACTATTTGTCGAAGTTGATCCTGTGGTGATGCATGCCTCCAGCATTCCCTCGGCCTCCTGGGTGTTTGCGGTGCTTACCTGCAGGCATACAAAGCTATATGGCTATCAACCTTCTCTAGGTGCTCAAGCGCCCTTGTTTACTCTTCCCAGTTGACTTCATTTTTAACCATGACTATACTTCAAGTCTCAGTAAGTTTTTCGACGTTCCACATCACAGCGCCATGTTTAACTTCCACCCCACTATCAACGTTAAGTTTATCTTAAACTGCACTCGAGGATCTTCAAATTGGGAAACTTAAATCTGGCAACAAAACTCCCAGACTCACACAGCTATCTTCCAACACAGCCCAAAGGCCTATCACCAGAGGCCCACACTTACCGATGCGGCCATGACCGTGGCTAACGTGGCCCCGGAGTTTCCGCGTCTTCCTCAGTCTGGATGGCTGTAAGGGAAAAACAGCAAAGTCGTTAGGCTAAGAAATGAGCAAGTGATGAGAAGCAACGCTTGCCTGCTTAAAATACGCCTGCAAACGAGGACCTGCCTTCTGGAGCATTCAGCAACGCTGAGGTTACAGACCGGGACAGCGATCGGACGCCCAGGCCCGCGTGTCTCAGCGATCCGAACTCCGATCGCAACACGCGGCCCCAGGTTCCTCGCCCCACACCCACGCAGGCCATCCCGCCCCGCAGGCCACGCGCAGCCAAGGAGCCCCACTAATATCAGGGCAGCAGCTGAGAGACCACCCAGCCGCGGTGAGGAAGCGGAGGGCACGGGATGAACACCTACCATGGCGGCGGCAGAAAGGAAAGAGGGAGGAACGCGCAAATTCTCGCGAGGTAGCAAGCGCGGGGGCGGGACTTAATGCTTCATTTCCGGTCGGGAGGCCGGGCTTGGGAGGGGCTGTGATGTCACGGCTTCCGGCGCCCGCTTGCCGCTTCCTTTCCGTGTGGGCGGGAGGGGTTTCTCGGTGCGCCCGCCCCGCGCGAAACCGGGTGAAATCGGAACCAGCAGTGCTCCGCGCCAGGGCGGGCGTGTCCAGAGAACCCCGCAGTCTCCAGGCCACAGTGGGCGTTGCTCAAAGAGTGCGACGCTCCGGCGCGGCCTCTGCCTTCCTTTGAGTAAAAACTGCCCTTCTCTTTTGCTCTTGTCCTTTCTTCGATGGACGGCCTGTCAAGTTTGAGCAGCCTTCTGTGCTTCAGGGAGCTATAGTTTATAAATATTTTGTATGATCACCACATTTGAATTTTTTCTTGAATAACTTGCTGGTATGCCTAGTCCTGGACCCGACGTTCCCAGTGCTTGTGCTTCTGATGGAAGCATTTCCTGTGTGGACTTTCTTGGACTTGTTCTGTCAGTTTTTTACTTGAACCGCCACACAATCTGGCATGTAATTCCTAATTGCCAAGTTACATTTGCCTTCCCCATTGAGCCCAGATTCTTTAAGGGTTCAAGGACTGGCCGTTTTTGTTTTTTCCCTTTAAATCCCCAAGTTCTTGGATATGTAGTATGTTACTAAGAGTAAAAAAGTGTCCCATTTGTGCACAAGATCCTATCCCCTAAATCTATTTTTGTTGTTGTTTTTACTTAAGAACATTCCAGCCAAAATACCCTAAAATCTCATCTCCATTAGGACCCCCTTTCTTTTCCTTTTCTTCAGCCATGCTCCCCCTAAGCAGAGGCTGTAAGTCTTGTCCATTTGCTAGCTTCTTTTTTGTTTTTTGTTGTTTTGTTTTTTCTGAGACAGGGTTTCTCTGTGTAGACCTGGCTGTCCTGGAACTCAGTCTATAGACCAGGCTGGCCTTTAACTCAGGGATTCTGCTTGCCTCTGCCTCCTGAATGCTGGGATCAAAGGCGTGCACCACCACCACCCGGCCCATTTGCTATCTTCTTGTTTAGTGTTTAATCCATCTACAGTCTGGGCAGTTTGGCTTTAGCCACATCATTTCCTCAAGATTATTCTTTATTTGCTTGTTTTGAAGCAGAGTTTTACTGTATAGCCAAGGCTGGCCTCCTGACTGCTGGAATTAGACTCTTTAACTGGATTGGTAGGCATGATGATCTATGACGTTTTTTCTATAGACTGTGATAGCACATCTGTTGTTCTTGTTTAGGCAGTCATGTTGGTGAGACTTTATAGGAGTGGCTTCTGACATTCCTAGGAAATGCAATCTCAGAGCAAACCCTCTGATCTCTGGCTCTTACAGTCTTTCTGTTCCTCCTCTGCAATGGTCCCTGAACCTCAGGTGTAGGAGCTGTTTTATAGATGTATCCAGCAGCACTGGACCCCACAGCTCTGCATTTTGATTGATTGTGGCTTTCTGTATTGGCCTCTCTCTGCCTGTTGCAAAGAGAAGTCTCTTTGTTGAGGGCTGAGGACTATATTTATCTGTGAGTATAAGGACAAATATTTAGAACTATCTATGCCTTCATTAGCCCTGGGTAGTTAGCTAGTATTCCAGTACTACTCATGATTTCCCTAACCTTAAACTTTTGGTTCTCCAGTCTCAACTTCCCATGTTCTGAGATTTCACACATATAGCATCATGACCAACTCTTCCTGAATTCTTAACATTCCATCACTTCCAATAGCACTCTAGCCCACAATAGTAATTAATAGCCCCAGCATCTTCAGAGTGCGTTGAAATTTGCAAAATTCATTGGTCTGAGGACTCATATGCATGAGACAAAAGACACTGAAGAACTGTGTGACTTGCCAACGGTTATATAATTGGTTAGATAGAGAGACTGGGCCTAGCCTTACCCTTCCCTTCTCTCTCCAGATCCTGTGTTTACCTCCGTGACCACTCCCTTTCTGACCTCACAACATTATGCTCTTCATCTCGCAGGCACTAATCATACACTGTCTCTAACCAATGGAAAGAGGGGGTTGAGGGTAAGGATTTGAATTAAGACCTTCTGTTGTTCCGTACATTCAAGTAGTAAGCCAACCTGTTGATGGAGTTAAACTGGGAAGAGCCTTGGGAATGGAAGGTAACACCAAGTGAATTTTAATGGGACCTGGAACAAGGATCAAGTCAGGGCAAAGGGCAGGAAGAGAATCCTGCTCCTGAATGGTTTGCCAAGTTCTTTGGTTATAAAGGAGCTACATCCTCTCCTCGGGACACCGGACTGAACCTTACCTAATAGTCTCAGTGATCAGTTGATCTCTAGAGGAAAGGGGGTATTTTGAGAATTTGTTCAGCTGTGGTTTCTCTAGACAGCTCCCTTTCTTCCTCATGAGGCAACTGGGCGGCTCACACCTGGTCCTGTACTTACTCAGCAGAGTCAGCTTCTTCAGGCTTACCAGCTCTGACAAGACAGAAAAGGCTCAGTTCTAAATCTGCAAAGTTGAATTGTGGCCAGAGGTCACCTTTCCCTCCCCACTGGGCAAATGAAACATGACTTTGAACATGACCCATGAGAATTATCCTTTGTGACAATTCTATGAAGCACAGCATGATCTTGTGACATCATTGGCATTTGAGCTACTTCAGAGATCAGGGCTCAGAAAATACTTGTGAAATGAAGCAAAGGGAGATGACACCAGGCAGCAGCCACTTGGGGAGGCAGGTAAACCTTAGACCTTTCTCCATGTGGTCTTGGGAACACACTGCCATCTGACAGAGTTCCTTGGTGGCCTCTTTCTGTAGACTCATTTTTAAACCTTTTTTGTTTGGGGTTCCTTAAAGCCTCTCCCTTCCAACCCCCCAAACTTAGGTAGGAGAGAAGGTTAGTGGGGAGAGGGCACGCAGACCCTTTTACCTCTCTAGGCTCTTTAGGGTCACTGTGTTCTTTTGGAGCTATACCAGTCTCTGTCAACAGCAAACGTGGCAGCAAGCAGTCTCCTCCAAGTCGCTGTAACATGAAGCATCACTGGCCTCCTCAAACTGCCACACTGTCTATTGCTGGTCTCTCCAAATTGCCACACGCCATGCTGTCTCTCTGGACTCTCCTATTTATATACCTCAGAATCCTAGACCACACCCCCTCTCTGTACTGAATCAGGCAGGCCCTTTACTGGCTGGCAAAGACCACGCTCTTCAGGAGGCAGTTATCAGCTATGGACAAATCAAAGCCCAGACTAAAATCCCACACTTGGAGTTAAAATAAAAACATTTACATAACATAAATGAGTTTACAAAGAAACCAAAACATCCATTATATCTTTTTATCTTTCCTTCCTTTTTTCTCCTCTCCGAGTTCCTGGTTTTGCTTACTACTAAAGACACCAGCCCTTCTTGGAAGTATGAATACTTCAGACCTGTCTTCTTTCCTTTTTAAAAAGATATATTTTATTTATGTGTATATGTGTTTGTCTGTGTGAGTGTATAATGTGTGTGCAGGTAACTGCTGAGAGGCCAGATGGAGGTGTTAGATCCCCTGGAACTGGAGTTCCAGGTGGTTGTGAGCTCCCCCCTCACCCGGGAGGGCACTGGCAGCTGAACTTGTGTCCTCTGGAAGAACAAGTTCTCTTAAGCATGGAGGCATCTCTCCAGCCCCAAGACTTGACTTCTTGCTCTTCATCTTTAATTGGATATTTGGAACGAATATGTTGTTGTCCTTAAAAAAAAAAAAGACTACCACTCGTCTTTAGTCACAGTTCTGGGGAGACAAAAACATAAGGCTCTTTATGCATTTGGGGCCAGACAGGACAGGACTACATAGTGAGACCTTGTCTCAAAACAAAACAAAACAAAACAAAACAAAACAAAACAAAACAAAACAAAACAAACACCAAAAACCTACAATTAATTTAAGGTAGGAAGAGCCAGAGTTTCTTCTCATTTTTGTTTGCTTGTTTGTTTGTTTGCTTGTTTTGAGACAGGGTTTATATAGCACTGTATAATAGCACTGACTGTCCTGGACTCACTTTGTAGAACAGGCTGGCCTGGAACTTCACAGAGATATGTCTGCCTTTGCCTCCTGAGCCCTTAAAGGGAGGGGTTTAATGCCTCCCAGGGGATTAAAGATGTGTGCTGCCACGCCCAGGATCATTTTTTTTTTTTTTAATGTGAGAAATATAGAAAAACTTGAAAGTTCAGATTTTTTCTATAAGGACTTTAAAAATGTATATACACATGTATCGAGGAGAAGTACAACGTTAAAAGAACTTCTGAAAGAAGTATAAACATCTCAAATCATACTGCCTCACAAAGCTTTATATCAATTTTCAGGTCATTTTAGATGGAAATGTAGCTACCTGCAGAGTTGATCACAGCATGGTAAATCCTGTGTGTGTGTGTGTGTGTGTGTGTGTTTGGAGTATATTCACATATATATTACACCATATGTATTACACATACATGGAGGCCAGAGGAGTAGTTTACCTCTAGGTGTCTTTTGCTCCTTGCCCTATTCTTTTGAGACAGGTCTTTCACTGGACCTGAAGCTTGAAGTTTTGACTAGGCTTGGCTGGCCATCAGGTTTCTGGGATTCACCCATCCTCATCCACCAACACTGTGGTTGTAGTTATGCATGGCCATTTACAGCTTTTGTTAATGAGTGGGTGCTCAGGAGTCACTCCAGTTATCCCTCTCATAGCAAGCTCTCTTACCCACTGAGCCCTCTCCCAGATCCCTGGGTTAACCCTTTTGTGGCTGTGTTTTATTTAATTCCAGGACGTCATCACCCAGTGATAAGGATTTGTTCATTTTATTTCTTGTGGTGCTGGCAATTGAACCAGGCACCTTGAGCATTCTAGGTAAGCAGTATCGCTGAGCTTCGACCCCAGCCCTTTAGGATTATTTTCAACAGCTAAAGAATAATTTGCTTTCAGCATGTGCTATAATGTACTAAGCTATTTTCTCATTGCTTTGTTTTGTGTTTCTGTTCTTATTGTATTTGTTGTTAGAGACAAAGCTGCAGTGAACATTTTGTAAAATTGACTCTTTTCTTTTGGCCAATATGTTGTCTAGAATAAGATCCCAGGACAGAGATTACCAGCTTATAGGGTAAGAACATTTTTATGATTTATCCTATGTTGCTATTTTTTTCATATGGATTGTACCAATTTGTACACCAGCAGTATGTACAGTTTCTAATTCCATTTCAACTTCTAGATGCTCAGAGCTTTGCTCTACTTTTTCAGTTGTTTTTGATATATAGCATTTTGGGGGAAATCTGTAGGCAATCAAACAAAGTAATTTGAGGATTACTGATTTCTAGCCAACTTTCTTGCCCAGGTTAGACTGACTTTGTTTTAAATCTATCTTGTTTTCTATCTCAGCTCATAGAAGCTGAGATAGAAGGCCTTGCCATTCAAATTCATAGTAGTAAAATGTGAACAGAAGAACTCTCATATTTTAGAGACCCGTTTATCAAATAGTACAAACAAGAGAGGCTTAAATATTTTGGTTTTAATTTAATTTTACAAGATTCAGTTATTGAGAACACGGAATAAGGGTTCTAATAAAGAAAGAGCATGGTCTTCTTGAAGCTGTTTTAATTTAACTCTTTCAATGAAAAAAGAAGTATTATTTATTCAGTCATTTATTTTATAAGTAGTAATTGGCTGTGTATTCTGTACTGACACTATACATAGATGCCCGGCGCTTAGGGGAAGGTAAGATAGTCAACAAAGATGGCAAAGCCATGCTATAGGGCTGTGAGCGCAGGCCTGTATGTGAGACAGACAGCAATCGAACCAGAAATACGCGCTCTGCACTCTAGCCGAGTGCCGTCTCACTGTGTTTCTCACTCACTTTCCCGCTGACATAAAACTCTGTTTTGATGATAATTTGAATTTATCTACCCATGCAAACAGTCTATGGAATTCTCACCCCAGTCTGTGCTGTGGAGTGGATTGCAGCATCATTCCTTGGAAGGTTAAAGACGTCCAGGATTGTTTCCCTGACCACAGATGTCCAGATGTGGTGAGGTGTTAGCAGCCAGCGGCTTGTGGCAAGGTAGTGCTGTATGCAAGGGTTCCCCCACTTCCACACTATGTAGGTAAAGCTTTACTTAGCTTAGGTTTCCGAAAGGCACAAAGTACAGGTTATAAGCTGAACACTGCTGGAATATGTTGAGTCATGCTGTTTTCTTAACCTTTTAAAACTTAATTTGTTGCTTCTATATCTTTGATCTTTGTTGTCGTTTTGTTTTGTTTTGTTTTTGAGGCAGAGTCTCACCATGTATCTCTAATTGGCCTGGAACTTGCTATATAGACCAGGCTTCCCTGCCTCTGCCAAGTGCTGACATTAGAGGTTTGCACCACCACACCCAGTATTGTATGGTCCCCAGCTCGTGCTCCTCGGGGTGTGACGGGACCTTTGAGACATGGAGCCTTGAGAGCCTTTATGTCATTAGAGGGTACTCCTACCAGACTCCCGTTCACCTTATCACAATCTGGACTCGTTGCTGACACTGGGGTCAAAGCAAACCCTTTCCCTTTATAATTAGATTATTTCAGGTTCCAGTGACGGGAGATGACTAAAATAGTTGCTGACATTTGTCTGTCTGTATATATGTTATACGCATGTGTGTGCACATGTGTGTTTCATCAATGGCTTCTCCAATTCTTTTTTTTTTCTGTTGTTTGCCAGTGAGCTCCCTAGGTCTGCCTGTCTCTACCTCCTAGAACTGGGGAAGGCACAGACCTCTCCTCTCAGCTTTTACGTGGGCTCTGGGAATTTGAACCCAGGCCCTCCTGCTTGCATAACCAGAAAGTTTACCCACCAAACCATCTCCCCAGTCTCAGCATTCTAAAGTGCAGATAAAAACCTAGATTCTGGTATTTTGAAAAATGACAGCCAGGCAGTGGTGGAACTTGTCTTTATCCCAGCAGTCGGGAAGTAGAGGCAGGTGGATCTCTGAGTTTCTTTCAAGCCTGGTCTACAGAGAGAGAATTCCAGGACAGCTAGGAACACACACACACACAAAAAAAACCTTGTCTAGAAAAACCAAAAAAAAAAAAAAAAAAAAAAAAAAAAAAAAAATTTTGAAAAAAAAAAAAAAAAAAAAAAAAAAAAAAAAAAAAAAGTGAAGATTTGGTAACTGGACACAAATCCTTTTAGGTGGGAAATTTTTTTTATTACAATTTATTCACATGTGTTTGAATTTGAGCTCTGCCACTTTCTATCTTTGTGCATTTTCCTTCCACTGAGAGCCTCATTTCCTCAGTCTGCCTCCTGATTTTATTTAATTTGTAAAAGCATCATAATTCCTATTTCCAAGGGCAGTTTGTGAGGATAAGTATGTAAACTTGGCACTTTATAAATCTTCAACTTTTTAAAAAAAGTAAACCCGGATCACCGTTGTCCACCAGTAAGTAGAGGCACAGACAGTTTGGGGCACTTTAAAGCCCATCAAGCCTCACTAGAAACACAGAACCTAGCAGACACCTCCAGGATTTGTTTTTACAGTGAAGATCCCAGATTCTTTCTGAGCTCAAGTGCAGGGCTGAGGCTGAGGGTCATGCCCGGGACCTCCGAGGCTTTCTTTTACCTGTCCAGGAACTTCTCCCGTCCCAAAGAATATCCCTCTGCCTTGTGTTTCCCTTGCAGGGAGTAGAGCTTGCTTACGCTACACACTGCTTCATCCCTAAGGATGTCAGCGGAAAAGCCGAAGCCCCAGAAGCAGGCGCCGGCATGGGGCCACGCCTGGGCATGAGCTTCCCCAAGCGGCCACTCTGCTCTACAGATGGATGTGCAGAGGCTGTGGCACCGACCTGCTCTCTGTGCCAACGGGACTTACGAGATGAGTGCTCTCGGCTTCTACCATGTCAGCATTTGCTCTGTAAGGACTGCCTCCAGGGCTTCACGCAGGGGCTAGATCATGTGACCAAGGCTTGCGGGACAGTTCCGGTAAGCGCAAGAGCATCCCGCCTCGCCTCAGTCTACAGGTCAGGCCACTTCCTGTTTCTGAGGAAGCAAGCATCAAGTGAAGAGAAAGTCAGAATTTAAATGCCCAAGGGATATCCATTGCATCTCTAGGGAATCCAAGAGACAAAGCAAAATCTCTGGGGACCTTTCATCTCTGGGTTTTCTTCAAGTTGGTGGCCCACTAAGAAGCCTATGAAGATTTTGATTCAGGGTTTGACCGCCTCCGTCTTCGGATGGAGAGGATGTGTCCTGGTGTGTGCAGCTTTCCTGCCCCAGAGAGAAGGCTGGCCTCCTAGTGCTGAGCAAGGACAGATTTTGACAGAACCATGCTGAACTATTCTCTTTTGAAACTGCTGCTCAGCGGGGGGGGGGGGGGGGGGGGGGGGG
>NW_026590468.1:439483-504259 GCF_907164565.1 Psammomys obesus
GGGGGGGGGGGTAGTTCCTTACTCCCGAACGTCAGGTTTCCTAGGAAACAGTTGCACCGAGAACTGTGAAGTCCTCAGGGACTTGAAGCAGGTCGCCTCCTCTCAGTGTTCCTGGCAGGGCGTGTGAGGCCAGTTTGGCGTGAAAGTGTACGATGAGTAAGTCAGAAAAATAGTGGCACCGTGGGGCATCGTCCTTCATCTTTACTGTTTATTCTGTTTTCCACAGAATATCCAAAATGATTTGTAACACAAGTCTAGGTTTTCTTTGAGGTATCTTGGCTAAAAGTGAATTCTAAATCTGGATTTTGATTCTTTGCACCTAATCTCTTTAGTCTGCTATGAATACAGAAAAGAGATGGTATATTTTTAATTCTTCTTTTCTTTTCTGAGTCAGTGTCTTACGATGTTATTTGTAACACAAGTCTAGGTTTTCTTTGAGGTATCTTGGCTAAAAGTGAATTCTAAATCTGGATTTTGATTCTTTGCACCTAATCTCTTTAGTCTGCTATTAATACAGAAAAGAGATGGTATATTTTTAATTCTTTTCTTTTCTGAGTCAGTGTCTTACGATGTTACTAGGCCTGGGATTATACCTGTGCCCCAAACAAGTCAGATTTGGCCACCCATCTTTCATTAGCTAAACTAATAGTGAAAAGCAGAAAAAGGAAATTTAGTCAATGTGGCCAATGTGGGAAGATGTATAAAGAGATCCATTCCCCTTCTAAGTCCATGTACTGGGTCCTGATGGGAAGGTAGGGTTAAAATGCAGCACAAGAGATATACACAGCTAAGCAGTCTGGTCAAGGTGCCAGCCCCTTCCCACCATGGTCTCAGCTCCTGTCTTTCCTGCAATTTCTCCAGCAGACCATCTGGGCTCTAGTTGCCCCAAGGCTTCAGTCAATTTCTTTTTTCTTAAATCTGGAGATTCCTAGGGAAATTCTAGTTTCTTAGGGTTCACTCTTTCAATAGTTCAATAACCAAAGAGAGAGGCACAAGCTTCTCCTTGGAATATCTTCATTTCTGCCAGACATGCAGTTTACAGGGCTATGGCTCATGCTGGCCTGGAACTTAATATGGAGGTCAGGATAGTCTCAAACTCATGGCAATCCTCTGGCCCCAGATTCCTGAATGCTGTGATTATAAGAATGAGCTGCACATCTGGCCGTGTACTTTCATTTTAAAAACTAATGAGCTTTGAAATTATACTTTGTTTATTAAACATTAACAACATTACATCAGGTGTGGTGGTACATGCCGTTAATCTCAACACTTAGGAGGCAGAGGCAGATCCCTCTGAATTTGAGGCTAGCCTGGTCTATGTAGGGGGTCTAGGATAGCCAGAGTTAAATGGTGAAATTCTGTTTGAAAAGCAAACCACTTTGCACGTATATATATATATGTGTGTGTGTGTGTGTGTGTGTGTGTGTGTGTGTGTGTACACGTGTTAGTGTGTGTGGGCATGTGTGTGCCACTACATGTGTGTGAATTTGTGTGGAGGAAGAGATTAACATATATATATATCTCCCCTTTGCTCTGAGCCTTAGTTTTCTGAGGTGGGTCTTCCTTCACTGAAGCTGGAGCTACTGATTGGCTAGACTGGCTGGCCAGCAAGCCCCAGGGATCCTCCTGTCTCCACTCCCAAAGCATGGGCTTCAGGTGTGCACTGCCAGGCTCAGCTTTCTGTGTGGCGCTGCTGTGCGTCAGTGCTTGCTTTCATCTGTAATAAATGGTAAAATCATACGCATACCAATGAATTGTCTTAAAAGTATTTTCCTTATAACCTAGTATCAGTAAATGTCTGATTTATATGTCTATTTTATATCCTCGAATACCGGGGGTTACGTAAGAACTCAGAGAAAAGAGAGTTGAAAATGGAAGGAATTTAAAATGTTCTCACTTAAACAATTCTGAAAATACAGTGAATTTATAAAGACAGTGAGTCAGAGAATGTGTTACTACCTAAGCTATACATAAAGAACTCCAAACAAGCCCAAGTGCACTGTGGCACCTAGAGTCTCCTAGTTCATAGTGACAGAAAGTTCAATGGTGGCTCCCCAAGCATGAGAGTCACAGGAAGCCATTATTTACCGGATGTAGTGTGGCGGTCTTGCTCATTTGTCAACTGGGTCTTTCTGCTGTCATTGAATCACCACAGTCCAGTATGCAGTCTGGTTATAAATCCCTTATCAAGTATGTGATTTGCAGATATGTTCCTCCATTCTGTAGATTGCTTCCTCGTTTTCATTGATGGACCAGTTCTTTTTACTATGATGAAATCTAACTTACATTTTTTTGTTGCCTATGCATTTGATTTCATTTCCAGGTAATCTTTACCATTTTATAATGTTAAAGCTTTTTATTTTTTTTTCTAAGAAGTTTATAGTTTTATTTCTTGGGTCTTTGCTTTTATTTAAGATTTTCAGTGTGAACTAATATGTCTCAATGACTTCTTAAAACTAAAATTAGAACATCAGCCAGGAGTAAATGGCACATGCGCTTAATCCTAGCACTTAGGGGGCAAGAGGTGGATTTCTGTGAGTTTGAGGACAAGCTGGTCTACATAGTGAGTTCCAGGCCAGTCACAGTTACATAGTGAGACCCTGTCTTAAGAAAAACACACACACACAAATAATAAAATTAGGATATTAATTCTTGTTAACAACAATTATTAGAATCATAATGTTGTTTTCCAAGTTATTCTAAGTGCTTTGAAGAATCAATATATAATATTTGATGTCAGCATATGTGTGTATCTGAGTGTTAGTCCTGATCTGCCTGCCACTTAATGAATGTATAACTTGGGCAACTTACTTCATTTCTTTTCTTTTTCTCCTCCTCCTCCTACTTCTTCTGTTTTCGTTACAATGGTAGGTTTTTTAAATTTATTTTTATACCTTATATTTTTAATTTTGAATTTAATTTCTATTCTTTTTTAATTAATTAATTAATTTATTTATTTATTCTTATTTTCTGTGCATTGATGTTTTACCTACATGTATGTCTGTGTGAGGGTGTTGGATTTCCTGGAACAGGAAATAGCAGGAGTTACAGACAGTTGTGAGCTTCCTGTGGGTTTCTGAGAATTGAACCTGTGTCCTTTGGAAGAGCAGAGAGTGCTTTTAACCACTGAGCCATCTCCCCAACCCTAATATTTTTAAATATATTTTAAAAGCTTAACATTAAAAAGAATGGCGTTATTTTTTCCCCTTCCCTTTCTCCCCTCTAGTCCCTCCTGTGTTGTGTACTCTGCTTGCTCCTGCTCAAATTTATGGCCTCTTTTTCTTTCATTATTGGTCTTGCTCTCTCTTTCTATCTATAATTCCTAAATGTATATAAATATAACCTGATTAGTTCATATGATGTTAGTTTTGCATATATATTTTCAAGGCTGACCTTGGTACTGGATAGCCAACTGGGCATCTCTTCCCTGGGGAAGTCTGTTTCTCCCACTCCTAGCAGTCCTTGGGTTGGGGTCTGGTGAGATTCCCCCCTCTGGATTAGCATGTCTGTTGGGGTTGTCTTCATTCAGGTCTTGTTTAGGCATGGCATTGGTCGTTGAAATCTCACAGCAAACTTCCTGTTTCTCTGGCTCTTACAATCTTTCCACCCTCTTTTCTGCTGTGGTCTCTGAGCCTTAGTTACAGGAGTGTGTCGTATGTGTATCAGCTGGAGCTGGGCATCCCACAGTCACTTGTTCACTGCATTTTGATGGGTTGTGGGTTTTCTGTAATTGTTTCCCCTTTGTTGGAAAGAGAAGTTCCTTGGATGAGGGGGTCTCTGTGCTTGAAGGGTTGTTGTTGTTGTATTGTTTTGGCAATATGATAACAGTAGAAAATAACCCATAGAATGTTACAAAAATTAGATGAGAACATGTATATAAACTTCTATAGTATGCCTAGTATATAGTAAAACACTAAGAAATGCTGAAAAATGCTGATATCTAGGATGTGAGAAACTAAAATGGAGGGGAAATGACCTATAAGGACACTTGGTTTGGAAACAGAAAGGCAATTGGTTATATATGTGTTATTTTAAATTATTTTAAACACAATTAAAAGTTATGTGTATATTCATGTGCCTGAGAGTATGTATATATTCCGTATGTGTGCAGGAGTCTACGGAGATCAGATGAGGGTATCAGATGTCCTGCAAATGGAATTACAAGCAGCTGTGTACAGTCCAGTGAGGGTGCTGGGAACTGAACCTGGATCCTCTGCAAAAGCAGCCAATGCTCTTAATCCTTAGTCCTCCCTCCAGCCTGCATCTTACATCCTTAACGATGTGGTCCTTGTTACTGTTCACATTTGCATTTGTAGGTAAAGAATGGAACAAATTTTCTCTTTATTACTTAGAGTTATTAAGACTGTGTTTCAGGGTTTGTTGGGTGTATGTCCATCTCCTCTGTGTGACAGGCCCTATGGCATTTATAATTCAGAGATAGAAAAAAAAAAAAGGGCCTGCAATTTCAGGGAGCTGTTATTCTACTTGAAAACGAGTCAGTAAACAGATTGCTTGGCGTTCAAGCCAGGGAACAGTAAATCGGGAGGCTCTCTGTGTGCTTGTGCCTGACTATTAGGGCATTAGGTTGATCACTAAATACTTTGTAAAGGACTAAGAGTGTCATCTAAGCAAGCTTTTCTAGGAAAGGCAGAGCTGCCATTCCCTCTCTGGCAATTCTCGTGGGAAATGCCATATTTGAACCTGAATCCCTGTTCATAGTTTACTAAATTACAGTTGAGGGTCTGGTTCTTTGGAAAGAGCTCATGGACATTTTATCCAGCAGGGTCATGGACATTCTAGGAGGCTTATCCCCTTCTGCCAGGTTTGTTTTTAAGTAAAATGTGGGAACGCCTAGAGGGATTGGGGGTGGGGGTGGGGGAGATGAGCAGAGGCTGTGAATTAAATAGGTTCCTGGTGACACCGCCTCCAGCCAGATGGTGTACAAGGACAAATCCATTTTAATGAGCATTTCTCCAGTTGCTGAGCAGAGCTCGAAGCTGTCTTGTTGAATGAGAAAGGGCCTCTGCCTGGACTTGGGGGTCTGTCCAGCTGTTTTTCTACTCTGATCATTCAGTGGTGCTTCCTCAGGCCCTGTGTCAGGAGGGCCTGTTCTCATCCAGTGGATTGTGTTTTCTCATTCTGCCATCCCACGACCCAGCAAAATGTGCTATGGGGCCAAGACTTAGTTGAGTAACGTGGCTGTGAGTCCATAGAACTCTTGTGGCTCTGGCCTGTAAAGGGGTGTTTTCTTCATTCTTGACACTGCTCCCTTTTGCAGGTTCAAAGCTTCACACACCCTGGTACACACTGTCCCGGTCTCTTGTGTCTATGTTATCTGTTCTAAATCTAAGAAAAAAAATCTGCAGACTAAGGGTTAGATATTGTTCTCTGTTGAGACAACTAAGGTTGTCCTTGGACTAATGAAAGTAGCTAAGAATGACCTTGAACCTCTGATACTCCAGTCTCTACTTTCTTGAGTGTTGGGAATAGAGAGGTGTGCTACCATCCCTGCTGGACAAGATATTTAAAGGCTCTTAATGGAGACTAAAGGCAGGAATGTGATGAATAAATATATCATGTCTAGGCCATTCAGTTGGGCAAGTGGTGCTGTAGACTTCGAAAGACTGGATACTGGGAAATATCTACTCATACAAGGAGAACACTGCCTAGGAGTCAGAGAGAGGTTTTTTGTTTGTTTGTTTTGTTTTTTGTTTTTTATCTATCTGTAGTTTCTATGATTGTGCAAAATACCCACCAACCACACTGCTTCTTACTTTCAGCACAATGTTCAGTGAGTTACCTAAGACTCTGACAGTACTTTATAAAAATAGTGCTAGTGTGAGGTGATGTTGCTCAACTCAAGGCCGATGCCAGCATCTCAAGCATGTTTGAGGTAGGCTAAGCAAAGCTATCATGTTCAGTAGGATAAAAGAACTGAGTGTATTTCACTTTTCTTTGGGTTTTTGAGACAGTTTCTCTACGTAGCCCTGGCTGTCCTGGAGCTAACTCAGTTCAGTACTCTAGACTGGCCTCAAACTCAGAAATGTGCCTGTCTGTGCCTCCTGAGTGCCAGGTCAAAGGTGTGCACTACCACCACTGGGCTTCATTTATGATATTTTCAACTTACATTGAGTTATTGGACTATAAGTCCATGCTTCTTTTAAGTCTGTCATTGAAAATAGTTCAGGGTCAAACTGAACTTGGAAGGTTGTCTGAGTCCTAAAATGATACTTTGAGTAAGTATTACCATAACTGACTTTTACCAAGTCCTGGCTCTGATGTCAACATTCTGGAGGTTCTGTTGGTTTTTGTTTTTGGTTTAGGGCCAGTAGTGTAATTAACCAGATATTTTCTTCCTCATGTGAGTAAAGGGAACATTGCCTTTTTTTAAAAAAATTATTTTTTAAAGAAACTAAGTAACTTGTCACTGAGAGACTGTTTTTCACATCCAAAGTTCAGAATCTGCCTGTTTAGAATCGTACTTTTCTGATCTTCAAAGCAGAAGACATCAGGTGCAGGAAGACCCCTGGTCTGAAATTCACATCTCTAGAGCTCATTTTAGACTAGCACCGATAGATTGAGCCAGTCCTGGCTCCTCTCTGGCTTTCAAGATTGGGCTTGATAAGTTCTCAGAACACCAAATAACCACTGCAGGTAGCCCTATAGTTCCTGAATCTAGTTAAAGGTAACAGCATAGTCCTTGTCTGTGCTAATGCGTAAAGGGGGGAGTGTAATCACTGTCCCTTGGTGGGCAGGCCTTGGGGGCTTTGGGAAGACTGAGAGAAAGGGAACTGATGCAAGATGTTACAACCTCAGAGTCAGAGAGGGAAATGAGTCTAATCTTAATGAGCAGCTCAGCTGGAGGGGCTCTAATGGCCTTGTTGAGAATGGGAAACGCCTGAACTGGCTGCAGGAACCTGGGAGGTAGCTGACTGCTGCTTGCTTATTCAAACATTACAGCATGTCCAAACTGGAGAGGTCTGAGGCAGATGGTATCCCAGGTGCCCCAGGTGGAGGGTGGGTTGCTGACCTGAATAGAGCTAGTGTGTGGCAGGTGCAGAAGCTGGAGCTCTGGAGCCCTGTCAGCAGGGTGGCTTCTTAGTTCAAGAACAGTTTCCTTACCTTAATTGGCTCTCTAGGGCCCTAGGAGTAGCATTGGCACCTCTGAACAGTCCCTGTTACTGGGAGAGCAATTCCCCTGGTGGTTGGAAAGAGGTAGGTCGTGTTTGGGGGTGGGGGGTGGGGATGTGCTTGCTACACCTGGGAAACTTATGGCTATAGAAAGATTTCCAGAGGGAGGAAGTTCAAGGTAGCCATGACTGATAGGCATTTTGGAGTGACTGCTTGTCACTGGATCTTGCATTGAATAGGAAACTAGCTGTGCGTAAGTACAGTGGAAGCCAGACAGCAGGAAAAGTCCTCAGATTTCATCTCTACCTGTTTGCTGCACAGATGGGGCATCAGGAGTGCAGGAAGGGCCTAGAAAACTGCTGACGGTCACATGATTGGTCATTTGCAGAGCCAGAGAGTCAGATTCCGCTTCCTTGCCCGGTAACCCTAGGCTCGTTTGGGCTTGTGGGCTACAGATCTATATAGGCTGCTGCCAAGGCCAAGTCGGTGGGGTCAGTGGCTTTGCAGGGAGTATGTATATCTTCCTTTGTGTCAACCACTAAGATTTTGTGTGAAAAGTGACAGAGGTACTATGGGTTCAGTGAGAGTCAACCAAATGAAGCGAGCCCAGACTCGGCCTGCATTTGTATCTACTGTGGGTATGTTCTTGGTACAGAAAGCTGGCATCACACCCCAGGTGCTTTGACAGAGAAGGAGGTTGTGAAGGCCAATGACCAGACACATCATACCTTCCCCTCTGCCCTCAGCAGTCACCTGGCCAGCAGGCTCATGTTCTGGATCTTGCTTTAGATCAGCTGTTGGCCCTTCCTCCCAGTTTCTGGGTGGTCCTAGCTTAGCTTATTCTGTCTTGTACTGATATTTGTCCTGCCACTGGGGATTATGCTTCCAAACCCTCTACTTTAAACCTGATCACTCATCTAACTCTAAGCCTGCACTGTTGGCTACCTAAAGACTCTGAAATTAGAAGCTGGGCCTAGTGGCCCAGGCCTCTAATCTCAGCGGCTCAAGAGACTGAGACAAAGGTATTGAAGATTCAAAGTCTGAATGGGCCACAGGGGGAATTCAAGGCTAGCAAATTCTGCTGCAAAATGAAAAGTCAAAAGAGGGCTAGGTACATAGCCCAGTAAGGGACTGTCTGGCATGCACGAGGTCCTAGGCTCATTCCCCAAAACCACAAAAGGAAGTCAAACGAGAAAGAAGAAAGGACTCAGCATTGGCTGCAGTTCAAGGTTCTTCCTCGTTTTTCCTCAAATTAAGCTTATAGCCTCATTTCATTTATTCCCTTGCATGTCCTAGAGGCCCCACGTTTTCACACTTATAACTCTGTGTGTGAAGCTCCCTCTTTCTTGTCACTAACAGCCTACTCATGTTTGAAGGCCTGCCTCCACTGGGAACCATTTACTACACAGCCGGAGAGCACAGGGGTGGGAGTGGGTTTAGCAACAAGCAGGACCCCGTAATCAGAATTGTATCCCACTGTGGAGGATGGAGCCATGTAAGGAGCTGCTGTTTTGAATTAGGGATAGGCTTCTTTTAATCTAAAAAGGACCAGATGATAGTTTTGGCTTTGCCAATCACAGAGTTTCTTTCACAGTTACTCAGCTCTGCCACTGTAACACAAAAGCAGCTCTGGTCAATATGGAAACCAATGACCCTGATTGTGTTCCAAGGACTCTTTCTTTCTACCCCTCTTTTTGAAATCGGGTCTCATGCAGCTCAGGCTGTCCTTGAGCTTACTAAGTAGCTGAGGCTGACTTTGAACTTCTGATCTTCCTGCCTCCACCTTCACAGTGCTGGGATTACACCAGTGCCTAGCTTACGAAGTGGTGGGGACTGAACACAGGGCCACTTGCACATAAACACTGATCTACTCTTCCCACTCCAAGAAGCTGTTTTCTTGACTGTATTCTTTTTTGACAAAAACAGGCAGACTGTAGTTCTGACCTTTGTTTTAAGGCACTGGAAAAAATGGTGGGTTTGAACATATTTGGCATCAAGTAGAAGTAACTTTGCAGGAGCTGCTTAGGATAGAAAAATATGGATGAAACTTCCAGGTTGGAAATAATGTTAGGACCAGGCCTATGGAGGTACAAGCAGGTAAGCAGGATAGAAGAATTATCTTTTTCTAGAACATAGAATGCTTGGAGGGGAGAAGTGGGGCTCTGGAGAGAAATTTTTGAGGGGTCTTGACAAGTCAGTGTTATCCTGCAGAGTGGGAGCCATTGTGATCAGTGAGGTGTGATCAGACCTATATTTTTAAAAGGCATCAGAACTATGTGGTGTGTGTGCACTCTTTTAATCTCAACACTCAGGCAGTAGAGGCAGGTAGGTCTCTGTGAGTTTGAGGCCAGCCTGGTCGATATAGCAAGTTCTACAACAGATAGGGTTACATGGAGACCCTATCTCAGAACAAAACAAAGCAAAGTCATTCTGGTTCTCACAGCACTTGGGAAGTAGAAGCAGGAAGATCAGGTCAACCTCAGGTACAGTTGTGACTTTGAGGCTAGCCTGGGCTGAATGAGAACCTGTCTCAATACACACACACACACACACACACACACACACACACACACACACCCTAATCTAAACTCCTCCAGAAACTGTATAGTGAGGACTATTTATTGTATGCAGGAAGGCTGCCTGGAGACTGCTGTGGCTGTCTAGGCCATTGCTTCCAGATTGTAAGTCCCTGGGCCAGTGCTGTCTGGATGTGTAAGAATGGTTTGGGAACCTTGCTGAAACGGCAGGTCCTGTATCTGAACCCAGAGAGGTTTGGGCTTGGTAGATTCAGGATTTCTAGAAAGCACTTCAGATTTAGAACTCACTAGTCCAAGGAAGTCAGGATGCTGTCTGATCTTTAGAGGTGTGGGCGCCAGAGAAAACATATTTTAAAAAGGATTTGGAAGTGGCCCTCTCCCTCTTCCCATACCTAGAACAACCCATTCTCTTGACTACACATACGCTAATATTCTCTGTGGAGCAACTCTTTTGACCCATTTTGACATTTGTTCCCACATTCTGGATCTCGTTAACATTCAACTGGATAAACTTCCCCTCTGACTTCTCTGTCTTTAGTCATAAAGCCTTGCTCAGTCAGGCTCTGAGAGCCTTTCTTGAGCTTCCTTTTCTTAAGATCAAGGTCGGATCTTTTGTTTAGCATTCAAGGCCCTTCAGGAGCAGCTGTCTCCCACCACTCCCCACCTCCAGTTGCTCTGTGCTGCTGTGATTGTCCTGTGACTCTCGGTGTTGTGCTAGCCTCAAGTCTTTCCTCCAACTCACTCCTGTTTTCCTTCCCTCTTTCTTCTGCTTGTGTGAGACTGTCTCCCTGGGGAATGGAGAGCTGCCGGGGGACACCTGCCAGGACCTTTATGCATTACAAAATATGTGTCTTCTCCAGCTGAAGTCCTAATCCTCTGCTTGTGACGGACAATTGGTCACTATGGCAACTGACTGTGACGTCACAGGATAAGGACTTCAGGTGAAGTAGCAGGAGCAGGTGAGTGTTTAGGAGACAGATTTTAGTGTCTGGCGGAGGTTCCCCACCCCCGGCGCTCTCCTGCAGTGCAGGGGGCTTGGAGGGATCTCTCCGGCTCCTGCCGTGTTTGAAAATGATGCGGTGAGAGTGTGTGCATGGCATCTGCGTGCTGCAGCAGTGTGGGGCTGACAGAGTGTGTCAACTTGAGCTCTGGCTGTGCAGGCACCGCTGCTGCGGGAGCCTGTTATTCCATTCTGGATTGCTATTTTGATACCCAGATTGCATCATTCTTCCTACGTATAAACAGGGGGTCCCCAGGGCCCTGCAGCTACTCACTTCTCCACCAACACTGTTGTTGTGATGAGCTCTATTTAAATGAGCTGCCGGATCGGGGCAGGTTCCAGCCACACATGAGCACTGTCATTTTGGGGAACATGGAGGGCCGAAGGATTTTTATGGATCCAGTCCTAAAAGGCTGAGAGTGATGGCCTCCCGAGCTGAGCAGAGGGCGACAGAGCTAGTTCCTGAAAGTTGAAAATCTCGTTTTCTTCCTTCTGAGCTTCTATTCAGAGGCACCCAGAGGATTAGGAAGGAGATGCAGCTAGGAAGAGAGGCGCCTCTTTGAGGTCTCCCTCTTGCTGCTCAGTTTGGGAAAATTGCTGCAGAGACTTGGAAATAAACAGGAACAGGAGGAGTCAACCTCGCTCTTTCTTGCAGGAGCATCTCAGGTGAGCTAGAGAAATGCAGCCCTGGCTGAGGATGCATCCCAACAAGGAGGGGCTCCAGGCTGCTCCCCAAAACCCATCCAGAACCCAGCTCCCTGAGCCTTAGGCCCTGTGGCCCAGCTGGCTTGCTGCATGCGGGTGGGTGCTCCTGGGTGCCCAGGGAGCACCATCCTTCAGGACTGGTGGGGGTCTCACCTGTCGCTCCTCTGACTTCTCTCCCAGGTGCTGCTCTAATTTCAGGGTGGCAGGTAAGCCTTCTGGCAGCCAGGGGCAGGACCGGCAGCCAACCTAGGTGTGTCTTGGATTAAAATCCGTCTTCCTAACAGGTACTGACGTCTGAAGAGCGGGTGCAGCCTGTTTCTTGAAGGCAATGCTGCTCTGAGCCATGGGGCAGTGGATGGCGTCAAGGGCTTGGGGGGGCTTACTTGGTGTGCTCAGCATCCTGAGGCTGCTGAGGGTGGGAGGGCACAAATGACTGGTGAGGCTGGCCAGCCTGCCTGAGCATGGAGTGCGCTATTTCCTTGCTTAGTGCATGGCAGAGGCAGAGCGAGGCAGGGTGTCTTACCTGTGGCTATGGAGGCCAGTCAAGGCTGCTCAGTGGTTTGAGGCTTTACCAGGGCAATGTAGTTTGAAGCTATGTCCCTGCCTCAGTTGAGGCCTTTGTGTCATCCTCCGTGTGAGGGGTGTTGGGAACAGAGAAGCTCTATCCAGCTTTGGACACTGGCAGAGGCACTTCAGGCTGCTTCTGTGGATCCCACTGCCAGGTCAGATTTTGGACTCCGGCAGTTTCATGGAGCCTGGACAAGAGATGAAGAGCGAAAGCTTCATAGGCCTTGAAGGTTGCTTAGTACTGGGCTTAATGATCACCGGGTGGGCTGGGCTGACCCATGTCTGATTTCTGGGACCACCTTGGGATGTCTCTCCTGCTCTCATCATCCGATGCCAAGGTGCCTTGGCTGTGTTGTTCATGCTGAGGGGAAGTTAGCTGCACTAGGCCTCCTTTCTTTTCCTGGGCTCAGCACACACTCTCGCCCCAGTAGCAGGCCACAGACTACATGTTGGTCTTTTAGTTGAGTTGTAAGTCAGAGGAGATAAAATGTAGCCTCCAAGTTAGTGCCATAGGGTACCTGGGCACCAGGACTTCCTTCTGTGTGTTGGAATATACCCATTTGTCTGTCAGAGGGAAACCCCACCACAGCTACATGGAGAGAGTTTTGGACTTTCTACCTTTCTCAGCTTCCTGACACAGGGGACAGAATACTGTCCAGGGTGCTGGTCCTCAAAGAGCCATGCACTGTAATCCATGAAGAATTAGTTTTGAATGTTGATGCCTGGACCTCCTGAAACTCTGTTGCTCTCGCTACCCATGAGCCACGTCCTTTAAAATTCCCCCTTATAGTTAGGATTTGTAGCAAAGACTGCACCTGTCTCCACATTTATTTTCTTTAGGCACAAAAGCTTCATTTCATTTGCTTTTCCTCAAATATTGTATTTCTTAAACCTTTAAGCACAGCTGGAGAATTCCAGTTTCCAGAGCTGGGTACAGGCTATTAGTATAGTTGGATCATAAGTGTGGTCTGATCATTATTATGAAATATTTTGTATATGGTGAAACTGCCTAGTTAATTTAAAAAGTATATCATTTGTTTATTATTGAATTAGGAAAGAGTATAGCATAATGAAAGGGACATGGTTTTATTTGTGTGTGTGTGCGTGTGGGTACATGTTTGTGCACATGAATGCTATGGCACATGCGTGGAGGTTGGAAAACAACTTTGACTGTCTGCCCTCATTTTTCAGCTCGCTTGAAAGCAGGGCGTTATTGTTGTCTGTGGCTGTGTTGTGTAGCCCAGGCTAGCCAGTCCGTGGACTGCTGGGATGTTGTTGTCCCCACCTTCCATCTACCTGCCGTTGTTCTGAGGTTGGAGATGCTCGCCAGCATAGTGGCATCCCATGAGCTCTGGGAATCTGAACTAGGTCCTCATGCCTTCATGGCAGGTGCTTCACTGCCCAGCCATCTCCCTGGCCCCAGCGACATGGTTCTAAAGGCAAACAGACTTAGGTTTCAGTCTGCCACAGGCTTATATAATTTAGCTTCTTGGAGCCTTAATCTCCCCAGTAAAATGGAGACAAGACCTATTGCTAAGAGTTGATGATTGAATAGGTATCACATGTGTGGTGCCAGTGCAGAGAGTACTGCTAAGAAGATGCCAGTTTGTATTACACCTCCGAGGGACAGGACATGTACTTATTCAGTTTTTGAGATAGCCTTTCCTGGAACTTGCTATGTAGTCTAGTGTGGTCTTGAACTTGAGAGTCCCTGCCTCAGTCTCCTGAGTGCTAGAATTACAGGCTTGCACCGTGGCCCCATCTCAGTTTCCACTCTCTTAACAGAGTGAATGACTTTGATTCTCAGAGCTGTTCTCCTAAACCACTAGGCTCCATAGGGAAACCTCCAGTACCTTCTTCTTTCTGGAAACAGAGGGCCTTCCTCGTTGTGTCATAGTTCCCTGTGTCTCAAGAATAAAGTTTCTGGTTGTAAAAGAAATGTTCAAGCCTGAAAACTGAATAATTCAAGTAGAAATAAGCTGTAAAATAGGTGGGCTTGGTGTTGCACACTTTTAATCCCGGCACTTGGGAAGCAGTGGCAAGAGAGTTGCTGTTAAGTTCAAGGCTAGCCTAGTCTACATAGAGAAATCAGGCAGTCTAAGGCTACATAATAAGGCCCTGTCTTTAAAAGCTCCACATCTCTCGTACAGTTCAGTTGGTAGAGTGTTTCCATAGCATGCGTGATGCCCTGGATTTAATCCTTAGCACTGCAGAAATCAGGCACAGTGTCATACACGCGTAATTTTACCTCCCTAGGAGTTCAAGGTCATTCTTGGCTCTATTTTGAGTTCAAGACCATGTAACTTGGGTTACATGAGACTGTGTCTCAAAAAAAAAAGTCCCTCCAATATAAGGACTATATGTAAATAACATTTTACATGTGAGACAATTTAAATATGTAGAGTGTCTTATGAGCAGTGTAGTCAACCTCTGGTTAATCCCCTTCCTCCAGCTTCCCCTTAGCCACAGCTCTCTGGGTTTTGTTTTGTTTGTTTAACACAGTTTCTCACTGTGTAGCTGAGGCCGGAATCAAACTGGCTATTCTCCTGCCTTGATATCTCAAGTGCTGGTATTATAGGTGTGTGCCATCGTGCCTAGCCCACTTGACTTTCTGACAAGGATGATAGCCTCAGTGCCATTTGGTTGACTGTCCCATCTTGTTGCCTAGGGGAGTTTTCCTGAAGCTGCTAAAGGCACATGAAAAGGCTTGCATAATCGGCACACCCCTGCTACTCCTAGTCCCTTCAGTTTAACAATTTAGTAACATTCAGAGAAAGGGGGTGATCACCCAGGTGACAGTCAGACAATAACAGCAGAGCCTTGTCTACACACAGTGTGGCTCTCATCTCAGGGTGGTTTCTCCCACCATCCAAAAACTGCCAGCTGGCTTCTTCTACTAAAAGTGGCTGTGAGCACAAGGAGTACACACACATACACCAGCAGAAGAAATGCAATTATCTAGTCTTCTAAAACCCATCCTTGAAAGCCAAATGTGGATTATTTCTGTATGCAGACATATGAACAGGTAGTTAAAATGCAGTGTGATGCTTCTTCTACTGGAGGCACTAATTAACTGATCCTAGGGGAAATCAGTCCTGTTTCTCAAAAGCAGAACATTCGAGCAGGTCTGAAAGGATACATAGGAGTTTATCTGAAAAGGACAGAAGCTAGAACTAGTATTTCAAGAAGGAAGAGAGCCATGCAAAAGTTTGGCTGTTCCAGAGACAGACTCAGCATGCCACAGATTCTGGTATCTGACAGAGGAAGCTAGAGGTGAGGCTGGAAGGGTGGAAGGCCAGGTTGAAGATGAATGCCGGACAGGGTTTTGTCTTAAGGCTGAGCAAGGCCTTATTTGAACTGTCCAGTTCATCCTCCTTTTCCACTCGGCTGTGTTACTGTTTTCTGTGTCTGAGCACTTGGTACCAGGAGTCAGGAGTCTTGTGAAAGTAACTTTCAACAAGCGGCCTTATGAGTTATGTTTGAGACAGCTAAGGCCTCCTCCCTCAAAGCCTGATGTCTTTTAGCAATCTGAGCCTTAGGTTCAACTTTCCACATAGCAGCTGGAGAGTTCTAGGAGAAAGAACAAAATGGTACAGACCCCTGAGGTCTAGACATGGAGAGTCTGCCTCTCCCTCTCTCTGTCTCTCTCTGTCTGTCTCTCTGTGTTCAGTGTTCATATGTGTGTGGGTGGCATGCACATGTGAAGAGCACCAGTCAACATGAGGTGTCTATCTCAGTTGCCCTATACCTTATGCTCTGAGACAGGACCTCTCACTGAACCTGGAGCTACCCCAATTTGGTTAGGCTAGCTGGCCAGAGAGCTCCAGGAACTTGCCTGTCTCTGCCCCTGCTTCTCCCCCACTGAGCCATCTTTTCAATCCCAAGAGTCCTTTTTGATGGTAGGATCCCAAGAGAGGCCAGGCACAATGGCAAACGCCTTCAATCCCAGCACTCGGGAGGCAGAGGTAGGTGGACCTGTGTGGGCTCAAGGCCAGCCTTGGCTACATAGTGAGTCCCAGGCTAGCCAGGGCTACATAATGAAAGTGTGCCTTTAAAAAACAAAAGTGATCACAAGGAATTATTTGGGGAAGAGGAAGATGATGCTTTTCATCATACCATAGATAGGATGTGAGAAATATTTTGAATTCAAATCAACATTCAAGGAGAACTATGTTTTTCTCAACTATTATCTCACTTAACTCTTATGGCAACCCTCGTGTGTGTGCATGTGCACTATTGCACACACAGAGACCAGAGGGCAACTTGCAGCAGGGTCTTACTATGTACCGCCCCCCCCCCCCCATGCACACACACTGGCCTTGAACTTGTGATGCCTTGTGCCTCAGATTCCCAAGTGCTGGGGATTGTAGGTGTGTGCCACCATGCCTGTCTATCAAAGCAACTCCCTCTTTTCCCTTTCAGTTTCACATATAATGAAATAGGCATGGGTGAGTCAGTTGATAGGAAGCAACTTGCCCAAGGTGGCAAACCTGGTGTTTGGGCTTGCGTTTTTCTGGGTGAACTGTGGGGCACTTGCCTCTGTGGCGTTCATTGCTGTGTTGATGAGATGAGGCAGAGAAGACTGTGACAGCGTTGCTACAAGCCCTGTTACCACCAGCTCTTTTTCACACCAGCCTCATCTGCGGACACAGGTACCTTGCCCTCTCCATGAGACTCATTCCCAGAGCTCTGACCATTGTTAGAGTGGGTCTGAAGAGTCACGTTGTTTCCAGGATGGGAGCCTCCTGCTGCTTATGTAATTTAGTTGCCCACTCTACTAAGGAATGTGCTGGAAACTTGTGTTCCTCCGGAAGAGGGAGTGAGGCAGGCTCACTGGTGATGCATACAGTGCGCCTAACATGGTCTACAGTGCGCCTAACACGGTCTAGGACTGTAGGTGGAGGCAGCCCAGCAACAGGCTTCTAATGCCCCAGGAGCAGAATTACTGGTGGTATTGGTTAAAGCAAAAGCAATTGGTGGCAGGCAGGAGGGGCGAGTCGTTCATTGGAAACTCTAGCTTTGAGATCTCTGAAGTAATCTGGGTAACATGATACCCTGAATGACTGGTGCTGTCCTCTGCACTACTCCAACCTTCCCAGGAACTGAGACCTTACAGCTGTAGAGTGAGGGACTGGAGCAGCAGGAGGCACCTGAAAGCAGAGGAGCCTGAGCTTGTGGTAGCTGGCTCCTGGGGAAGAGAGGAAGGCAGATTAGGCAAAGACAGGGATGGAAGGAGGCTAGATGGATGGTCTGTAGGGAAGGCCTCTGATAGGATTGTCATGTTCATGTAACTGCAGGCTGTGTTACTGAGCAAGGATCACTTTGGCACAGGGAGTATTGCCCATATCTCGATGCTGGGTATTACACAGCCTTCTCCTCGGCCTTATTGTAATCTTCTCTGTTGCCTTGACTCCATTGTCTGTTTTTCCCCAGTAGAGCTCATCTCCTGTCCAGGATGTCGGCAAGTCTATCTTACCAGAGATGTAACTGAACATATTTTTCTTCAGTACTTTTCTCCTAGGCAACCCACAATGGCCAGGGTAAGTCAGGACAAGGGAATTGGAAGGCGATGGTTTACAGAAATTTGTGGGACCCCTGTCTATAGGTCTAGCCTCCTATCACTGACTTGTGACTTCACCCTAAGTTTTCCCATCTATTTATCCATTCATCCATCCATCCACCTAGGAGGAAATAAAAAATGTTTGAATAGGGAGAAGCAGAGTAGTTTTCTACTAGGTGAAAATTACATGCTTTGAGTGGAAGGTGACAGTTTCTTCAGGCACATTAAGCATTACTTAGTATATTTTAGTGTTTTTCTTTTTCTCATGGCTCTTATTGAAAATATCAGAACTAGGCTTTTCTTTCCCTTTATCTTCCCCCTGAGTTGAAAATTCACACACCGGCTTAGATTTAATGGCCTCTTTAATCTTGTCTGTAACAACTCTCAACCTCTCCTCCAAGTTCCTGAATTTCACATTTCTTACAGACTGGCATGCCTTCTGTTTTTCTCTTTACTAGTATATTCTTACCATTATATTTCATTCATTTGCTCATTTATTTACTTGTTCCTGCGTTTAATTCCTACTGATGGTCATATCCTCTGGGGCTTTTGGTGCTAAGAAGATGACTCATTGATTCTATTTCTAAGACATTCATAGGAAAATTCATAGAGTTTTTTAGTTTAGAGTTAGGCATGGAATAGGTAGATTGTTTGCCTGCATCATTTCATGACGGTTCTCACCAGACCTAGCATTATATCTGATGATGAAATGACCCAACTTTTGGACTAGGAGATGAGGAGGTTGGGCCAGCAGCCTCTAGGTGTGGAGACACAGCTCTGAAGCCTCGCATGCGCTCTCTTGGCTCTGTGGACTCACCTCCCTGGTGATGAGTCTGACATCTTAGGCTTTCTCCCTTTGAAGAAACTGAATGCTCTGCTTTCACTTGAGTTTTTCCTCTGTTGTGAACTTTCCCTTCATCTACCTACTTGATGTTCAGCATTCAACTTAGATGTTTTCCTATTGGTGAAAAAGTTCCCAGCCATCCTTAGGCCTAGTTCTTGGAAACTCCCCCCCCACCCAATATCCTTAGCATTTGTCAGGTGTTTATTGTTACACATTTACCCATTTAAAGGATGACACCCTGCCCTTGCTGTGCATGCCTTCATGGGGGAGCCTTGGCTTACTGGGTTTCCTTAGCTTTAGCACAGGATAGACACTGTTCATTCAGTCACACAAAGTGCTTTCCTGCACAAACCCTGCCAGGCAGCCTTCCCATAGACTACACCCCTCAGTCCTGGGAATACAGTCCATCAGGACCCCATTCCCTAGAGCATTTGCTGCTTGCAGCTGCAAGCCTCAGTGATGATAAGGTCTCTGCTTCCAGAACTGCTCTGAGTGCAAGGAGAAGAGGGCGGCACACATTCTCTGCACTTACTGCAATCGATGGCTGTGCAGCTCCTGTACAGAGGAACACCGGCATGTCCCAGCCCCAAGCAGCCCACTCTTCTCTCGGGCACAGAGGGGATCCTCAGGTACCAGCCCCCTACCCTGCTTCTGTGCTGAACCCTCAAGTGCCTAGGGAATGGCTCTCTGACCTTTATTCCCAGCCAAGGGAGACAGTGGGGATGGTTCCTGAGTCTTTTGTGAAGGAAGAATGGCTTCCTCAGAGTGAGAGGGGTGACTCACTCCAGCCTTTCACTGCTGGGCTGTGGGTGGGTAAGTGTGGGTGAGCTGGTGCTGTGAGCATGATCTTGAATCATGGGAGCTACTTGAACTCCTACCTTCCACTCTATTTAGAGCAGTATGTCTCACATGCAGAGGCCTAACACTCTGGACCACTCTTGCCCTTTTGTCCATCCCGCACTACCTGTGTTAAGCAACCTCCTTTTAGAACGTCTTCTCCTAAGGCCTTTGGCTTTTATGTTTGTCAGGCCCACAGGAGGCAGAGTTCGTCCCATGAACTAGCTTGAAGTCCATCAAGTCTGAGGAGATGGCTTTAGCGCCATCAACACAGAGTCCTGGTTAGTGAGGAGGCTTAGGCTCCTTTGGGAGGGTTTCCCACTGTGCCAGAGATGCACCTGGAGCAGGAGCAGGTGCCCTCTTCACTAGGTGGTGGGACACTAGGGCCTGAGAGTATGAGGTTTCCAGGCAGCTGAGCAAATCTAGCCAGGCTAAGCTCACATTCTTCCCTGCTTCCCAAGAGAGGAGATACATGTTCTCTGAGGACCCAGGGCTTCTCAGCAGAACTTAACCAGAAGGGTCTGCATGAACAGAAGCCCACGTCTGCTCTCTTCCCGGACAGGGGTGAATGGTGGTGGCTCCGGGGACTTCGTTCTGTATTGCCCTCTGCACACACAGGAGGTGCTGAAGCTGTTCTGCGAGACCTGCACTGTGCTCACCTGCCACAGCTGCCTAATGGTGGACCACAAAGAGCACAGGTGGGTGCATTCATCTGTAATCCCATCACTTGGGAGGCCAAGGCGGGATGATGGACGGCCATCAGGGGACAGGGGACAGTCCAGGCTACCTAGTGAGTCAGATGGTAACTTGATTACAGAGTGAAACTCCATCTCAAAGGGGGAAAAAAGAACCTTCTTCTGCCCAAGCCAGCTTGCAGCATCCGGGCTGAGGGGTTTCTCTTCTCTTGTGGGACCTCTCTAAAAAATTGCTGGTGGACCAAGAGACTTCAGTGCCATTGACTCAGTGCATGTGTGCCTGATGCCCAGGAGAGGAGCCATCACTCCTCAGCTCTTGCTTTGTCTCCTCTCTTAGGTGTAGACACGTCGAAGAAGTTCTGCAAAATCAGAGGATGCTCCTGGAAAGCGTGACCACGCAGGTGGCACATAAGAAATCCAGCCTACAGACATCTGCAAAGCAAATCGAGGACAGGTAGGCCAGCCCAGATCCTGCTAGTGGCAGAAATGCTCTGCTCCCCCACCTCCGGCAGCAAAGCCTCGTTCCTCTTTTACTTAGAGGTCTCAGGGCCAGTGAGGTGTCTTTGGGACATCAGCTGATGACTAGGGCCAGGCTAGTTCAAGATGACCAGAGTGAGTCTGGGCCAAAGTTCTGTGCTTTATGAGTCAGCCAGAAGAGGGTATCCAAGAATAAGGGTGCACAGTGAGTAGATTCTAGAGAAGAAAATACTGTTTATTGTAGGATAGTCACAGTCTGTCAGTTCTTGTTCCCCGTGCAAATATGTAAGTGGCATGCTATCACTGCATGCTATTTCTGGTATTTTGTATAGGAAGAGGAGGAATCGGGAACCATTGGACTATTTGGTTCAGTCATTATAATTCTTTCAGTCAGGTTTCTCTCTGTTTTACTGATGAGAAGACAGAGGTTCAGAGAGAGGTTAGGTGACTTACCTGAGCTCATGTGGCAAATCAGTTTGGAAGCCAGGACTGTGGTGACCCAGTAACCTTTTAAAGGCCCATAACCTTTTAAATAGTTTTAATGATCTGTGATAAGCCACGCCTTTAAAATGCATAATTGATTGGTTTTGGCATTTTACAGAACTGTGCAGGCGAGCATTTTCATCACCCCTAAAATAAACACCAAGTATGCTATTGATCACTCACTCCCTCCCCCTCTGTCCCAGTTCTCAGAAGGCTCTCGTCTCTGGGCTCCACTCTCATGCTCTCTCTCTCTCTCTCACATCTTGGAGCATCTTTCTTTGGGACAATACATCATATGAAATCATACCCCTGTATCTCACAGTACTGTGCCACCTGGTGGGCTTCTGGGCGGGCCTGGCTGTGGACCTGAGGTTTACCTAGAGGAGGCCCAGTTATGGGGCTGGAGACACCACACAGGGCCGAGGAAAGCTTTGTTCTTTGGTGCCTGCTTGGCCCTGATCAAGGCAGCCCCCATGTGTCAGCTTTTCTGTTTGCTGTCTCTCAGCCATCAGGAAAGGGATCACTGTGTTTTGTCCCTTCATGTTTCCAGGATTTTTGAAGTGAAGCATCAGCATAGGAAGGTGGAAAACCAGATCAAAATGGCCAAGATGGTCCTCATGAATGAGCTGAACAAACAGGCCAACGGGCTCATAGCGGAGCTGGAGGTATGTGTACACAGACGAGCCAGGTCAGAAGCCAGGGCTAGGATTCACATATGTAGTCTTACAAAGTGTGTAGCCTTTTCCTGCACACTGTATTTTAAAACTTCTAGCCTAATTTTGAGAGAGGGGCTTATTAAGGGCTAGAAAGCCAGTTCAACCTCTCACTGATACAATGTCTCTCAGGTAACTGCCATCCTTAACTACACCAGGTTGACATCCTAAAACAGACTAATTGCACCTTCTTCACAAGGTTGTATGCAAGAGATGTAGACATTCACTCATTCATTTATTCATTCATTCATTTTTTTCTATTTATCACCAATCCACATTTGTACATAAAAATCTCTCACCGTCTCGTCTCCCTTTCTCCATCAGCAAAACAGCTCAAGGCTGTTTTCAGATGTTCTCTTATCTGATGCCATCAGTGTTCATACTGGTACACAATGGCACTCGACTTCCCATGTAGGTCCTTGAACAGCACCAGGGACTCTGTCTTTTCTCTGTGCACCAGGGCATTACTAATGACAGAAAGCAGAAGCTGGAGCAGCAGTTACAGAGCATCATGGTTCTCAACCGTCAGTTTGAGCATGTGCAGAATTTCATCAATTGGGCTGTCTGCAGCAAAACCAGCATCCCTTTCCTTTTCAGCAAAGAGCTGGTAAGAGGAACCCTGTCCCTTCAGCTTGTCTGAAAACAGATCAGAACAGCTCATGCTTCACAAGGGGTGGGACCATCCCTGGAAGTGCATGTTTTGGGGAGGAAAGAAGAGTAAGATAGTAGGTGCAGCTATCCTTCTGATGCAGCCATGGTTTGGGGTTGGTAAGTGAATGTCTTTTTTTTTTTTTTTTTAACCAAGTTCCATAGTACAAGGGACCTAGCTGCAGAAATGATCTCACTTATTCCAGATAACCCGGCCAGGAAAGCCTGTAGTTCTTGTGGATTCAGATATTGTCTTGGGCATGGGCAGTGTGCAGAGATCTCACAGGAGGCTACTGGGTCCAAGCAGGGGAATGAGAGAAGAGCAGGAGTTGAATTTTGGGCTTGGGAGCATGGTGATGCCTTGGAGAAGGAGGTGTTTGGTTTTTGACAGGGTCTTGTTGGGTAGCTCATGCAGGCCTCAAACTTGAGATCCTCCTGTCTCTTTTCCTCTGAGCTCAACACTCCAGGCTGGAGGAGGATGAATTTTGAGAGATGGTCATATTAAATCTAAGGTGCCTGGAGGGTATCTGAAAAGAGCTGTTGAAATAGCTAGTCAGATAATTGGGTCTGGAAGTAGGAAGAAGAGTCAGGGCTAGAGATTAAGATGTTGTGACGTTACTGGGACAGTCACCATGGGAGCATCATGGAGGAGAAGAGGAGAACAAATCTGAAACTAGAGAGTGCCATCATTTTTACAGAGGAACACAACTAGAGTTTAGAGCAGAGTTGTAACAGGTCTGTGCCGGCCATACTACAGAAGTGAGACAGAGTGGACAAAGGCGAGCTGCCTCAAGAGCCAGCAGTCCCAAGGCCCCTGGCGATCTTGCAGGGGGAAGCTCCAGGAAAACTAGCAGAGTCAGAAGTCAGATGAGCATGAGTATGAGAGATGGGGTAGAGATAGGAGCGAAGAAGAGACAAGTAACTTGGAAGGATGCAAGTTGGAGGAAGTGTTTTCTTTCTAAGTCTGGCTTCTATATGGGAGAAAAGTTGACAGTAAAACAAAGAGAGGTGGGCACACATCCTGGGAAAGCTGGTAGAAAGTGAGATCCAGAGGGCTCTGGTTGGTCTCAGACAAGGGCGGTGTACATAGTTCAGTGTGCAAAGGGAAGGGATCTGTGTTTGGAGAGTTTAGATTTCTGTTGTTTCTGGAACTCAGCCCAGGCAGGTGTCACACTCATTGCGTAGGTCAGGGTGACCTGAACTTTTGGCTCTCTTGAATGCTGGTGTTACAGGCATGCACCACTCTGTTGGGTTTATTGGACCTAGGGCTTCCTGCACAACAAACACTGTGTTCACTGGACTACAGCGTCAGTTCCTGGAGCAAACTACAAGGTAGTAGATAATGGGAGGGTTAAAAAAATGGGTGAAATGGCAGGGTGAATGACCTCGCATGGAAGAGATAGGTGATCAAGGAAGCACCTAAAACAGAAGCCCTTCCAAGGGAGCCCCTGAAACTAATGTTCACTTACATGGCCTTAGATAACAGGCTTTCGGATGCCTGGATTGACCAGAGGTTAGAATTGGTAGTGGGGAGAGACTTACGGCACTAGTGATTTGGGACCTGAAGAGGATGGGATACTGGGAAGACTGTAGACATCAGGAATGGCACTCATGGAATTCAGTGAGATTGAAGACATGTCCCGTGGGAGTAGGAGTGCCTTAGAATCAGGAATTAGGTTGTTGGAGTCTGTGGCCTCATGGCTAGAATGAGTCCAGGTGATGAATAGGGTTTAGGTATAGTGACTGAGTGGAAACAGATGGAAGTTGATTGATATTAGAGAAATAAAAGTGATGCAAATAACATATGGACTCCACAGCATTACAGAATACATATGTATATACAAAGACTTATATGCATGTAGTAACAGTGATGGAAAAGAAGCCGTGGTGGGTAGTGATGGCACATGCCTGGAATCCCAGCACTCAGGAGGCAAGAGGCAGGTGGATCTCTGTAAGTTCAAGAGCAGCTTGATCTACAGAGCAAGTTCCAGGACAGCCAGGGCTACACAGAAAAACTTTATCTTGGAAACCAAAAAAGAAAAAGAAGAAGAGGAGGAGGAGAAGAAGAAAAGGAGGAGGAAGAAAGGAAGAAGGGGGAAGAGGAGGAGAAAGAGGAGGAGAATCTATAAATTTGAAGGAGAGAAGGGAGGAGTATGTGAGAGTATTTGGAAGGAGGAAAGGGAAGGGAGAAATTTTGTAATTAAAATATAATCTCAAAAACAAACAAAATCAAGAATGGGCACTGGGGATATATCTCAATGGTAGAGTATTTGCCTAGAATGTATGAAGCCCTGGGTTTGATACCTAGCACTCCATAAACCAGATGTGGTGGTACATGCAGGAGATGAGAAGTTCAAGGTCATCCTTGGATATATAATAGATTTGAAGAAGTTCTGAGATATGTGAGACCCTGTCTCAAATAAAAGAAAAACTTAAAAAACTACATCAAGAACTTAAGAGGTCAAGATGTCGATTGGGCCATATCTAGAACCCAGTGATGGCGGGGTGTGGCTAGCCCCAGGTAATGGGAGAGTTCTGAAGGGCGGTAGGTGAGAGCCACGGCAGAGAAGATGGCAGCTGGGTAGGATGAAAGACGCTTTACATGCTAGTGGAAGCAGAGCAATGGCCAGCTCAGAGAAGGTCTGCACAGCTTTTAAAGTAGGCAATGGTGGGATGAATAGGGCTTCCAGGAAATTATAAATTACCTTCTGCCTGGAAGTGATACGACCGTTAGGATTCTAGAGCATTGGGAATAGGAAGAACATTCTCTGGGAAGACTGGAAGGCCCTGGGGCACAGGGAACTGAGACTATAGAGTATGACCAGAGACCAGAGGGACATGACTTGGGGTCCTTTAACCTGTCCAAAGCAGGCACAGATGCCCAAGTCAGTGACCTTCGGTCCTGTTGTCAGATTGTGTTTCAGATGCAGCGGTTGTTGGAGACGAGTTGTAACACAGACCCTGGCTCTCCCTGGAGCATCAGATTCACCTGGGAGCCCAACTTCTGGACCAAGCAGCTGGCTTCCCTTGGTGAGCTGTGACCTTTGGCCTGTCGGCTAAGATTAAGCATAGGCAATCTGCTGTGCTCTTTAGGTGGGTCAGCATATGTCCAAGAGAAAGCGCTCTCAGACTCAGTTAAGCCTTTTCTTGAGTAAATGTGGTGAGGATGGGCTAAATAATGGCAGCATGGGACTCTGCAGCACCACCTGAAATCTTAGCTTCCCATTCTGCTTGAATGTCACTCCCTGTGATGTGACTGGCTATTTCATTGCTAGAGGGTGACAAGAGAGTGACCCTCCTCTTCTGAACGCCGTATGGCGGTTCAAGTGAACATGTCTCTGTGTTCACACAGGGCATATATGTGTGGTACAAGCTACACACTCCTCTTTTGAGGTTGACATGCGAACGGAAGATTGATGGCCTCTTGTGCATTAATCTTCTCTGTTGTAATTTCTGTCAATCAGTCTCCAGGCAGAGTATAGACAATATGAAGACGTGCTCATGTTGCCAGCCTTAATGGCTTATTTAGCTAACTACTGACTGCCACTTTGACTTGAGGCTGTTAATCTCATTGAGTTTTTTTTTTTTAACTTGGCAAATCAATGACACTAGATTTGTTTCTGTTTGTTTGGACAGGTCTCATGTAGCTTAGATTGGCTTCCAGTTCACTAAATGCCTGAGGGTGGCTTTGAACTTCTACCTTCCTTCTGGTCACAGGTGTGCACCAGCATACCCAGTTTATGATTCTGGGGATCAAAGCCATGCTAGGCCAGCACTCCACTGAATGAACCATATCCCCAGCCCCAGATTTAGTTGTTTGCTGCCCCCTCCCATTTGAGCAAAAGGACGTCAAGACAATGAGTGAAGGAGGGGTAGACAGAGAGAGCACTAAATACGATGTTCTCACCACAGGGGTTTCTCACCCAGAAACTCAAGGGCAGTGCTGGTGTCTGATACTGACCTGGCATGGGATCTTCCATCACACTGCCCAACAGTTTTCCAGATGTGCACCTAGAGGCTCTCGGTGTCACTTCACTATTTTCCAACACACTTCCTCCCCAACCCCATGTGGATTCTTTTAGTGAGTCTCCACTGGGCTGTTAGACTAAAAGGAGTATAAAGAACAAGTGGATTTCCCAGTTGCGTAGAAGAGCTGATCATTTAGAAAAAGCTGACCCAATTCCTCAAACGCCTGTGGTCTCCTAAAGCAGGCTCCTACCAGCATTCTAGACCGAGTCTTGAGGTCAGGGGTGGAAGTTCTTTATCTCTGTAGCTGACAGGATTTGCTGAATGGTGTTCTTTGGTCCTGGGAGTGGAAAGCAGCAAAGGGGAGCAGGTGCGCCTTACCTTTGGGAATCTCTCTGTTCTCAATCTCCAGGCTGCATAACCACTGAAGGAGGACAGGTGACCCGGACAGATGCAGCGTCTGCTGCTTATGGGAGTTTACAGGGGCAGTCGTCCTTCTACCAGAGCCACCAGGGGCCCCTGACTCAGCAGGAGGCTCTCAGCCACCCCCAACACAAGTTCCAGCCTCCAGCACTTTGCTCCTCATCTGTCTGCTGTTCCCACTGCTCCCCAGTCTCGCCGTCCCTCAAAGGCCAGGTCCACCCACCCAGTATCCACCCAGCTCACAGTTTCAGGCAGCCTTCCGAAATGGTGCCCCACCAGCTGGGGTCCCTGCAGTGTTCCGCTCCGCTGCCCAGAGAGAAAGAGCTGGCCTGCAGTCCTCAGCCACCCAAACTGCTGCAGCCCTGGCTGGAAACATCGCCTCCTGCAGAACAGGAGAGTACACCCCAGCGTGCAGGGCAGCAGCTGATATCCCAGCCTGTGTGCATCGTTCCTCCGCAAGATGTTCAGCCAGGAGCTCATGCCCCGCCCACCATACAGACGCCCTCCATTCAGGTTCAGCTGGGCCACCACCAGAAGCTAAAGCTCAGCCACTTTCAGCAGCAACCACAGCAGCAGCCACCACCCCCGCCACCTCCGCCTCCTCCACCCCCGCAGCATGCACCCCAGCCCTTGCCTTCATCCCAGCACCTGGCTTCCAGTCAGCATGAGAGCCCTCCCGGGCCTGCCTGTTCCCAGAACGTGGACATTATGCACCACAAGTTTGAGCTGGAGGAGATGCAAAAGGATTTGGAACTTCTCCTGCAGGCCCAGCAGCCCAGCCTGCAGCTGAGTCAGACCAAGTCTCCTCAGCATCTTCAGCAAACCATCGTAGGGCAGATCAACTACATCGTGAGGCAGCCAGCACCTGTGCAGTCCCAAAACCAGGAGGATACCCTGCAGGTGAGCTGGCATCCCAGGACTTCTCAGGGTGTGCAGCAGCTACTCCTTCATCTAAGAGTGGCCTTCAGCTTAACCCTCACATGTGAAAGCTACCCTGGCTCTCCCTGCTCAGTAACGCTGTGGTGGACATAGTACACGGTCTCTATAGAGATCTGGGCTTAGTATTCTCTACAGTGGCCTGGTTTAGCCCTGTCCCCTGGGATGACATTGGTGATTTTGTCCATAGACAGTACCTTTGAAAACCAAAAGATACTGGTAGGGGTTGGGGAGAGAGAGAGAGTCAGTTTGTGTAGAAGGTAGGGGTTAATATCAGGCATCTTTCTCTATTGCTTTTCACTTTTTAAAAGAGTCTTACTGAACCTGGAGCTTGCCAATTAGACTTACCTCGCTGGCCAGCAAGCCCCAGGGATTCACGTGTCTCCACATTTCCAGCAACTGGCATTACAGGCACTTACTGATGTTCTTGGCTTTTTATGTGGGTTCTGGAAGATTGAACTCAGACTCTCATGTATTTATGGAAAGCACCAGTTTACTCAAGCCCAATAGAGGTACCACAGTATGGTGCTGGACCCCTGCCACCAGGGCCAGGATAAAGGGGCGCCATCGCTCCTACGTGTGCATCCTTTGAACTCCCTTGCTGGGAAGTTAGGTGTGCCTAGTGGGGAAATGGAAGTCGAATGAGGAGTCAAATGAGGGTGGTATCAGACCTTAGTGGGTGGCACGTTTACAACATTCCAAGGACGATTTCAACTTTGCTTCCTATCTGCAAAGCTAGATATGTTTTATGTACACATCTGGAATATTATATCAACAGATGTGCTCTGTAGGTGGTGCCGTCTGTAGTTTGTAGTGGGGTTGGTGAGGGCAAGCAGTCTTCCTAGAGACCGTGCAGTGCTGAGAAGAGGAGCTAAGACTGGGTCTGGGTCTGCTGGTTTATCTCCAATGCCACAGAAGAGGCTCTGATCTCTCCTTAGGGAATACTGGAGTGCTGGATTCTGAGCCTCTGTTTTCTCACCTAAGGTGATTGAGCATGTTTGTAACATTGGGATCTTTGCTGTTCCATGTCTTAATTCTTAGTTTTTGACTCTTTTTTTTCCGTAGATCTCCTGTCCCAGCCTGTTTCCCATCCCTTCTCACATTTCCCACAGTGATGTTTGTCTCCTTTAAGTCTGTGATTACACACCGTCAGAGACGCTCCAGAGACCTTTGTTTTACTATACATAAGGCTTCCCATTCATGCTTCATTATGGATGACTTTAGATAATGCTTCAGGTGTCATCTCCTGAAGCTTGGTTCCTTTGAAGAGGTGCAAAATAATCCCTGTGATGGCAGGACAGAATGCAGGGACCATTGAGGGTCACAACCTAAATATAAGCACAAACTGTGTTACAGATTTGAGGGTGTGTCTCTGTGGTAGGTTGAGTGCTTGTTACCATGCACAAGACCCTGGGTTTGATTCCTAGCACTGCAACAATGACAATAATGGAATAAACTCAGACCCAAACCAAACTAACCAACCAGTTAATCAATCGGCTAGCCATCCAACCAGCCAGGCAACCAAACGAAAATCCCATGTTATAATTGTTAAAGTGAATATCAAAGAGTTAGCTCAGAATTCTTGCGTTAGGTTCTATTCTAAGACTATGGTATTAGAATACTGTTTCAGAAAGAGTTTAGCTAGGGTAGGTTTGTGTGTGTGTGTGTGTGTGTGTGTGTGTGTGTGTGTGTGTGTGAGTGTGTTATGTGCGTGTTTGTATGGGCATATCGATGTCTGGGGATGTGCATGTGAGGGCACACATGCATTTGTGTGCATGTGTGCATATAGGCCAGAGGTTGACATCAGCTGTCTTCCTTGATCACTTCCTGCCTTAGTTTTTTGAGATAGGGTCTCTCTTTAAAGCTATAACTCACAGATTCGCAAGGCTGACGGGTTTATGAGCTGTTCTCTGCCCACTACATTAGCCCTAGGGTTCATTCTCAAGTTTTACGTGCGTGCTGAGATTTGAACTCAGGTCTTCTGCTTATATACCAGACACGTTACTGACTGACATTTCCCCAACACAGATTATTTTTCTTTTTGAGAAAGTTTAAGCCATTCATGGTGTGTAAACAGTGACAATGGGCAGGGCCCATTAGTCCCTGCTGCTATTCTCTGTGGAACCCATCCAGGGTCCTTATTTCTTTTCTAGGTTACAGAGGAGCCACCAACATCTGAGGGCCCAAAGCCAGCTCTACCTGTTGACAAGAGTACTGCTGCTGCCTTGCCCCAGACATCTGGGGCAGAGACCCCTCACAGTGTCCCGCCGGTGGACAGCGCCTCCCAGCACTCCTCTCCAAATGTGGTGAGAAAGGTACTAACCCAGTGTAAGGTGGGGTCTTCTGTCAGCCTGGACACCAGGCACCTGGGTGAGCCTGATGGGATGCAGGGCGTGTGTCCCTGTCCTATCTGATGCTACCCAGCCCAGGCTTGTGCCTTTCCCCCCAATGAATGAGCAATGAAGGCCTTTCTTTATCTTCATTCACACTCCCCGCATGGGCTTGCTGGCCTTCATTTAGAGTGGAAGAGTCAGTTTATTCTGTGCCCAAAATGGTGTGTGGTACTTCACGACCATGATCTGACTTCACTTCCTAATGGCTGTCTGAGGTGGGCATCACCACCAACTAGCAAGAACACTGAAGCCTGGAGCCCTGTGGCTTCCAGAATTGCTGAGCTTTACTTAAGAACCCAAGGCACAGCCTTTAACCTTTCTGAAACTTAAGGGGAGGGGAAAGATATTTTATGTGGCTCCCCACTACCCCAAAACCTTGGGCTTAGAATCAGAACCAGTGGAATTGGTTGGGTGCATGGTTGGCAGAGATGTCCTTGCAGAGGCAGTTGAGTACCTACACAGAGACCTTCCTGGAGATGAGCTATCAGAGGCCTCTTGTCTAGTCACCCTCTCATTTGCTGGAAGCTTTCATTAGCCTTGGCAGTAACCTAGCCCCCACAGTTCCCAAGCTGTCTGCCTCCGTCTTCTTTTCCTGTCCACTCTCTCCTCCTCCCAGCTGGACTGTTAGCACCCTGCCATCTTCTCCATTCTAGCCTGTGTCCCAGGGCCCTGTTCCTTTTATTGCCCTCCTGGGCCCAATGCCCTCAATCTTCCTGGTCCTCTTCAAGTTCTGGCTGTACAACTCCAAGCTTGCCCATCAGGCCTTTAGTATCTCCTCTGCTTGCAGCCTTGTTCTGCTAGTTGCTCCATGTACCACCCCTCATTTTCCCAAGGGTGCTGTATTTTAGATCAGTCAATCTCACTGTGCTCAAGGGGAGAGAGTTTAGAAAAAGAAGCAATGACAGAAATGAAATGTTGACTGGAAGCTTCAGATCACTCTCAAAGCCTGGGAAGACCTCTGATACAAGTGGCCTTTGGTCTGTGCCTGTCCTGTCCTACCTACTCTGTTGAAAATGCTTTGGTCTACAGATACTGCAAATAGGCCCTTTGTAGGTCTTAGTTGTTTGCCATTTATTTATTTATTTGACGTTAACAAATGTTATACACATTCACACAAATGCACACATATGTACTAGAATTTCAAATGTTGTAAATGATCAGTACATACTGGTTTGTAGGGTGGTCCATCTCACTGTGGAGTTGCAGCCTAGGGAGAGATAAACAACCACCAACTAAGTTATGATGATGTGCTACAGCCATTTTGAAGTGTACCTTCCTGGAGCACTTACCTCTGAGAGAGGAGGCTGCTCACAGGACCCCTCCTGGAAGTTCATCTTACACTAAGATGTGAAGTTGGGCTAGTCCAGGGAGAAAGGATATTGTGGAAAGGAATGGCAGTTTTGGAAGGTCAAAGCTGACAAAAAGCCCAGGCTTTCTTAGGGGTTTCAGATGAATTGGCTTAGCATAAACAGGAGATGTACCTGGGAATGGAAGTGATTAGAAGGCCTTGTCTACTATGCTTGGATTTGGGGTTCAGTGTTTGGGACTGGGGTAGTTGTCTGAAGGATTTTCAGTTAGGAGGGATATGGCTTGAATTAAATTTGAAAGGTCACTTCAACTGGAGATCAGTGCTAAGAGAGACCAGGAAAGTACTGAGGAGAGAAGCTGAATGACACTAGTAGCCATTCAAAGGAAAAGGAAGCCAAGATTTCAAGGTTGATCATATAGTAAGAGCTTTGAATTCAGTGTCTGATCAATGACAGACACTTTGGCTCAAAAACCTCGATCTGTCTTGGTCCAGAGAATGGGAACATGGGATAAAGAACGTACTGGAAGGGAGTGGCTGATGGTTTCCCATGGAAGCCACATTAGACGATGAACCTAGGCAGCCATTTTTAGTGACAAGAGTTCATCAGGAAAACTGGGACTTTCCATTGCTTAAGTGGTGGGGAAGCCATGCAGGAAACACTGCCTCTTGGTGGGGTGGGGGTGGGGGTGGGGGACATGCAGCTGTGGTCTTCCATATATAGTACGGAGGAAGGGAGGGAACCACCAAGTACAGAAACTGTTGCCTGTATGAGTGGCTCTAGGGCTTTCTGAATAACAAGGGGACACTGGGGACATTCTGGGTGGCCACAGGTTGGTGATGGGGTTGGTCAGCTCTGGTAACTATAAATTCTTGGTCCTTATGATAGGTTTGTGTTGTGGTTTGGAGCAACGGGAAGGCAGGCAGCCTGGCATTTGTCAAGGGTGTTTTCATAAGGCTTCATGTCTGAGGCTCCCAGAGAAGGGCTGTTATCATGGCCCAGAGGGAGCTTTGGATTGGCAGGGAGGCCTCCATAAAGAAAAGTGCTCTAATTTGAAGGGATTTATTGCTTTTATGCTGGGGTTGAGTGGAATAAAAGATATGGAGCTTGAGGATACCAAATATTTTGAGCACTGGATTACTGAATAATACTTTCTATGAATTTAAAAACAGAACACTTTTCCACAATTTTTTTTTTTTTTTACATGATGATTCCACTTTGTGTCTTTGTTTATCCTAGCAATGCTATGAGGAAGCCACTTTCTTATTCCCCTTTGAAAGATGTGGAAACTGAGACACAGAGAGATTAAGTGACCTGCTTAAGACTCATACAGCTGCCTATGGGCAAGGTTAGGACCAAAATACAGGCTCCCCACTCGGCTTGTGCTTAGTGACTGGGTTCAGCGGCTTCTGTGTGTACTGCAGTAGGAGAAAGAGGACTCCATTTTAGCCTCTCACCTGCTGGATTTTGTCTTTGAAGTAGCCTGGGACTTTGCTGGGGAGAGTCCTTAGGATCCAGCTTCCTTTGGCCTTTGTTGTCTTTGGTAAAAATGTTTGGGTCTGCAGCCACTCATCATGTGCTGGCCAAATGGGTGCCAGGGAAGTGAAATGTCCACCTGCCAGTCCTAGACCAGAGGCATCTGTGGCACCAGGCTCTTTGTGTGCATTCCATGCATTCTATTGCCACTAGGATGACTTTGATTAGAGCAGAGCACCTGCTGCTGCTAAAAGGCCTCATGATGAAGACACTGCAGCTGAAGATGAGATGAGAAAGCTCTAGAGTGAGCTTTCTAGACAGAAAAGCCGTGCACTCTCAGCTTGTCCTGCCACCTTCCATGTACCCAGCAGGACGATTCGACTTTAACCCCCTGGCACTGGCTGTTGCCCAAGCTCCCTAGTCTTGGTTCAGCTACTCCTAAAAGTGCCATGGTCACAGCTTCACACACAATCTCCTTAAGTCCCTGGTAAATCTGGCAGACATTTCCAATGGCTTCTTTTCATACTTCTGAACTAAGCACCCAATGAAGACTACACACAATCATATCCTTAGAGCATGCTCAGCATCCTTAGAGCATAGCTACCACAGAGAGCCCCGCTGGGTCCTTCATCCCCTGCAGGTGAGCTCTCTGCTGCACAGTGCAGCACCACTTCTTCCATGAAGGACTTTGAGGTCCCTGGGGTATTGCTCATGGCTTAAGAGGAATCTGGGTTGTATTTCCACCAAATGACGCAGAAGCAGTAGGCATTCTTGAGACCTAGACTGTTAAGAGAGATGTGGATGAACAAAGGATAACGGCGGAGGTGGGAAGCAGTTACACCATTATCCAAGCACATTGACACCCGAACTCTTAATAACTCTTAGAACAGCACCATGAGATTTCTATCAGCCCGTGGAAGAGGAAATTCCAGCCCAGAGATGAGACATTACGTACTTAAATTCTTGTTGTAACCCTGGCATATGTGAGACAATCCATTTTACCTTCACATCCCTGAATCCACTGCTGTTGACCAGATCTTGGACACTCAATTTTAGCAATGATCTAGTAATCACATAAAATGGCCCTGAAATTAGCCAGAATATTCCCAGGACCTGGTGAAGCTTTCTTAAGGCATGTCCTGGGCCCTGCTCGGCACCTGCAGAACTGCTCTGAGCTGCTCTCTTCCTTCAGAGTCAAGCCAAATACTGAATGTGTCCCCTTTAAAGAGTTCTCTTTTTAACTCTCTAGTGATTTCCTTCACAGACTAAACCTAAGACCTTTGCCCACATCTCCTGGTCCTCAAGGAAGCAGGCATTTACTCATAGGCTGAGGTTTTCCTCCAGCATCCTGACCAGACTCTCCCAAGCCTCCAAGGTTTTTGTGAGTTTCACTCTGCTGGCTTTCACTCCAGACTTACTGAATTCCCCTCATGCCTTTCCTTTTCCTCCCCACATCAGTCTCTAGGTCCCCTTTGCCTTTTTGTTTTTCTCAGTTCATCAGGGCATTAGGTACTTTTCACATCTTTTCTCTTTATCTCCTATGACCCTATTTGACTCTGGTTAGTGGGATGTCTGAGTGCCTATTAGAGTAGCCTTAATGAATACAGGAGCCTTTTGAGGTAGACAAGCACACATTGTAAGTAAGAGCAACAACATCATCATTCAGAATCAACCCGTAAAAAGTCAGTATGTGACACCGGTTACTAGACTAGGGTAGTTGCTCCCTCACCTGCCTTGTCTGGCTGTCTTGCCGCCTACTGCCCATCCAGCCTGCCTATATGAAGCTGCTGAAGCACTCGGATCTTTTCAGCACTGAATTAAGTCAGCTTACCTCTGTAAGGTAAATTGCCTCTCCTTACCTGTACACTCAGCCAGAGCAAGAGCCCTCAGTATGTCTAAGACACACTTCCCAAGTCATTGGTCCAGTTTCCAACTGTACATAACCCAGTGCTCTTTGGTGATATTAACTATTGGGAAACATCCTGAAACAAGTAATGAACAGGCAAAGCCTTGGAGCAACAACAGAGACAAATGGCACAAACCCAGGGCTTTCTATCATGTATGAGATTATAGACCTACATGCAGCATATACTTAACATGCTTTATCATGCAAGTTTTCTTTCAAGTTGCTCCTTTCTTCCTTCCTTCCTTCCTTTCTTCCTTTCTTTCTTTCTTTTTCTTTCTTCCTTTTTTCTTTTTATTTTATTTTTTTACTTTTTATTTATTTATTTATTTTTCTCTTTGAGGGGCTAAGTTTTGAGGCAGGATTTCTCTGTGTAGGCCTGGCTGTCCTGGAACACTCTCAGGGCTTAGGGATTCTCCTGCCTCTGCCTTCTGAGTGCTGGGTTAAAGGGGCATGCCATCATGCCCAACTTAAGAAATTACTAATTTTCTACATTCAAGCAATGAGCTTGAGTTAGAGAGTTAGGATTTATACACTAGAAGTTCCCAAGAAGGAAGCCTGAAGAAAAGCCAGCATGTGAGATTGTTGAAAGGACAAGTTCAGCCTTCCACTCTTAAATGGCTCTGAAGTCATCACGGGGCTCCGTTTCAGCTGTCAATTTACATGTTAGGTTCTATTTGTTCTGCTTAATGAGGCTATGCAGAGTTTACAAGTCACCCCATCCAGAATAATGCTTTTTGTTTTTGAGACAAATTTCTCTGTGAAGTCCTGGATGTACCATAACTCACTCTGTAGTCCAGACTGGCCTCCAACTCAGAGATCCACCTGCCTCTGCCTCCTGAATGCTGGGATTAAAGGAGTGCACCACCACCACCCTGACAAAATAATATTCTTAAATTGATTTATTTTTCTGTTTAAAAGAGTATGTTTCAGATATCTGGGAATGAGCTGACAAGGAACACCAAGCTATCTTCCCTGTTTATCCCCAGAAATGTAATCTTGCTGGAAGAACCAGAAACACAATAAACTCAGGCCATTCGTACTATGTGTCTGTTTATTATTTCACAATTACTTCTCACTAGAGCACCTGATTTTTAGCCAATGGCACAAAATTAAGACCAGGCAGCAGATTTCCCCAGCCAGACCTGGATTCCCGGTCTTGAGCCTAGATGGACTTGGGAAAGCTGGGTAATCACTCTGTGTCTCAATTTTCCTTCCTGTTAAGTGAGAGAGCAATGCTTTCTCTGAGTGTTGGGAATATATGCAGCAAACACTAGAACAGTAATGTCAATACACTGAACTCCAGAAGGAGTTGTCGGCGGTGAAGTGGGGAGAGGGTGGGCAGCAGGTTCCAGGAAAAACAAGAGAGGCCAAGGGCTGGGCAAAGGGCTGCATGGGTGAGTATCAGCAGAGACGGAAAGTTAGGGAGATCTCAGGCAAGGCGGCTAGTCAAGTGGTAAGGACACAGGAAAGGACCGATGAACGCTCACACAAGTACACAGAAAGGGGAGACAGGGCTGGGCCGGAGCTCAGGTGCCTGCTTAGTGCACAGCACCCGGAGCTCCACCTTTAGTGCCTCAAGAACTGGGTGCAAGTAGTGGGGTTGAGAGGTGAGGCAGGAATGTCAGAAGCTCAAGGTCACCCTCAGCCACATAGCAAGACCCCACATCAAAACAAAGAAACAAATACATTGAAATAAGGAGAAAGGCAAAAGAGAGGAAAGGGCCTGAAGAGTCAAAACATACAGGTGTGGAGGAGGAAGGACAGGGCAGTTAGGAGCAAGTGAGGCAATGCTAATAAAGGAAGTTAAGAATAGGTTCTTAGGCTCAGGGAGGTCTCCCCTTATCCTCTAAAGACCTGAGTTCAGTACCAGAGCAACTTTTTCTTGGTGATTTGACTCTTCCTTTCTGAACTAGAAAATGGTTGACTTTTAGCTAGCAAACTTCAAAATACATATTTTATGAAGTCTGAAGGTTTTATGTGTGATGAAGTTGATGTGTCAGCTCCCTGCTAACAGCTCAGATAGTAAGCCATCATCTTGTGAGGCTTTATGACAGGAAATGCACTTTTGTTTTCTCTTGTTTGACCTCTGAACCACACTGGATGCTGCAGAGAGCAGGCACTCTTCCCCGGGCAGAAGCTCCTTCTGAGTCAAGCCTTAGACACCAGACAATGTGGCCATATTGTCAAGCCCTTCTCCAGCCCTAGCATGCTCTTTAGAAGCCCTTCCCTCCTCCCTGGCTCTACTTGCCCGTTTGGGCCTGCTCTCGCTTACGCTCATTTGTGGCATTGGCAGCAGAGTATCCTGAAGCTTGTTGATTATTCACTTTCTTTCTACACATGGAATAAGTACTTTTTGGTTTAGTGGTTGGTAGCACTATATTCCATAGAGACAAAAAAGTATCAAAAAGTCATTAACATGGTGTACATAGTTTCTGGAAATGCCATGTCTATGCATGTGTGCATGTATGTGCACATGTGTGTTGAGAGTTATTTATTTTATGTATATGTGTGTTTTACATATATATGTACACACACACACACACACACACACACACACACACACACACACACACATAATGTCTGTGTACCATGGTATGCCTGGTGACCAGGAGAGGGCATCAGATCATCCAGGACTAGAGCTGCAGATAGTTGTGAGCTGCCATATGGGTGCTAGGATTCAAATCCAGGTCCTCTGAACGAGCAGCCAGTAATGCTCTTAGCCACTGAGCCATCTTTCCAGCTTTGCCATTGTATTTTTACGGCCTGTAGAAATGGGGTCAGTGCTAGACTGCTCATAGCACTCTTTCAGAATTCCTTCTCCCATGGAAGTTTCCCAGGTTTGGTGACCTCTAGCAGAACTTCACTCTTGCTGGCACTGGCTGCCTCATGATTGGCTATAGATGTGCAGATGAAAGAGATGAGTTATAGGAGCAAATCTCCAGCAGACTTGCTTCAGGATAAACTGTGACAATTTGCATAATTCTTTTGTGGCTCAGTCTGCCTGTCCTTTTCTTTCTCTGTCATTTTATGAACTCATGTGTCACTGCATGAAGTAATAAATTGGGAGAAAGTAGTTGATTGTCCTGTAATAAGGTCTGCTCCTTGAGACTTGGCTTTGTGCAGAACTCAAATGATTAAGTGCTTGCTCTAAATGGGTTCTGGAGCATGCACAAAGCCCTGACTTCAATCCTTACTACCATATAAAACTGGGCCTAATGGCACATGACTTTAATCCTAGCACTTGGGAGGAGGAGGCAGGAGGATCAGAGGTTCAAGGTCACTCTCAGCTACATGTTTACAATTCTCAATGTGTGTCATGGGTAGACAAAATGAATGTCAGAACTACGTTAAATATAATGTCATATGGAGGAAAAAGGAATATTCCAGTCGAAAGGGTTTGTTTGTTCTATATTATAAAGTGCAATCACCAGATATTCTTGTTTGTAGGTAGATAAGGAAGGCACAGGCTGTTAGAGAGTTGTGGTAGTACACAACCAGGGCCACTAGGGGACAGCTCACCCTGCAGTATCTCCCAGGTCCCACAAGGCTAGCCAGCCGTAGTCTCACCAGAAGGCTCAGAAAAGGCCTTAACGTGAGTAGTCTGGCAGTAGCAGAAAAGAGGAGAGGGCCAAGGCGGAGCCAGTGGACACATGGAGGACTCAGGCACACTCACTCACGAGCCAGAAAGCCAATGGATTCTGGCCTTGGTCTCTTTTTCTGGGCTCCATGCTTATGCCTAACTCCCTTTGGTTGGAGCATCTTTTTATCCTTGCTCTGTAGTGCTTTTTTTTTTTTTTTTGTTGTTGGAATGTAAACTTCTTATTAAATTGAAAGCTTCTACTAAAGACATTGAACTACCAGCAAAACATATATATATATATATACACACACACACAATCACACTTTTCTATGGAAAGATAAATTAAAAGTGCTTAAATCTTTTGTTGTTGTTGTTTTTTTTTTGTTTTTGTCTTTTGTCTTTTGTGTTTTGAGATATGATTTCTCTGTGTAGCCCTGGATGTTCTGGAAATCACTCTGTAGGTCAGGCTGGTCTCAAACTCAGAGATACAGGTGTATACCACTACTGCCTGGCTAAATCATCTATTTTTAAAACTGAGAAGTAACAATAAGGAAACATAAGCTTTAAAAGCTGTTAACTTTTATACAGGAACAGGGTAGGGAAAAAAGAGAAAAAGGTTGATAACACCAATGGAGTGAAAAAGGTGACAGTCATGAGAGACAGAAAGGTGATGGAAAGGAGAAGGAGGACAGCTGAGGGAGGGATACAGAAATGGGATTGCAGAGGAAACAGCAGTCAGGTGGTCAGGCCCTGACTGAGTATGGCTTGGAGTGTCAGAGATCTGGACTCACATCTAAGAAAAGCCTTAAGCATTGTAGATGAAACACTGAAACACTGATGCCTCTGCATCAGAATGTTACCAGGATAATGATGCAAACTCATCCAGAAGGGACCAGTTATTGGCAAAAGGCAGAAAAACATCAAAGAAGGGAAAGAAATGGTCTTATTTATAATAAATCACATAACAGGTGTGCCAAGAAAATCCAGAGTGAGTCCAATGAGGAGTCTAGGTACGAGATCAACACAAAAATCAATTGTATTTCTTTATGCAATAAACAAGAGACATGGGAAACATTAAAGACCATGTTATATGGAAACATTAAAAATCTGAAGATGACTTTCTGAGCCTCATTTGTGTGTTCTTCTGCAACAAAATACAACAGCAGTGGCCAGCCGAGGTGTCCAGGGGCTGCAGCACTACGCCAGAGGTTGTTCTAGGTGTTTGCATAGATTGCATATTTTAACCTTCACCACAAGAACTTCTTAATGGCTATTGTGGGCATAAGCTGAACAGTGTGTGTAAAAGCCCTGGCCAGTTACCTTCAATGTAATAAATTCTTCAGCTCCCCAAAGCCAATCATGATTTTAGGGAAAACTCAGTCAGCTGTGAGTGGAGCAGAGTTGTTGCTTACTCAGCTGGGCATTTGCAGAATCAACAATCCCGCACCATTGTTTTGAAATTTCAATTAGCTCATTAGGTCACCTATTCACTAGGACACTACTCTTGGGTCTAGGAATAACATGGGTGAACAGAATAGACCAAACTCTGTGCTTTCATCGAGTTTAGTTTCACAGGGGAACAGCAAGTGATCAGTGTATCAATGGATGGGCCATGAAGCTGAAAGCCATATTTTGGGAGATTCAAGGGCATGGAAGGTGAAAGAACCTTTGTTACAAAAATCCCAAAAAAACAACAAAACCAAGCAGCAACAATACCCTGGCAGTGGAGCTGAGCTCTGACAGGCAAGCAGAGCAGGGGAATGGAGCAAGGAGAATGTTCTGTGCAGAGAAGGCAGTCTCTGGAGGGGTGAGGGCTGCTCTGGATCACAGAGAATAGAATGGGGGTTGCTCTTTGTTTGTGGCTGCTAAGGATGAGGGCACAGGTCACCTGGGTCTTGGGAGTCTCATCAGCATTTTTGTATTCACACTGCAGGGTTTAATGAAAAGGTCTGATGCAGTCTGATGTGTGTTTCCTCTCTGCAGAGGACCCACTCTTGTTTTCTAGGGAGATAGGCAAGTAGGTTAGTCTTTGGCGCTGTCAGGAGAGGGGGTGTAATGGTAGATCTTAATCACAGCGCCTGGTGTTAGCTTGGGAGCAAGGAGGGTGCCCCTAAGATGTTCCCTCCTAGCTTCTGACTTGCGGAGCTGGGTGACCAGTCATGACATTCCTGGGGAGGAAGACAGTCTTTCTTTACTAGGGAATAGCTTTACTGCCTTTGTATTGAAACCCACGAATGTATTGAAGTGTTTACTGCCGTCAGGAAATTTGAACACTTCACACCTGGGGAAAAGAAGGATTTGGGACATTGATCTTGAAAGTTTAGAGCTGCATGCTCTAGTGTTTTCCCTTTGATTTTAAAAAGCAGACAAATTGGTTTATATCCAGTCTTTCTTTTCCTCAAGAGCAGGCTTGTCAAAGTTCCAAATTCATGAAAGTTACATTTAAAACCTGGTCTCCTGCCTCTTCACCTCAATCAAATCTCTTTCTTCAAATCTGAAAGAAAACATACAAACAGTGACTGACGTCACCCATATCTTCAACTCCTCTTCCTTCAAGTTTCAAGTCCCCCCCCCCCCTTCTTAGGATCCTGAGTAGTTAGATTTCTGATTGGCCCAGTCTTGCCTCATTGATGGCTGCACAGGTGGGGCTCTGAAGTTCCCTTCCTGTGGTTTGGAGTGACTTTGGCAGGTATACCAGGGCTAGAAAAAAGACCTTCCACTACCTTGAATGAACCCCCGCATCTGATGCTAGGACAAGATTCAAGCTTGCTGCAAGCTCTGGACTTGTGCTGGGTTCCCTGGACAGGACGAGAGCCCCCGGAACCTTGGTGTGCTGTGAAGTAGACCACAGTTCTGTTTTTTGTTTGTTTGTTTGTTTGTTTGTTTTAAATTCCTGGCCGATTTGAGGTAGGAAAGGATCCCATGAGACTTCTTAAAGGGAAGAAAGAGAAGCAGATAGCACTAGTCAAGACTGGAAATATGACCTGAGAAAGTCCTACTAACCCTTTGCTTAAGTACAGGAATAGGGGTGGGAGATATAGCCCATGGGACATTTGTGTGCTTCAAGTGAGGAAGTAGGTTCTCTCCTTTTCTCATTCTGTCTTGTTTTTATACACACACACACACACACACACACACACACACACACACACACACACCCCTTAGCTTGCGCATCCCTCTGTGTCATACCTAGTAGCTTCCTTGGTGGTGGGAGTTGGCAGGACTTCATGCCTACCTTAGCTCTCAGTGGCAGCCCCTAAATGTAGGCAAATGGAATCTCAGAGTTCTTGGGGATGGGTTTCTCCTCTTCTTACATTCCTGGTTGTTAGCCCAGCTTTACCTGTGGCCTTTTTTGCAGCATTCCACCTCCGTGAGCATCATGGGCTTTTCCAACACCCTGGAGATGGAGTTGTCATCTGCCAGGCTGGCGAGGGCCATAGAGCCACCCGTCCACAGGGTGAGCAGCCTGATAGCCGGCCCCTCCCACTCAATTCCGAGCCTGCTGAGTGGCCCACCACAAACTGTGTCCAGCCTGCTGAACGTTTCAAACCGTGCCGTGCCAAGCCTGACCGCCAGTCACCTGCAGCCAGCGCCAAACCTTGTGCGCAGCACATTCCAGCCCATGCCCAACCTGAGGGGTGATTCTTCCCAGGTCATCACAAGCCTGCCAAGCAATCACTCCCAGGCCGGGCCTAGCCTAATGTCTGGGCATACCCAGGCTGTGCCGAGTCTGGCCGCTTGTTCTCTGCAGGGCATGCCTCCGGTTTCTGATGTGCATGTGGAGACTAGATCCATTTCCAGTCCTGGCTCTGGCCAACCTGCTGAGAGCCTGGGCCCCAGGGATGGGGCTGAGTCCTCCCTGGAGAATGCCTTGTGTAAGGTAGGTCTTGGGAAAGTGGCATTCAACTTTGGCTTATTATGAAACAAAATGTTGGCCACCAGCTGCCTTACCTTAGCCTTAAGTTAGTGGTTTTGCTGATGGCCAGGATGTTGGATTTGATTCTTGTTGACCTTTCTCCTTTGACAGATGGAAAGGGAGGATTGCACTCGCTTCATAGACTCAGTAGGACAAGGCCCGAGAGCCTCCAGTCTGGATGGTCCAAAGGATTTAGCTATTCCCTCAGAACTGGAGGAACCAATTAACCTCTCCGTGAAAAAACCTTTCCTGGCACCAGTGATCAACACATCTACTGCCCTGCAACAGTACCGGAAAACAAAAGGTGAGCCTTGAGGAAGTGGCTGCCTTTCCTGTCAGCCATAGACTTGAGCAGGCCACTCAGCACCCCCAGGTGAGTTGGAGGCAGGGGATGGGCTCAGCCTGAGGGATGCTGCTTATAAGGCTGAATTAGCTTCTGTCCTAAAGCCCACACTCCTACTTCCCGAGCCATAGGCAGCACTGATCTGTGTGGCCACCTTGCAACCTTCCCCACAGAATACATTCTAGGGAGTCTGGCTTTCTATGTAGGCACAATGGAAGGAATCACTCCAGAAGAGCTAGCCTTGGCAAAATGTTGATTAAAAAGGCATGTCTGGTGGATCTAGTTAGGACAGCAGCTCTTTCTTTTTGTGAAATTGGTATTTGCCATCTGCCTCAGCTAAATGGGACTCATCAAAGACTGCATAGAGTAGGTGGACAAGCAACTACAGCGAAATCACTCGGCTGCTTACTCTATAACAGCAAGACTTTTTCATGTACTCGGCAGTTATGTGGATTTGTGCAGTATCTCACAGTGAAGGGAATCTGGACCACTGGAGACAGGCTCTGAATTTCTTCAGATGGAGTTGGTTTTCTTTCTTCCATCAGGAGGATCCTGGGATCAAGCTCAGGTTGTCAGATTGGGCAACAAACACCCATACCCACACCTATACCAAACCTATACTATACCTTTGCCGAGATGTCTCAACAGCCCCACCAATATCCCTTCTTAAAGTGGCTCAGTGGTTTGTTTTAGGGCTAGTCAAGAAGATAGAGTCAAATACTGGTCTCTTAGGATTTTTTTTTATCTGTAATGTTATTGTTTTGAAATAGCCTAGTCTATTTCATAGATATTCAATACATGCAAGAACAACAATACCACCAAATGGACTATTTTTCTCTTTATATTGACAGACCAACTGAAAAATTATTGAGTCAGGTGTGGTGGTGCACGCCTGTATTCTCATCACTCAGGGAGGCAGAGGCAGGTGGAACTCTGTGAATTCAAGGCCAGTCTGGTCTACAAAGCTAGTTTAGGACAGCCAAGGCTACACAGAGAAATCCTGTCTCAAAAAACAAAAAAATTATAGGTTCTTATTATGTATAGTAATAACCCTATATTTTATGGAACTAAATTAAAATTTTAGACCTAGCTTTGCTCTAGGAACGGGCATAGGACAGTGCTAATAAACGGGAGTTCCTGTCTGTGCCTCACCGTTGTTCTCTGCCCATTTGTGTTGACTGTGCTGTGCCTAGGGCATAGGTTCTGACCCCTATGGGTGCTGCTAGGATCCCAGTACTAGCAGAGGTGCAGAGAATGACTAGTGCGTGGGAAACAGGTTATTCCCGAGCTCTTGGAAGATGGAGCTCAGTGCCTGCCTTTGTTCTTACTTGTTGACAGCCTTTGAAATTATTTGTGTTCATCTTCACCAAAAAGATAATGGCTTTTATCCTCTCTGAGGAAGAGACCCAGAGTAGGATTGTCACCACCACAAATGAACACACTGCTGTTAACAATTGTGTGGCAGATGTGTGACCAAAAATCCAAATTAAAAAAAAAAATGAGTGAAAGATCTAAGTGACAGAGACTGTTGCCACAAATCTATGTCAGAACTATTTAATTTGTCTTTTGTCTTAGAATGTGAGAATGTTGAACAAGGAGCCCTAGCTCTGGAGACAAAAGAGAATTCAAACATCAGGTAATGACTTTTGGCCCAGCCCTCTTACCCTCAGCTTCCTGTCCTGAGAGGATGACACAGGAAGTAATCCTGTATGAGAACTAGAAGCAGAAGTTTGTCCGTACCCGTCGCTACCCCCTGCTGAGCCTCAAGTGGGGTCTGTGTGGTGGGTGCCTGTAATAGTCGTGGGAGAGTCCCAGGCATTGCTGGGCCTGCCAAGAGACAGCAGAGTCTTTCCAGTGTCTGACAGGGTTGGCTGGGTAGAGCTTGGCAGGGGGCAGAATGTGGACCTATAAAGGGTTAACTGAGGAGGCCTTGAATAGCTATTCAGTTGTGGGATCAGAAAGAGCCTAACTTAGAGGATTGAGGCTCCTGCTGGGACCCAAGGTGTCTCTCTTACCACAGAGCCCGCAGTAGTGAGCCCAAGATTCCCTATGTGCGACTGGAGCGGCTCAAGATCTGTGCTGCCTCATCAGGAGAGACACCCGTGTTTAAGCTGAAGCCCCAGAAGAATAGCCAGGATGGGAGCTTCCTGCTGGTGATCGAGTGTGGCACGGAGTCCTCCAGTATGTCCATTAAGGTACTGCTTGGCTCTCCTCGGTCCCAGCGAGGAGTCCCTTTTCCTTTGCTGTTGCTGGAATACTCACTTTAGGGCCTTCAGTGCACCTCAGTGGGGCTGTAGCTAGCCCTGTCCTCTGCTGCATGGGATCTGTGAGACACAGCAGGGGTAAGCTGGCTCTTGGCAGGCTTGTGGCCCTGGAGTAAGAGGTCCTCAGAGTGAGTTCTCAGTCTCTGTCAGTCCACCCCAATCCCAACCCTGCCAACCACTTGTCAGTGCTTGTGCTCCGATGGCTCAGACTTCCTTCTTCCCCAAGGTCAGCCAGAACAACCTGCCTGAAGCCACCCAAGGCCCAGGTCTGGGGGGAAGAAAAGTCACTGTCACATCTCTGACTGGGCAGCAGCCACTAGAGGTGGACAGCACATCTTCTGAAGAACAAAGACTCATTCCGAGAACTCCAGGAGCCAAAAAGTGCACCCCAGTCCCCATAGAGAATGAGGACTTCTGTGCTGTGTGCCTCAATGGTGGGGAGCTGCTGTGCTGTGACCGCTGCCCCAAAGTGTACCACCTTTCCTGCCATGTGCCAGCCCTGCTCAGCTTCCCAGGGTGAGTCACACCCATCACCTGCCGAGCAGGGTAATCTTCAGGGCCATGTTGTGATTCTGGCCAGACCCACAGCTCTCCCAGGATGGGCTTACGCAGGCCTGCACCGACTCCAGTTCTGTGAGGCTGTGGGTACTGCAGCGGAGTGCTTCTCTTCAGATTTGTTCCATACCTAGCCCTATCCCCTCCCTGACTCCTGTTTTGTTTTCCCCTGCATTCATGGCATTCTCATTTATTTTACTTCTTTCACGCTTGTGGCTGCTAGGCCATTCCCTTCATGGATGCAGGCCTTCTGACAGTTTCTCACCTCATCTCCCCACGTCTCTATGCCTGTCTCGGCATAGAGATGGGGGAGGATGCTGAGTTCTAATATGGCCTTGCGTGCTATGCAGGGGAGAGTGGGTGTGCACCCTGTGCCGCAGCCTGACGCAGCCTGAGGTGGAGTACGACTGTGAGAATGCCCGCCTTGGCCAGCCTGGAATGAGGGCACCTCCCGGCCTGAGCATGTGGGACCAGAAGGTAGGGTTTGGGGAGCAGGGTTTTCCATGTGAGGCAGCCCTTTGCACCATCAGACTAATGCTTTTCCAGAGGGATGGCAAACCTTGCAGGAGGGTGGGCTTTGTTGGTTAGCTTTCCATCACTGTGACAAAATACCCAAGGGAATCAACTTAAAGCAAAACTGGTTTGTTTTGACCCATGGTTCCATTTCATGGTCACTGGCTTCATTGTTCCCAGGTCTGTGTGTGGCAGAAACGTTATAGTGGGAAACATGTGAGAGAGCAGAGCTCATCTCATGGCTGTTAGAAAGCAGAAAGAGGGAGCATGGCTCCAGGGGGAGCATGTGCCCTGCAAGGATGAGGCCAGATGAGCCACTTCCTCCCACTTGCCACCACCTCTTAAAGGTTTCACCAGCTCCCAATGGTCCAGAAATGGATTGATCCGGAGCCTTGATTAAGTCACCTTCCAGTGCCCTGCCTCCAAACTGCAGCCCTGGGACCAAGGCTTCAACACAGGAGCTTTGGCGGGTGGGGTTGGGGTGGGAGTGGGGGTTGGAAGGGGAAATAGGGATGGGGGGTTAAGGTCTTGCTATGGGCCAAGCCTAAGGACTTGGCCTGTAGCTATTATGTGACAGTTCTTTTCCCAGAAGTTTTCCCCTGGCCTGGGAGCCCAAACTACATTCTCAGGGTGGCTGGCACCCTTGCCATCAGATTAGAGCCAGACACTTATCCAGGGCTGCTATCTTTAGTTCTTACTGAGGTGGAGCCAGGACAGTGTGCTACTTGCCCCTTGTCATTTCTGCAGAAGTGTGAGAAGCTCGTCCTGTCCCTGTGCTGCAACAGCCTCAGCCTGCCCTTCCACGAGCCAGTCAGCCCCCTGGTAAGGAGCCCCTTCCCCGTTGCCTCTGCCTACTGCTCTCCTTTCTGCTCAGGGAACCCCTAGGTGTCATGGCGGCCTCCTCTTCACAGCTGCTACTGCAGAAGACCTGACTTATCAAGTGTCAGCTTCTCCTCTTTTTTTCTTCATCTCTTCTATTCGTCCATTTATATTTCAACCCATCCCCCACCTCCTCCTCTTTCCTGTCTATTCCTACAGCAATGTTCTCTTCTTCATCTCCTCCTCCCCTTCTCTCCTTCACCAAGGCCAGGCATTATTACCAGATTATCAAGAGGCCCATGGACCTATCCATCATCCGGAGAAAGCTGCAAAAGAAGGACCCAGCTCACTACACCACTCCAGAGGAAGTGGTGTCAGACGTGCGCCTCATGTTCTGGAACTGTGCTAAGTTCAATTATGTATGTTCCATTTGTTTTCTCTATTTCACAGTGACCCCCAGACTGTCACATCTGGGGGTGGGGCAGGCTCCTGGGGTTTGCTATGGTTTAAAAGCCCTCTCCCAAGTGTGGGCTCGGACTCAGAAGAATGGGGGGTGGGAGGTGCTAGTAACTGGCCAACTGTGGATATCTACCAAGCTCACTTCTGCTTCATGAGCTGCTACCTAATCCTGAGTCCTGGGGCCTGTGCCAAGCCGCAGGCCTCTCAGGATGAGCTTCCTGGGCCAGCCAGGCTGCGTTCCCTGTGTCCTTCTTGGTGGAGGGCATAGAGGAGAGGGCCCAGTGGAAGTAGGCTTGAACACTTCTGTCTCTCCTCATCAGCCTGACTCGGAGGTTGCAGAGGCTGGTCGCTGTCTGGAAGTGTTCTTTGAGGGCTGGCTAAAGGAGATCTACCCAGACAAATGTTTTGCCCAGCCCCAGCAAGAGGATTCGGACTCTGAGGACGTATCTGGCGAGAGTGGCTGCTCCACCCCTCAGGGCTTCCCGTGGCCTCCCTACACGCAGGAAGGCATCCAGCCCAAGAGGCGGCGGCGGCATATGGTAAAGAGCTTCAGACAGCCAGCAGGCAAGGTGGGTGGGTGATAGCAAGGGTCACTGGAGCAGCATGCAGAGAACACAGGATAGCATATGAGAAAGGGAGGGCGGTACAGAGACCACCAACTCCAGTTATCAGTGAAGCCTGACATTCCAAGGGGTCCATGTTCCTGCCCAGGGTCCTCTAGTAAGTTCACAGACCTAGACTGAGGAAGTGTTCTACCCCCAGCTCAGTACTGATTATACTATACCATGAATGTGATACCCATAGAAAGAGAACTACCTGGTATCAGGGCCTCCCTGGGCTAGAGGGACCACTTTAGCTCCTTGATACAGAAAGGAAGCAGAGGGGTTGCTTGCAACAGAGAGAATTCTAATACCTTCTGGCTGTTCTCATCTGTGTGGACCTGAAGGATCAGCCTCCTCCTTCCTTCTCTCCCTTCTTGTGTCCCTCCCTCCCTTTCCCCCTTCCTTCCTCCCCTCCCTACTTCTTCCTATCCCTTTTCCATCCTTCCTTCCCTTTTCGAAATAAGCTCTTACTTATGTAGTCAAGGTTGGATTGCAACTAACTCTAGAGATCAGGCTGGCCTTAAACTTGTGACAGTACTACTTCTTCCTCCCAAGTGTTAGGACTACAGGCATGTGCTGTTACACACAGCCATTCTGTTAGATTCCACTGAAATGTGCTTGCTGGCCTCCTGTGTGCCAAGGTCTGGCCAGCACTCCCTGATTATTTACAACACTTGTGTCTAGAATATATAGTGAGCTCTTCTGTTGCATTTCCAGGGTAGAATACGTCAGTGTGGGGAGCCCCAATCCTGACCCTGTCCCCCTTCAGTTTAATAAATCCAAATTTGAGTGTTCTGATTTTTCTTTTATCTCAGGAGAATGAAAAGACAAAGAGAATGCCATTTCGCCTGGGCAACAGCATCTCGCAGGTGTGAGAGCTGGAAGGAAATGGGGCACTCTGGTGGCTGATGTCCCATCCTCTCAACCAACCCTCCCCACCCTTCAGCTTATTCTCTTCAGAGTGTGACTATGAGATGAGTCTTGTTGAGCGTGTAGCGCTCCCTTCATCATTTGCATCTCCAGCATTTATTTGGGAGCCATAGTACATCTACCATAAAGAAGATTTTAGTAAAACAGGGAAGAGGGAGGTATTCCTTATTGCCAGAGTAATCGGACATAGAGGTTCTGTGCCTCTTCAGGCTCAGGAGGAACTGGCTTCCTCGGTGAGCTCTCGGCTGTGGAGAGCACCCTTTGCTCACCTCTCAGCAGCCAGGACTCAGGAGCATTGTGCGCGTCTGAACTCTCCTGGCTTAGATGGGGGTATGAGAAAGGAAGCGAGGTTTGGATATATGGCAGGCCTGTGGTCCCTGTCCCAGCACAGCCAAAGACTGTCACTGTTTGCCTTTGCTCGTCCTGTTGGGACAGAGGCATCTGCCACTGGCAGAATAATGGAGGCTTCTCGAGGCCCTAGGTCTCAATTGGTGCCTATTTGGGTTCTAACGGTTTTCAGGGTATTTGCTTTTCATGTTCGCTTTCCCAAGTAGGACTTAGGTGGTCACTGTGAAATGCTATGTGTGGTTTGGCACTCTTGCTGGGTGGTCGTGCAAAGACCAGTCCCCACTCACACCCAGAAGATGCCAGCTTCAGAGTCTGTCCCTCTGTGTCCTGACTCTGGGCTAATAGCACTCCAGAGCCTGCCTTCCCAGACATGACTATTATGACACACAGTGGCTCTTCTTTGATCCTCTCTGTTCAGACATTGGCATCTCCAGTTCTACTTGGGAGAAGTGTGATGTGTCTGTTGCAGGTACAGGGTTCCCTGGCAAGAATGAGCCACAGCCAGTGCAGTGTGCCAGGCCTCTCCTGCCCACAATTCTAGTTGTCTACTTTTTCATACAGCCAAAGATCAGAACTGTGGCCATGTTGCTGACGGCCCAGAAGCAGCCAACACTGTCCCCCCCCCCCCCCCTTTTTTTTTCTGTTGAAGCTTGGAGAAGGCTTCAGTGTCCCGTAGGAGTCTGCTTCGACATTCACAGGCTCAGGGCAGAGAAGGGGAAAATGGAGAGATGAGAAGCTGGTATCCTTTGGTGACCCTGAGGCAGCCTTAGGGTTATAGTTCTCTCAGAATGTAGAAAGGCATTCTGGAAGCATGAGAACAGAGAGGTGGCAATAGAGTTGCAGGCTACATTGTAGACAGATCACTACACTGTAGGCAGGGTGTTTGTTTATTTAGGTTTTTTCAAGACAGGGTTTCTCTGTGTATTCTTGGCTGTCTTGGACTCACTTTGTAGACCAGGCTGGCCTCGAACTCACAGAAATCTGCCATAAGCAGCATGTTTGTGAGGAAGCTTCTGAGACACATACAGGCTTCTTCCCAAACAAGGGCTTGGTTGGGGAAGGACCTATTGATTGTATTGCTGGTGGAGCTGTGGACCTGGCATTTCAGTGGCCTGGTCCTGAGGCACAGCTGGCTGATTTCAGGGGACTTTTTTTTGCAAAGAGTTTAAGGAAGTGATTATTCATAGGGCCTTTGCTGGGAAGCAATTTTCTTTTTACCAGAAAACTTTTCTTCTTTCCCTGTGAATCAACAAAAGCACTATTGGACTGAGGGAACATCTTCACCTCAAGGCAAGGCCCGCCCACTGCCCACTGTCACTCAGCAGAGCTCCCAAGCTCTCCCCAGTAGCTGGGCCTCCATGTCCTGCTGTCCAGTTCCAGCAGTGGGGCCTTCGGCTCGCCGTAGTCAGGTAGCCTTTGAAAGCAGGCTTTGCGCCTGTGTTCACACAGCCTTTTGGTTTGGGGCTTTGGCTGTTTCTCTTTTGACTTCTGCATCTTTTTCTCTGACTGTTCTGGTGAGGTTCCTTCTGTCCTGACCTGCCTTTGAACATCTTACTTTTCTGTAACCCATATTCCTCCTGCTTTATGGTGTTTGGCACTGGAAAGCCACTGAATGCTCTGATAGCCTGACAGGCTTTCCTGGACTGGTTGGAGATTGTGGCCATAAAACAGAAATGCCTGGTTCAAAGTTTGGCTTCTCTTGTCTTGATACAGCTTGTGGCTTGAGTGTGCCCTGTTAGGGCAAGGACCAGTTTCTAGGCTCAGAGGTCTTGAAAATGTGGTCACTCATCTGTTCCCTTCTTATTTTAGAGCCCCTCTGTGCGGAGATGCCCCCTCTGGGCACATGGGCAGGGCAGATAAGGAAGAGGGCTGCCCTTCTCTTCAAGGATATAAAGCCCTGGTCCACTATTCCTTCTCTATACTGGTTAGCTTGTAGAATTCCTTCTGGAACCAAATTTTTAAAGTCATGTTTAAAATATTTTTTTTTTACATGCAAAAAACAGAACTGGAAGTTTAAAAAATTAAAAACAAAACCAAATGCCTGTTCACTAAGTAACTTTTGATCTTCCGCTCTTTAACATTTTCACTGGATCCTGCAGTTCCCGTATGGTCCCATTGTAAAGTCAGTTAAGCTCTTTGGTCGTGGACAAAGTCAGGCAATGGAAATGCGCTGAGTTCTGGTTACTATACTGTCGGGTGCAGCCCTAGAAGGTTAGAAATTTGTTTCTGGCTGGGCTGAGAAATGCGATAGTAGGGTGGCTTCAGTGGACACAAAGGGGATTTTAGTGTGAAAATGGATACAGGATTCTCATACAGAACATGGGTAGGCCGAGCCTCCTGAATTCTAACACCAGGTACATGCCTGCTGTAGGAACCTTGCTGAATAGCAGCCACCAGGCCCTCCATGGACATTGCTCCATGTGAGACATTGTTGGAAACCCAGCAAATGCTGGCTTTCTCGCCCTAGTTTAGCCACAGGTGTTTGTATGCCTCTTTTTCTGGACTCTGCTCCACTCCCACCCTTACTGTGCTGGTCCTGGAATGAACTGAGCGGGGTCTTCACCTGTGTCTCTCCAGCCCCACTCACACTTCTGTGCACTTCCTCCCTTGTCCATCTCCAGGCTGTGTTCTTCTCTTTCAGACTTTCATTCTTCTCCAGGATTTCCTCCTCTTTCCAGCCTGCACCCAGGGCCCTTAGGTTCTTATTAGCACCTGGAATTTTCCTAACCTCTCCAGCTTGTACTTTCTCCATTTTCCACGTCAGCCTGCTTTATGTTCCTTTTCGGCTCCTAACTCAGTATTGACTGGAAGTTCTTGGAATTGGTATTATTGTATCTTTGATCTATGTCCTTTATCTTTGCTATTAGCCAACAACAGCTCACCATTTGCTTCCCTGAAGAGAGCTCCTACGGCCCGGGCTTCCGGCCCACTCTCCTTCTTCCTGTTGACCAGTGTGTGAGAATCCTGCCTCACTTCCTTTCCCGTACTTCTTCTTTTGCGTTTTTCTTATTCTGACTGTGTTCTCCGAGGCTGTCTCTTACTTACTCTGCATGCTCTCTCTCCTTTGCTTACCTCTACTTAGCCTATCAAAAACTTCTGTAAATATTAAAACAGAAATGTCACATCTGTGTCATAGACCTTTCCCTCATCCATCATTTTTCTTTCTTTCTTCTCTTTTTGTTTTTTTTTTTTTTTAAGACAGGGTTTCTCTGTTTAACAGTCTTGGCTGTCCTGAAACTCTCTTTGTAGACCTGGCTGGCCTTGAACTCACAGAGATCCGTCTGCCTCTGCCTCCTAAGCACTGGGGATTAAAGGCATGTGCCACCATGCCTGGCTCTCATCATTTTTCTTTTAAAATAGACTATTTGGCTGGTGTGGTGGCATACACCCTCCCAGCATTTGGGAGGCAGAGACTAGTTGATCTCTGTGAGTTCAAGGCCAGCTTGGTCTACATATGCATTCCAGGCCAGCGAGGGCTACCCAGTAAGACCCTGTCTCAAAAAGCAAACAACAAAAGAATATTTTCCTTTTATTGTCCTTCCTCTTTAGTCCTCTATAGGTTTCCATAGGAGGCACCAAGTGGCCATACAGTTGCCAAATGAAATGAATGCCTTTCACTTTTCAACTGTCTCGAACTCCTCACAACATCCTCATCCTCCCTTCATGCTGCACTCTCTTCACTCATCACTTAGGATATCCTGGGTTGCTACATTAGCTTTTGCTCAGCCACAAAGGATGGGCTTGTTTGAAACTGAGACAGAGGAATGTGTCTGGCTCTTGTCATTTTCTCCTTTCCAGGGCCTGGGTAAGCAAGAAGACTCATAGGTGCTCCTGACTCCTCTCTGTTTTTTATGAATCCCTTCTTCCTGATTTGGTTCTCTTCTGATGAGCTTGCTCATGAGCACCTGTAGAAAGCTCTGCAGCTGAGCCTTTCCCTCTGTTGCTCCCAGGAGAATATAGACAGACCTGCTTGTTAAGAGCGCCCACCTCAGTCAGCCTAAGTGGTGGCTGGATTTTGCAGCTTGCAACCTGCCATCTGGACAACTCACCACTGTGATCCACACCAGTTGGAAGCTGCCTCAGTCAGCAGGAAGCTGAAGATCATGAGAAGGCATGCTTCTATGTATGGCTGCATGCCGTGGTGAGGACAGTCCTAGTGTGTGTTGGGGGGTGTCTGCCACCATGACCTTTTTGAGGGAGGGGAGACTGAGCAGTGCTGAGGTTCCTCACCTGAGCTGAGCCTGGCTCCCCCAGACCCCTCCCATGGGTCTTTCTCACCTGTGTTGGTCATCCTCCATCTGCTTGCTTTAGATATTATGGGTCCTGGAGGCAGACGGTAGCTGCTTTCTTGGAGACATTGTAGAAGGATACCTGACTTGAGTTTGAGAATCTCGGTTTTGGCGTCGCCAGTGATGAGAGGTGTGACCGTGAGTGCAGTTCCCTCGTCTACAAAGTTAGGGATCTCTCAGAGGTTCTACAGTTCTAAACATGATAACTATAATCCCAAGTATGAAGCTCAGGCCACAGGACAGAGGAACTCTGTGGGTGGGGACATAGCTAGGGAAGTCCCAGCCAGGCAGGGCAACAGTCTCTACAGGCCAAAGTGTGCTGCTTTGAAGAAAGTCTTCACTGGCTGGTGCTGCTTCTTGAGCCGTATACCCCGAGCTGTATGCTTCTCGGGTGCCTGGACATGTTCCTCCCATGTCCTTCCTAGAGTGCTCATTTGATCCACAGTGGCTGGGGGCACAAGGAAGGGATGTAAGGGGAAGCATAATTGATTTTAAATAAACACTCACATTCAAAATCAAATAAAAAATAGCACTTTTCTTTTACCAGCAACTGTGTCTAGAGTGTTTTTTTAGTGAAAATTCTTGAACCTGCCTCATATCCTTCTGGAGCCTGGATTCCAACATCAGTAAGCGCATGGGCTAAAGAAGACCATCTGGAAGTGGGAAGGGGGAGAGGGTTTGTGAGGGTGTTATTTGATTTAGTGTTTGTTTTGAGACAAGTTCTCACTGTGTAGCCCAGGCTGGCCTGCCTGGAAAGCCCAATCCTCCTGCCTCAGCTTCCCTAGTGTTGGAATTATAGGTGTGCCCCACCATACCAGACACAAAGAACTTTTTTTTTTTTTGTTATATTTTGTTTTTCCAAGACAGGGTTTCTCTGTTAGCCCTGGCTGTCCTGGAACTTGATTTGTAGACCAGGCTGGCCACAAACTCACAGAGATCCACCTGCCTCTGCCTCCCCAGTGCTGGGATTAAAGGCACGCCCAGCTACAAAGAACTTTCTTGAAGGAGGTTCTCATAATGTGCTTTTCCTAAGCACCTCAGGCCTATTTTGAAAAGGAGGATGTGTTCATGCAGAAAGAGCAGCCGTGCTGTCCCCCTTCCCACCCATGTCCAACCATTCACATCCTCTGGAAACTCATCTTCCTGGTGGTGGAGTGGCTATAGCAAGGTGGGGTTAAATGGCAGCAGTGGATGAAGCAGTAGGTGCTGGTGGCAGTGGTGGCAGAGGTGGCAGAGCAGTTCTATGCATGATTCCAGGATCCTGGCCTAGGATCCAAGTGTGGCCCTGGCAATCTTGACCTGTGAACTAACTAAAAAGCCCGTTTAATAAATTCATTTTCTGTTTAAGGTAGAACTGGCTTCTGTGCACTGTACCTAACCACCCTGGTGCAGAAATCCTGAGCCTCTGATAAAAGTCAGGGACGAACTCTTCTGAGCTCCAGACCTGCACACCCTATGATAGTTGCACACTCACTCGCTCATCCCAATGTTACCTGACACTTTAGCCCTCCTCTCTAACATATTCTTTTCCCATCTTGCCGTAGCAGCCAGGCAATGGGGAGGAAGGTAGGAGTGTGCTGTCAGACAAGAAAGCTCATGCTTTTCATGGGTTTTAATGTTCCAGGGGAGGCCTGGAAATCTCAGCCCATCCTCTCCCAGATCTGACAAGAGCCTGACACTCTGCTCCTGTGCTGTTGTTTTGTTTTGTTCTTATTAATTTCAGGGTTATTTTTCTACGTCCCTGGGGCGGACACTGAGCCTTTGCTCCCTGATTCTTGGTTCCATGGCAAGCTTCTAGTGTTGTCCTCTCCTGCCCCAGCACACAGGCCTGCAGCATGCCCTCCATCTTCGCACCTGACCTGTGGATTATTTTATATAATAAGCATAGTATCCAGGCACAAGAGAGCTTTTCAGGGACTATACAAAAACAACAAAAATATGGAAGAGCAAGGGTTGGTAAGACGGCTCTGTGAGTGAAAACACTTGTCCTGAGTTCAGTCCTCTGGACTCCTCTGGTAGAACTTCTTCCAAAAGTTGTCCTCTGACTTCCACATGCATGCTACAGTATGTGTGTACCTACTCACATGCATATCCCACACAGTAAATAAATGTAATACCAACATCAAACTCAATGGAGAGAAACTTAAATCAATCCCACTGAAATCAGGGACAAGACAAGGCTGCCCACTCTCTCCCTACCTCTTCAACATAGTACTTGAAGTCCTAGCCAGAGCAATAAGACAACTAAAGGAGATCAAGGGTATACAAATCGGAAAGGAAGAGGTCAAAGTGTCACTTTTCGCAGATGATATGATAGTATATATGAGTGACCCCAAAAATTCAACCAGAGAACTCATCCAGTTGATAAACACCTTCAGCAAAGTGGCAGGATACAAAATCAACTCAAAAAAATCAGAAGCCCTCCTGTATACCAAAGAGAAAAGGGCCGAGAAAGAAATTAGGGAAACAACACCCTTCACTATAGCCACTAACCACATAAAGTACCTTGGGGTGACACTAACCAAGCAAGTGAAAGACCTGTTTGAGAAAAACTTCAAGTCTCTGAAGAAAGAAATTGAAGAAGATCTCAGAAGATAGAAAAATCTCCCATGCTCATGGATTGGTAGGATTAACATTGTGAAAATGACCATCCTGCCAAAAGCAGTCTACAGATTCAATGCAATTCCCATCAAAATACCAACGCAATTCTTTACAGACCTTGAAAAAAAGATTCTCAGCTTCATATGGAGAAAGAAAAAACCCAGAATCTCCAAAACAATCCTGTACAACAACAGATCATCTGGAGGTATCTCCATCCCCGATCTCAAGTTGTACTACAAAGCAATAGTAATAAAATCTGCATGGTATTGGCATAAAAACAGAAAGGAGGATCAATGGAACCGCATAGAAGATCCAGAAATAAACCCACACACCTATGAATACTCGATATTTGACAAAGAAGCCAAAACCATTCAATGGAAAAAAGACAGCATCTTCAACAAATGGTGCTGGTCCAACTGGATGTCCACATGCAGAAAAATGAAAATAGATCTCTATTTATCACCCTGCACAAAACTAAAGTCCAAGTGGATCAAAGACCTCAACATAAAACCAGATACTCTAAATCTGTTAGAAGAAAAAGTGGGGAACAACCTAGAACTCATTGGCACAGGAGACAACTTCCTGAACAGAACACCAACAGCACAGGCTCTAAGAGCAACAATCAATAAATGGGACCTCATGAAACTGAACAGCTTCTGTAAAGCAAAGGACACTGTCATCAAAACAAAACAACTGCCTACAGATTGGGAAAGAATCTTCACCAACCCTTTATCTGACAGAGGACTAATATCGAGTATATACAAAGAACTAAAGAAGCTGAAAAGCAGCAAACCAAGTAATCCAATTAAAAAATGGGGAACAGAGCTAAACAGAGAGTTCTCGACAGAGGAATATCGAATGGCAGAGAAACACTTAAAGAAATGCTCATCCTCATTAGCCATCAGGGAAATGCAAATCAAAACGACCCTGAGATATCACCTTACACCCATCAGAATGGCCAAAATGAAAAACTCAAGGGACAACACATGCTGGAGAGGTTGTGGAGAAAGGGGAACCCTCCTCCACTGCTGGTGGGAATGTAAACTGGTACAACCACTCTGGAAATCTATCTGGCGCTTTCTAAGACAATTAGGAATAGTGCTTCCTCAAGACCCAGCTATACCACTGCTAGGTATATACCCAAAGTTTGCTCAAGTACACAAAAGGGATACTTGCTCAACCATGTTTATAGCAGCTTTATTTGTAATAGCCAGAACCTGGAAACAACCCAGATGTCCATCAACGGAGGAATGGATACAGAAATTGTGGTATTTTTACACAATGGAATACTACTCAGCAATCAAAAAGGAGGAAATCATGAAATTTGCAGGCAAATGGTGGGACCTAGAAAAGATCATCCTGAGTGAAATATCCCAGAAGGAGAAAGACAAACACGGTATATACTCACTTATATAGACCTATAAGATATAATAAACATAATGAAATCTGTACACCTATAAAAGATAATCAAGAGAGTGGACATGGGGTAAGAAGATCAATCCTCATTTAGAATGACAGATGGGATGTGCATTGAACGTATGACAGGAGTCTACTGAGCGCATTGGAAAGACTCTAACTAGCAGTGTTTTCAAAGCAAAGACTCATGACCAAACCTTTGGCAGAGTACAGGGAATCATAAGAAAGAAGGGGAGTTAGTCTGATGAGGAAAGGATAGGAGCTCCACAAGGACCAAAGATATCTGGGCACAGGGTCTTTTCTGAGACTGACATGCAACCAAGGACCACGTATGAATGTAACCTAGAACCTCTGCTCAGATGTAGCCTGTGGTAGCTCAGTAACCAATTGGTTTCCCATAGTGAGGGGAACAAGGACTATTTCTAACAGGAACTCAATGACTGGCTCTTTGGCCTCCCCACCCCCCCAAGGGAGGAGCAGTCCTGTTAGGCCACAGAGGAGAGCTTTGCAGCCAGTCCTGAAGATACCTGATAAAACAGGATCAGATGAATGGGGAGGAGGTCCCCCCTATCAGTGGACTTGGCAAGGGGCACGGTGGAGAGGAGGGAGGGAGGGAGGGACTGGGAGGGAATGAGGGATCGGGACACAGCTGGGGTACAGAGTTAATAAAATGTAACTGATAAGAAAAAAATAAAATACAAAAAAAAAAAACAAAGAAAAAAAATAAATGTAATAAAAAATGGAAAGCCATAAGCTTCCTAAACATCACGAGTTAATGGTAGTTTTGGACTAGAACTCGGCCGCATGACACAGGAGTCTGTATCTGTAGTCTCTTTTTTTCAAAATGTCTGATGTGGAAATTGTTGCTGAGTATCAGACAAAACATCAGGGAGGTCCGACAAAGTTCGTGGTTCATAGCCTGTTGCAGTGCTGTAGACAGCCCTGTAGATGGCGCCTGAGGCATTTTGTTAGTGCCCATGGAAGGCCTGGAAAGCTTGGTGGGTAATTCTAGGTGAAGACTGCTGAGCAGCAGGGCATTAGCATAGTCTTTTTTAAAATTAATTTTATTTTATTAATTACACTTTATTCACTTTGTATCCCCCCATAAGCCCCTCCCTCCTCCCCTCCAATCCCACCCTCCCTCCCCTTTCTTCACGCATGCCCCTCCCCAAGTCCACTGATAGGGGAGGTCCTACTCTCCTTCCTTCTGATCTTAGTCTATCAGATCACATCAGGAGTGGCTGCATTATCATCTTCTGTGGCCTGGTAAGGCTGCTCCCCACTCAGGGGGAGGTGATCAAAGAGCAGGCCAATCAGATTATGTCAGAGGCAGTCCCTCTTCCCATTACTATGTAACCCACTTGGACACTGAACTGCCATGGGCTACATCTGTGCAGGGGTTCTAGGTTATCTCCATGCATGGTCCTTGGTTGGAGTATGAGTCTCTGGGAAGACCCCAAATTTTCTGGTTCTGTTGCTCTCCTTGTGGGGAAATAGTAAGATCTGGAGAGGACAGGAACCCCACAAGGAGAGCATAGTCTTAAAACGGCTCCCTACAACTGTTGTTTAGCTTGGAGGGAGGAAAGATGACACAGATGACACCTTGACTGTGTGATCAAATTGCATTACCAATCAGTAACAGGTGGACACACTGTGTGCATCCAGATGTGATGCCCAGAGGAGGATGTAGTATTTCCCACACAGAGTATTTCCTACACAGAACCCTAAGGAGTCTTGTGGCTGAGAATGAGTGACCTGAATTTTATCACAGAGAAAAATCAGAAAAAGAGATGCTATATTGAATGAAGGCAGGGGACCTGGGACTGGATTATTTTTAAAAAATGTGTTAGTTTTACTATTTTAAATTGTGTGTGTGTGTGTGTGTGTGTGTGTGTGTGTATGTGTGTGTCTAAGTGTGGATATGTGAATGTGTGTACACATGCTTGAGGAGGCCAGAGATGGTAATCTCCCGGGAACTGCAGTTACAGGCTGGGAACTGAGCTTTGGTTCTCTGCCAGAGCAGAGTTTGAGAAGTATGAACCCTCCAGCTTGCTCTTCCTCCTCCTCCTCTTTTAACCACCCCAAATGTCCAGTCAAAGGGCTCAGTATGTACCAACCTAAACTCTGACTAGTTTTATCTAATGATGAAGGAAGCTGGACCAGACATTCAAAACCGAATTGAGGCACAGAGTATATGGACGGATATTTATGTTACATTGAGCTGTGAGGGTAAGTTCTATTTGTAGACTATTTGTTCTATTTGTTGAATAAACGTGAAAAGGCTTACACAGAATGCTAGAATCTACTAGAAAAAAAAAAGGTTCCACTAGGAAAAACTTAGTTTAAATTACACGTTTCCAAATACAAGTTTCATTTAAAAATCTTCATAGAACATATAATAATCTAAACATCTCTGAACTTGTTACAACAGAAAAATTGATTGGTTTCTTGTAATATAAAGGCTCAAGTATTTGTGGTTTCGTTTTGTGTTTGTGCAGTGCTAGGGTTAGAATAGTACCTAAGCAAAGTGTTGACATACTTTGAAAAGCAGATAAAATTTAATTAATGCATAGATCAGCTGGGTTTGGTGGCACATCTTTATAGTCTCAGCACTTGATGGCTGAGGACAGGGGGATCAGAAAGAGTTCAAGGCCAGCCTCAATTACATAGTGTGAGGTCAGTCTGAGCAATAGGAGATCGTCATCTCAAATAAAACAGAAACTAAACAGACAGACAGACACACACACACACACACACACACACACACACACACACACACACACATCAACCGTCCTTGACAAATCTACCTCTCTGCCCAAGCCCAAACTCTGGTACCTTTATCAACAGGGTCAACTAAGGCCGGAACAAGCTGTGCTGGTTCTCCTGCGTTTGTTATGTCTCCACGCTTCAGTTCTGTCTTCTCTTCCTTAAATGTCAGCAATTTGATACTCCATGGTGGCTGACATCACCCTGGAGTGTTTAAGTAAATGGCATATAATACTTGCTGCCAATGGTGACGTTAATAATTACAGGAACAGGAGGAGAGCATGTTGTGGTTGTTGAGGTGACCCCTGGAATAGAGTGAGGTCCTTGGCAGTGTCTAGAGTTTGTTGTGTTAATGGTCACGGTGTTGCCATTCTTCGCCTTTCTGAGAACAAGGACCTGGGCTCTGGTAACTAGCCATAATATATAATGTGGCTGCCTTGAGCTACTTGAACACTCTGAAAAATGTTTTTATCTGGCATAACGCTAGGGTTTCCTAAGAAGATCCAGGATGTCCCTGTGTGTATTTTACAGATTTGTGGGTGCATCATTTCTTCTGTAGCTTCATTGGTTTCTCTCTATAAATGTTAGTGACATTTACACATTGGAAATGAATATTTGTCTATTTATCAATCTACATATTTACCTATCCATCTATATTTTACCATATTGTATAAAAATACCCCTTTCCTTTCTCCCTTCCTTCCATTACTAAAGGAATTGTTTGGTTTTTTTTGGTGTTTTCTTTCCCTTTTTCTTTTTGGATAGCTAGGCTAGGCCCTCCACACTGAAACAAGCAGAAGTCAGAGAGGTCAGGTTCTTAATATCCTGCTACTTCTAGTAAGGGAAGAAAAACTCACTAAGTCATTGAGGGCGGCCTCTACCTCTTGATCTTCCTGCCTCAGCCTCTCACATGCTGAGAGCAGAAACCAGTGCCACCAGGCCCAGCAATTTACACATAAAGTTTTATCTGTTATCTAAAAATATTTTAGCAAAGTTTGTTCAGCATTGAACAAACAGAAAAAATGGTTAAAAGGCTCTATATCACACACAACAAAATCACTGTTTTTCTATTCTCTATGACAAATGCAGAGGTGTTTAGATTATGTTGCATTAAGTTTTTGTTTTTTGAATGGGAACTTATTTGAAAAGTATGTAATTCAAAATTTAAAATTTAACTTTTTTCTAATCAGGTTTGGCTTTGCTGTCTCTTAGGCTTTACCACTCTAGATGGTGTCTGTGCTGGCAGGCCATGAAACAGCGTAAGGTGATAAGCTGGGGGTGGGCGTCCTCAAGAGAGGAGGAGGTCAGGGAGAGCTTTCGGAGGAGGTGGCAACTGAACTGTATGAATTATGAGAAGGAAGCAGCCTTGGGGAACTATGTGAGCAGAGCCTTAGAGGCAGAAGAAACTGCAAGGGCAAAGTGTCTGAAGTAGCTTAAAAATCAATACAACAGACCATTAAAAAAAAAAAAAATCAAAGTCAGAATGAGGGAAAACATGGAGGAGAATAAAAGAGAATTGTAATGTGGCACACAAGCCGCTAAGTTTAATCAAGTTATTAGCACTGAACGGCACATCTGAGCCCCATGTCCTGGAATCAGTGTTAAAAAGGGAAAGGGAACTGATCTCAGGGTTTTCTTCCTTCCTAGAGATAAGGCATGCGTTGTTTTGTAACAGAATAGAAAGTGTGGTACATGGACCTTCCTACATGGGCCATAGAGTAATTGCATTAGTGTGGCAAGAGACCTCTGCCCACGGCTGTTTCTTTATAGGAGGGTGGGTTTATCCTGGATTTTTGGGTGGGCCTAGTATAATCACATGGGTTGTTTATTTATTTTGTAGTCCTCTGTTGCTGAGTTTATATCCCAGCCTTCAAATGGATCCTGTAGAGCCTAGAGCCTTCCCCAGATGGAATAGAGGCCAACAAAATCTCACAAGTGTTTCTGATTTTAAATACATATATAGTGGATGGTACTATAAGACATTTCTTTTAGTGACTTATGAACCAAAAAAAAAAAAAACAACATTTTTTTTGTATAGTCTCAAACAAAACAAAACCCAACTACCACACCAACAAGACAAACCCTCTCACAAATATAGAAGTGTCATGAATATTTAATGACAGCCAGGGAAAGAACTCCATTCTTGTTTAAAATTTATTTATTTTTATTATTGTGTGTGCACGTGGGCACACATATGCTTGTGCCATTGTGTGTGTTTGCAGGTGTTGCTCTTCTCCTACCTTTGCCTGGGTTCTGGGAGTGGAACAGGCTGTCAGGCTTGGTGTCACAGTGTCTTTATCTACTGAGCCATCTTGTTAGCCCCTAATAGCGTTTCTTAATATAAGGAGGCGAAATAAGGCCGTTGCTAAGAGGCAATAGGCAAAGGTACAAGGGTGAAGATAAAGTGGTACAAACATACAGCTTTCAAGATTTTGGAGGGTGGCAGTGAGACGGCTGAGTGGGTAGGGGTTGCACATATGCAGTCTTGAGCTTAAGTTTGAACCCCAGATTGAACTGAGTCTCAGGAGTCATCCTCTAATCTCCACCTCTGAACACCATGGTAGAGGTTCACTTTCTCAGGCACACAAAAATAATAGAACTAAATAGGCATAGGTGTGTGTGTGTGTGTGTGTGTGTGTGTGTGTGTGTGTGTGTGTTTAGGCCGGAAGTCAGACTCAGGTGTTGTTCCTAGGAATTGTCTACCTTGGTTTTTGACCCAGGATCCCTCACTGCTCACAGTCTGAAACCTATCAGTTAGTGTATGAGAGCTGGCCAGCAAACCCAGGAAACCTCCTGCGTCTACCTCCTCAGCACTAGGGTTATTAGCATCCCCAGTTTTCTTAAGTTTTTTATTTTTTTACTTTGATTCTGGGGATCAACCTCAGATACTTATGCTTGGATAGTATTTTACCAACTGAACTATCCCCAGATTACAGTGTTTTTTGATGGTCTGACCCAACTCAGAATAAAACCAAGTCCACTGGTTCCCAACACACACACACACACACACACACACACACACACACACACACACACACTCCTTAAAAACTAGGATCTATTTAATCAGAATCTGAGTGTATAACATGTGAATCCACATTTAAACACAAAATAAAGCAAAACAAAAGGAATGCATAGGTGCCTCTGATGTTTAGCAAGGTTGGGCATCACTGACTGCAGGGGAGGCCTCATCTGCATGCCTTTTCAGCAATTCTTCCCTTGTTTTCCCTTAACCCAGGCTTTGTCAGATGTTTGCAGTTATTTTTTGGAAGGGTGTGGAGTGTAGAAGGCTTCACAGTGGTTTAATAAGGGCAGATCCATGCGTGTCACAGTTCAGTGAAGCAGATTACCTCCTCTTCTAGAGGATATTGTGGTAGAACACTCATGCCCGGATGGGCGGTCATGCCATCTTCCCATAGGAGCAAGGAGGTCATACAGAGTAAAATTTCTCACCTCCCTTCCAGGCTCTTGTTAGACAATAGTTCTGTAATTTTCCAGGACATTGCTTGCCCAAGATTCCAAAGTTCTCTAATACAGTACCTGGCGGGGAGTATTTGTGTTTGAAAAATGGTTTCCAAAACGAAGTTACTAACTACTCGTGATCATTTGGAAGGTCCCCCCCGCCCCCGAAAGGAACAGGATGAACTAAGTAGTTGCCAAATGTACACCTGTAAGCAATAAAATTAATTGCTCTGTTGTACTGTTACTGGCCATCAATCACCCTAATTTTAGACGACATCTGCGTTGAATAATTACGCTAGTCCAAGTAGACTTGAATTTCTTCCCTACAGCTGGAGAGCAGGCCCACTGAAGCCATTCCTAGTTCAGGTCAATAACAGAACATTAGCATACAGCTGGAGCCTGCTTTTCAAGTCTCCATTGCCAGCGACGCCCATTGGAATGGCCCCAGAGAGGCTTGGGACAAATCCAGAGATATGTTGTTTGACTTGTCTTGGGCCACTTCAGCCTTTCTGCGAAGGCGAAGGCGAAGGCGCACAGCCACCTCTCGGCAGGACGCTCGGACCGCGTTCACATTGTCTTTGAGCCAACTGCTCGGGCGAGCTTGGCAGCACTAGCTGAGACTGCGAGCGTCCCGTGCTGGGTTCCCGGGGAGCGGCCCGCGGGGACCAGGCTCCGGGGCACGTGGGCGCCGTTGCGCTGCCCGCGCTCTTCCTTGCAGGCCTCCCTTGCGCGGAGAGCAAGGGGCTCCGCGTTGGCCGTCGCGCTTTGTCCCGGTGCGGACCCCGTCCGCCTCCTGGGTCGGCTCCTGGGGGGTGGGGCGTGGGGGCTCAGAAAAGTTAAGCTTCTTTAGGTGTGGCGTTCGGGGCCCGGCGACCACCCGCGTCGGGAATGCGCCTTGGTAGAGGGTAGCCCCAACCCGGCCCGCGGTGAGTGGCCGCCGGGCGCCCCACAGCGCACAGTCGCGCCGCCCGAGGGAACGGGTGGGCGGGAGGGGAAGGCCGCCTCCGAGCGCCGCCGTTGCTACGGCAACCGCGGGCAAACCGGCCTCCGGGCCTCCAGCTGCCGGGCTGACTGGCTGCCAGCGCCGAGGAGGGACCTGGTGATGATCACGGACCCTTCAGGAGTTTCCCCGGGGGTTCGTAAGCAGTTGGGACTTCATTTCTCTTGGGGTGGTCCCTGGCTGCTTGGGTTCATCTACACTTCCTTCCCCTCCATCCCACTTTCACCACAGGAAACATTTTTGAAAGTTTAACTAAGGGTAAGTGGTGTGTGTGTGTGTGTGTGTGTGTGTGTGTGTGTGTGTGTGTGTGTG
>NW_026590468.1:504269-575477 GCF_907164565.1 Psammomys obesus
TGTGTGTGTGTGTGTGTGTGTGTGTGTGTGTGTGTGTGTGTGTGTGTAAAGTCCTTGAAAGCTGTAGAGTTGTAAGGGTTTGATTTCTTTTTATTTCCTAAGAGTTTATCACCCAGTAGGACCTCGTTATGTGGTTTCTTAGGGCACTTCCTTGCACATAGTGGGTACTCAGGAGATAGGTCCATGTTAAGAGCAGTGTTAAGAGCAGTCAGAGGACAGGGGATTTAAACCTGCTGCCTCAGTTTCCTAGATGCACATTAGAATTTATCACATAGTTGTGGGTTAAAATGAGCCTGTGTGCGGTATTGCCTTGTGAATGACAAATGGAAAGTGGTCAAGTTAGTTGTAGGGGATAATTGTACATTTGGGGTGCTCCTCATTCCTCAGCACAGTTGAGGGGGACCCTGACCACCCACCTACAACATCAGACCGGGATCCTGCCAGCTGCCATACATAGGAGGAAGGATCTGTGAGTGGGAAGCAAAATCAACAGATTTTGAACTTAAGCTTGTTCTCCAGGCCATGTCTTCAAATTGTGAGCACTACGTAGAGATACTACACATTTAAAATTCTAGTCTGTGTAAGCCACCAGTGTTCTTTTTCTAGTAAATCAGACATCTATTTAGTTTTCAAGCTGTGAATCTTGCCCTCATCAGTACCTACTTCCCTTTCTTCTATGTCCATATTGTCATCAGTTTGTGATCATGTTTTCTTCATACCAAATAACAGAACTAACCACTTTTGTTTCTTCTTCTATCACCCTAAACAGGGCTACCATTTTTTTTTTTTTTTTGTCTCTTGTTACCTGTTAATTGGTCTGAAGTCATCATCTTATTTTAAAGTATTCCCATCTTTTTTTTTTCCCCCATTCTGCAGTGGGAACGATATTTAGAATGTACAAATTGATTATGCTGGGCCAGAGAGATGGCTTCTTGGGCAAAGGTACTTGCCCCCAAGTCCAATGACCTGACTTTGATCCCCAAGGCCCATGTGCTGGAAGGAGAGAACAGACTGCACAAGTTGTCCTCTGACCCCTACACATGTACACACAAAATAAACAAATGGTTAAAAAACTAGCATGCAGGGGAGCCCTGGATTAAATCCCTAGTCCTCTAAAAAAAGAAAGAAGAAAAGAAAAAGAAAAAGAAAAAGAAAAAGAAAGTAATTTAGGCCAGGCATGGTGGCTAGCTCCTAACTTCTTTTCTTTCTGATGTAGTCTCCACGTAGCTGGGATTACAAGTGTGGACCTCTGTGCTTGGGTCTGATAGACTCCTTTTCAGTTTTCCATCATGATTTTTCTGTCTCACTTCAGGATCTTTGCACATGCCTCTCCCTACCATCGCTCCTCTCTTAAGTCTTGCTTACCGTTAATCTCTGAGGCCAAATGTTTTCTCAGGAAAACTATATTTGATTGCTTTGTCTGGGACACACCTCCTCAACATTGGCTCTTCTGACACTAGTCATTTCTTTTTAGTAGTATTTGTGTGTCTGCACATAGTGTGCCATTAATAACTAAATGGGTACTTTAATTATAACTGTTTTCTTGCTGCATTCAATAGTATATGAAAATATGCTGTGGTTACAAGCACAGGCTACAGAAACAGACAGATGGTTTACATGTCAATTCGAGTTCTGTCACAGTTCCATACCTGGAACCTGTCCGGCTGATGTTGCATTTTACTGAAGGGTGATATGGTGTATACACGGTACCACTTCTGGGTTCCAGAATGTACATATATTTTACCCTTGTGCTGGTTTGAATAAGAGTGGTCCCCATAGGCTTATGTCTCTGAATGCTTGGTTATCTGGGAGTGGTACTACTTGAGAGGGATTAGGAGGTGTAGCTTTGTGTAGCAGAGTTGGAGGAAGTGTGTCACTGGTGGGAGGTCTTTGGGCTCAAGCCAGGCCCAGTGTCTCTCTCTCCCTGCTACTTGTGGATCTGGATGTAGAACTCTCAGGTACTTCTCCAGCACCATGTCTGCCTGCATGCTGCCATGCTCCCCACCATGGCAATAAAGAACTAAACCTCTGAAAGTGTAAGCAAGCTCCAATTAAATACTTTCCTTCATGAGAGTTGCAGTGGTCATGGTATCTCTTCACAGCAATAAAACACAGCAATAGAACACTGACTAAGCCGACCCTGAATAATGTCATCAAGTATAATCAAATTCTCTTTAGTAAACTGAATCCACTCTTTTTTTTTTAAGATTTATTTATTGTTATATATACAATGTTCTGTCTGCATCTACACCCACATTCCCAAAAAGGGCATTTAGATCTCATTATAGATGGTTGTGACCCACCATGTGGTTATTGGGAATTGAACTCAGGACATGTGGAAGAGCAGCCAGTGCTCTTAACCTCTGAACCATCTCTCCAGCCCCTGAATCCACTCTTAATTGGGATAATAGTGATACATAATTTGGCATCAATCACTTCATGGCAAGCGAATTTACCAAAACTTTATGAAAACTTGTTGTTTCCATAGCTTTTTGGATTTTTGAATTTCTGTTTAGAATGTCAGAGTTTGTTTATTGTAACCCTATTCAGTTATCTCAGTGCCTCAGTTTTTCATGAGAAGTCAGACATGACATTAGCACTAGTCTGCCAACATCACATTGCTTTGAGAAGTAAATGAATTACTACATGTAACTACCTGGAACAGCGAATGGTGCTTAGTCAGCAATGTGTTTAAGGCTCTGCTCTTATGCCATTTTCTTAGCTCCGTAATCACACTATGAATGAAGCTTAATTAGCTATTATTAGTGGATATTTATATGCCAACTACCAAGTGTAATGATGAATGCCTTCATAATTTAATCTCTTCATTGTGTCCTTGCTGCTTAAATCGGTTTCTCGGAAATGAAATGACAAAGGACAGGAATGCTGTAGTGTTCTTAAATCACAGGGCTGCTCTGCTTTCCACAAAGCTGGCACAGTCTTCAGCCCTGCCATCGGCTGTGTGATGCTCCTGTCAGCATTGTTTAGAAACAACAACTCCAAACTTTGGCCATTGCACAGATAAAAGTTCCTTTTTATTTTAACTCATTTGTTTAAGCACTAAAAAAACTTATTATTAGCTGTTAGCTATTTCTTTTACCTGAATCACCTGTACAAACTCTTTGAAGGATTTTCTAGACATAGTAACTGTACTGTGTCTAGAATATGTGCTATGTAATTTATGTTGTGCAGTGTGGCATCTGGAAACATGCACAGAGCTTGTAACGATCAGATCAGGGCAACTGACGTATTTATCACTTCAAACATTCTATTCTTTCAAATTAGCAGCTTTAAAATCTTTGTCGGTGACTATAGATTTCCTATTGTGCTGGGCATATTAAAAGTTATTTCTTCCATTCAGATGCACCCCTGACCCACTTACCATACCCTGCCTGGTTTTTCTTATTATGGTTTGATTTCTGTCTTTCTTGGCCTAGGCAGGAACCAGTATCCTGGGCTTTGGCAGGAATTAGATAATGTGTCACTGGGGCCCAGGGCAGGTTGTTACTTGTCTGTAGGCTAGTGTACTGGCTGGTTTTGTATCAACTTGACACAAACTAGAGTCATCAGAGAGGAAAGGGCCTCATTTGAGGAAATGCCTCCAGGAGATGCAGCTGTAAGGCATTTCTTCAATTATTCATCAGTGGGGGAGGGCCCAGCCCATTGTGGGTGGTGCCATCCCTGGGCTGGTAGGCCTGGATTCTTTAAGAAAGTGGGCTGAACAGGTCAGGGGAAGCAAGTCAGTAAGAAGCACCCCTCTATGGCCTCTACATTAGCTCCTGCCTCCACAATCATACCTTGTTTGAGTCCCTGTCCTGACTTCTTTTAAGATGAACAGCAATGTGGAAGTGTAAGCTGAATAAACCCTTTTCTCCCCAACTTGCTTTTTGGTAATGATGTTTCATTGCAGCAATAGAAAATCCTAAGACAGCTACTGAGGGTAATGTTATGGGACAAATTAAATAAAGACGATTAGGCATACGACAGATCTTTTATATAAAAGAGGTTTATTAGGTGGAGGTGAAGAGAGGGAGGAGAAGGGAGAGCAGGACATGATGGGGGGAAAGAGAGAGGGGCGTCCTGATAGAGAAAGGGGAGAAGGCCAAGAGAGGCCAAGAAAAGGGGAGCAAGAGAGAAGGGACCAAGAGAGGAGAGACCAAAAGAGAAAGGACCAAGAGAGGGACCACATGGCCAGCTGGTCCCTTTAAGGGGCAAGGTAACCACAACCTTCCAGGTGTGGCCACCTGGCTGGTGACACATGATGACATCATAAGTTGCTAGGCAACCCAGAAGCAGGTTTGGTTCCAAAATCCTAACACTGAGTGTGGTAGAAACTAATGTTTCAGAGGCTAAGTCTTGAGAGAAATCTGAAGTTTAGGCAATGCTGACCTTCAGTACATCAGGGGTGGGAAGAAAGAAGACATCCAGGTGGATGGCAGAGGCTAACGGTGTGATGATGGGGGGTGGCTCAAAGCTGGGAGAAGATTCATTTCCTTTTCATAGGAACATTGCAGATTCATCTGTGGAAGTACAGGGATGCTTCGGGCACTCTGAGAACTATTGATATAGTAAGAATATTAACCCTTTGCTTGTCATACAAGTGATTTTTTTTTCCCTCCACAATTGCTTTTCCCTTTATAACGGCTTTTTGTTCTGGGGAGTCTTGAGGGTGAACTCAGGGCTTCATATCATGTACTCAACATCCCCTGGCTCCTATGTAATTTTATACTTAGAATGTTCTTATGCAGAGGCTGGACAACAACCTACACGTTCTTTAAATGTTAGCATATTTTCTTTAAAAAAATGTATTTTCTGATACTGGTAAATCAAGAGGTAGTGACAGTAGGCAGAAGACGGTTGAGAGTCTAGGGAGATGGCACAGTAGTAACAGCACTTTCATACAAGCTTGAGGATCTGGGTTCAGGTACCAGCACCTACCTAAATGGCTGTAGTCAATGGAGTGTCTGTAACTTCACAGAGTTGGGGTATGTGTGCTGAGACAGTAGGATCATTGCTAGCTGCTAGCCTAGCTCCAGGTTCAGTGGCTGATCTTGTCTTAAAGAAAAAAGGTAGAACTCCACAGAGCAGGACACCTGACATCCTCTTCTGGCTTCTGTGAGTGTGCAAACCGTCATACATATATGGAATATGTACACACAGACACACACGCATCACACCTACCCACACCCAAGCCCCGACACAGAGCTGAGCAGTATACTTATAAAAAATTCCACCAAATGATGAAGGCTGGTGCTCATTGTACCTTCATGTCTCACTGAAGAGGGAAGAGAAGAGCTGTGCTATGTAGGTAGGGTAAGGAAGACTGTTGATGTGGCTGCCAGATGTTGTAAACCGGTGCAACTGTTTCTTTATCTGTGAGACTCCGAGAAGTGTTTTCTGAAAGAGAAGATAGAATCCTGAAGGTATTTTCTGCTCTAATCTATGTGATGATCTTTCATAGTATTTTGTACTCACAGTTGCTGCAAGCTGAGGAATAATGTTTATTTTTAAATAGAGGCTCAAATATGGAAAAATGTGACAGTTAATTGCTGCCTTTCTGGTGTACTTATAGGACGTGTTTCTCCCACCTTCTGAATGCCACTACATCTTCCTGAGGCTAATTATGTTTTGCTTGGATTTATCTTTAGGGTTGTAGGATGTGAATAATCATCACATTGTTATTAAACTCTATTAATATATCGACTCCAAATTTATTAACTTAAATAAGTTGTACAGTGTATAAGAATCACCTTCCAAGTCTTTGTGGTTTTATTGGCTCAATGTTTTTAAAAAGGTTTATAGAGTGAGGACAATTATTTTAATAATTAATTAAAATATCCTTTCTATGTATTGTAGATTACATAAAATTACCTTTTGAAATAATCATTGATTATATACATCTGTATGTGACATGGAAATAGAGGCTATTGTATTTGGGGGAGAGGAAAAGGGCCAGTGAGAGGCTGAAGGAGGACAAGAAGAGTGATGGGGAGCAAGTAAGGGTAAGTAAACAAGTAAAACCATCAGAAGGAAAACATTGCTTTGTATACTTACCCCAAAATGAACAACAAAAATCATTGAAGTCATCATTTTGAATTCCAGTCAGGAGTAATAAATTAGGAATAAAATAAAATGAAAAACCCAGTTCTTTGTGTGTTTTTAGTGTTGAAGATAGGTTTGATGCTGTTTTTAAAGTTTGTTGTGGTACTGCATACCTATAATTCCAACACTTGAGAGGCTGAGGCAGGAGGATTGAAAAGTTTGAGGCCAGCTGGGTGTGGTGGCACATACCTGTAATCCCAGCACTTGGGGAGGCAGTGGCGGGCGGATCTGTCAGCCAGCCTGGTCTACAAAGTGAGTCCAGGACAGCCAAGGCTACACAGAGAAATCCTGTCTCAAAAAACAAACAAACAAAACAACCAAAAAAGTTTGAGGCCAGCTTGGGCTATATAGCAGGATTGTTATCATTGTCTTATTTGAGATAACAATCTCAAATTGTTATCATTGTCTTATTTTTGGACATGAATTCTTTAGTAAGCAATATAAACTATTAGAAACATTAATTTAGCAAATAGTTATTGGGTGCTTATGATGTGCCAGACTCAATTCCATTTGCATTGCATGTGTTTGCTTGGGGCTCAGTATTATTATTTTTTTCCTCAGACAGGACTTCTTTGTATAGCCCTGGCTGTCCTGGAACTGACTCTGCACAGCAGGCTGGCCCCGAGCTTTCAGAGGTCTTGAGTTATGTGCATATTTCCTACCTCTGCACTACTCTCCACCCGCAGTGCTTCGGTCAAAGGCATGTGCCACCACCCAGATTGTGGCTCAGCATTTTTAACATGAGCTGGTAGTTATTTTGAAAATCTGATCTGGACTCATACTTATTAATTCATGGATTCATGACAAAAGCATTATAGAAAATTCATTTAATGTGGAAGGCTGAGATGGTGGCCACTGAAGTACTGGTCATTGTGTTGAAGTTATTTGTCACCTACCTGTGAGTACCTGTGAGGCTCCAGCTTCTGCTGCTTGGATCCTGTCCAGTTTGTTTGCTGTTAGCAGGTTTCACCTACGTCATTTTCCATGTGTTCTGAGGAACTCAGGTCTTAACTGCCTGAGATTTTTGGAAGAAGGTCCATATTTGCTCTTGAATGTGTTTCATGGAAGTCCAAGTAATTTTCTTCTCAAACTTCTTAGAAAAATTTATCTAATCAATTATTTATTTATTTCTGTAATATTGTGTATGTATGTGTGTGTGTATGTGTGTGTGCATGCATGCACATGTGTGGTATGCACATGCATGTATCATTGTGTATAGTTGTGTGCAACTATTCTGGGGAGATGTGAACAAACCTTTATTTACCCAAGGTGGGGAACTGTTAACAGACCAGCACAAGGACACCAGAGTTCAACTTGATGAACCAATGAATTTTTATGGGGTTACTAACAGGAGTATTTTGAGAAACTTAGAGGAACAGGGATGGTTCGAAAGCACCTACAACACCAGGAGGCCACCCTCACATGGGAGACAGCTCACATGGAACCTGGAGCCCATTGGATGACTTTCAGGTAGCATGACAGGTTGGAAGTGTCTCTTGCAGGAAGCTCAGCTGGTCTCTGCCTTCTTAGCAGCCCTTATTGCTCGGGGGTAGGGGAGATGCCTAGTGCATTCAGGGATTTCCTGAGTCTCTGGAGTTGTTCCTTTCTGAGTCTTAGCTTCCCCTCAGAATGTACTGAGTCTTTAGAACTTACGGAATTCTGCACAGCACAGGCATCTGGAGGCTGGAGAACAACTTGTGAGAATCAGTTCTTCCATTCCACCATGTGGGTCCTGGAGATCAGACTCAGAACTTCAGGCTAGGTGGCATGTGCCTTTACCTACAGATCCATATCACCTACCCTCAAACAGCTTTCTTAATAATAATAATAATAATAATAATAATAATAATAATAATAATAAATAAAACACCCTTTATTTTATGTATACCAACACAACTTATATATCATTCACCAGAGTGTCTTCAAGGTGTGTTTCTTTCATAGTGTACATAGCATTTCATTTACAACTAATGACCGTTAGTTAATGGGCATTTGTGTTTTTTTTCTTGTGTATTTTAAATGAGTGTGTGTGTACAAGTGTTGGCACGAGCCTGTATTTTCAGATCTCTTGGGTGTGTATTATATGCATGAGTAGAATTGCTGGTCTTCTGGGAACTTTTTGAGGAACTGTTGAACCCTATCCCAAAGCAGTTGTACTATCTTACATTTTTCCAGCAATTTTCAAGGACCTGTTTCTCTCAGAGGAAGTTGATACTGACAAAATAATGGGAAACAATGACTGGCTAGGCTAGCAGTGCCGGCCTGTGGAGTGTTTTGCTGGGTTCAAACTGAAAGTCTGTTGTGATGGAGAACATAGAAATGCAATTTGTACTTAAGGGTTAACATTTGTTTTCATTTTATGCTTTTTATTCTAAGATCATCTCTAGAAAAAGATTTTTTTTTAATCTGTCATTTCTAGCTTTTCTCCACACATCTGCTCTTTGAGTTTTTGTCTTCTTGATTTTCTGGAAGTTAGGACTTCACTTTAACACTACCCTGAGTTACCTAGAAGTCTGACCTAGACTTTTACCGTGCTAAGAATTGTTGAAGGAGCAGGGTGTGGTAGTGCTCACCTATAACCCTAGGACTTAGAGGCAGAGGCAAAAGATAGCTGGGGTTTTAAGGTCAGACTGCATAGGGAGGGTCATCCAGAGTTGTATAGTAAGACCCTGCCTCAAGACCAAACAGTCATTGAAGGAAATGTTCTCAAAAGAGACTGGTTAGCTGTGGAAAGAGAGAGCAAGGCAGTTGTTTTATTATACAGTATTTGAAGAGTTGTTCAAATACACTTGACAGAGGCCCAGAATTTGGTCTTATGTTCTGGCGTGTCACTGAGCAGCTCTGTTTTTTTTTTTTTTTTTTTTTTTTCATCTGCATTCCTTTCAGCATAAACTAATTCTGTGCTTCAGAAACAACATGCAGTGCCTGTACAATGAGATCTGGATTCCTGAGCAGACTGAGTAGCAGCATGGTAGCCTTTTGAGTTCAGCCACCAGTGAACTGAAATTGTAATAGCTGTATTTATTATACCAGTTCCAAATGAGTTATTAAGAAGCCTTTCCTTGGTCCTATATTATCTCTGGTTTACAGGCTAATTTGTTTTTTAGTAGGATTTCCTTAAATTATACTGGATGCTTCATCACTGGAATGTTTAAAATGGCTTGTTGTGAGACTCTTCAGGGAAACTAAAGCCTTAATTACATCTAGTATTTTTTAATATAGTTGATTTTTTAGATTCAAAAGTAACTTATTTTAAAGAAGTGAATACTTTCTATATAACTACATTTCTTACAAATTTAGAAACTTTTGGACATATCATTTTCCCATTACTCCTTTAACTTAGGCTATGGAGTAGCATAAGGGTTGGTAACTTTCTTCAGGTTGAATAGCATGTTGACATTGTATCTTAGTATAATCCCATGTTTCTTTTTTTCTGGACAGTCTGTGTGGCCATGGCTCTCCTGGAACTCATGCTGTAGACCAGGTTGGCCTTGAACTCACAGAGATCCACCTATCTCTGCTTTCTAAGTGTTGCCATGCTAGGCTCCCCTGTTTTTTATTCTTGTCTCTGCCTAATATGTGTGTGTGTGTGTGTGTGTGTGTGTGTGTGTGTGTGTGTGTGTGTATGTGTGTATTCTCCTGGGACTTTTCACAGTGCTTATTAAGACATGCCATATTGGCAGCAAGGGGTTCCTGAGTTTGAGACTTCCATGTTACTATTCATTCACTAGTAAGTAAATGTTGATCAGTTTGTATATATAATGTTTAGTTCTAGGTGCCAGCTTTCAGTGTATTGACAAATTGACTGTATTGACAAATTGAATTTAATCTGTGGAATTAAAAGATGGGGAGAGAGAGACAGAGACACACACAGAGACAGAGAGACAAAGAGAGATAGACTGATTGGTAGGTAGCCCAGCCTTGGAACCATACTTGGTCCTACATATGTGTTGTTACATATAAATTTATTTAATGGATTGACTTATGTTTTAGTTTTGTCATCTGTTCCTGTTGTTATAGAGGGGTAGTAATAGGCTGCAAAATTCTCCGAGTATCATAGAAAATGCTCTTTATTTTATTGATCACATTGATTTTCTTTAAAATACACCTCTGCTAAGTCTTCTCAATGGTAGGAGTAGCAATTAAAAACTGCTGGTATACTATGAGGTGATTTCAGGAAGATCTATAAACGAAATACTACGAACATTCAATTAGTGCTTTGATATTCAAGAGTAGGAAGTGGGAGTACTACAGTCATTTTTGAAAATTGTGTTTTCAGAGTCAGTTACTAATTGGATTGTAGAGTACTGTGTGAGTGCTTTAAACGGCACAATTCATTGCAGTTCTGACCAGGGGTAATATATGTGCAGGTAAAGTGAAATCCATCTTCATGAAGAACGACTGGTTATACAAAGTGATTCAATCTGATTTTAAAATAAAGCAGAAAGTGAAACCAGTAAGAGTTCCGAAAATACTTAGGGCCCCAGGAAAGAAGATTTAGTGCATTTAGCTTTCAAACAGTTTCTCCCTGTAGATGAATGCCTTTTAAATTGATTCAAGTTATCAAGCCATTAGATTAATAAAGCAAGAGGAGATTTCTATTTTTTCTTTGATAAGGACCCAGACTTCAGGGACAGAGAGCTCTCTTTCAGGGCAGACTTCCTTCTTAAGTAGTAAGGCTCTGTCTAAATCTTTGGTCCTCTTCCTAAATCAGTGGAAAATCTGTTTTCTGAGATGAGCCTGAGCTCAGTGTGAATGCTATCAAAGGTTTAAGATCATGGCATGGTGGCGGGTGCCTGTAATCCTAGCATTCGGTGTGGTGGATTGCTAGGAGATAAAGAGTTCAAGGTCAGCTTTGGCTGCATAGCACATGTGGCCAGTCTTGGCTACTTGAAACCCTATTTTAAAAAGTTGAATGATTTGATATTGTAAAAGAGGAGATCACTGGCTGGGAGATATTCCCTAGTGACAAGGATACAGGTTTTTATAGACCTCTTTAGAATTCTTTATTATTTTTTCATTCAAAGAACTCGAAACATTATTATGATGGATCAGTTTTCCTTCCCTGAACACCTATATAGCCCAGGCTATTGGTATTAGAGAGTATGAGAAATATCTTCAAAATCACTGGAGAGTGAGAGAAATACTTGTCAACCTTAGAGAGTGAACAGATTCCTTCTTTCATTCTGTGTTTCCAATAAAAAAAAAAAACATCTTTATCTTTCATGGATGGTCTTCGAATTCTAGCCTGAATACTGTGCAATATAAACAGTGATTTTAATGTTGAAATATTTGAATATCTGATGTGAACACTGAGCAGAGGATTTTCTTGCTTTATACCGAACATTTCAATAACATTTCAAAGTAAAGATATAACAAAAGACCTTCCTGTTGAAAATATCCAACATATTTTTTCTTACATCTTTTTCTGAAAATATAGTAAGATTGACTGTGGAACAACGCTTTGTGAGTGTTTGGGTCTTAGCGCCTAGCTAGGGTATGGAAGCAGTCCCACTCTTTCCACTCCTTTGTGGCCTCTGCTTTTACAGATTGTATGCAAAATTTACAGAGCTTTGTGTGCTTCTTCATAGAGTGCAGGGGTGGAAGAATGGGGCTGGGTGCCCATTATTTCTGTGACAAATCCATAAAGTTCCTGAATTACCTTATTTCAGCAAATTTTCTTCTAGTAGGCTTGCTTTCATCATGTATGGGAGCTGTATTCAGAGGGCCAGCACAGGAAATCTTCACTGCTTTAACTTGCCAAGTTTTGGCTAATTTGTATAACTAGATTATACTCTGCCTTCCCTTCCTTTTTTCCCTTTCAACAAACACTGATCACCTACTGCATTCATTGTCCTACGAGTCAGACAGGGAGCCGTACTGGGTAACGATGACTGAATATGATAAATTTAACAGTAGAGAATGGTACTAAGTAATTACGGCTAAGCGTGATATTGGAGCCATGTAGAGAGATACCATTAAGAGGAACAGAGAAACTGACTTGTATATGAGGCAGGAGACATAAGGGAGCTGGGAACTGACTATTGAGACGGAGGTGGAATTTAATATTTAATTAATATTTTGATGCTTGTCAGTATAGTTCAGTTTGTATGAGTTTTGCGCATTGATTTCTCATGGCAGTGTTGGGCAACTTAGATCTCTGGGAGTTTGCAATATCATTTTCTATATTTAATGTCTCTGTCTCTTTTTGAGACAGGGTTTCTCTGTGTAGCCTTGGCTGTCCTGGACTTACTTTGTAGACCAGACTGGTGTCAAACTCACAGAGACCCTCCTGCCTCTGCTTCCCTGAGTGCTGGGATCACAGGTGTGCGTCGCCAAGGCCAGCTTTAAAAGGCTATCTTATGATAAGTTTTGTATGTTTGCCTCCAGAGGCTTAGGTGGAGGTACCATTGCCCACAGGCTCTCTTATCTGTATTAACAGAAGCTTCTCTGTCTTTCTGCCTACTTGGCCATTTCTGAGGGAAGCTAACCTGGTTCCTGGACAGTCATCACGATTAGATTCTGTGCCACTTTGAACGTGTTTCTAAAACTTTTGACTTTTGTATTGATTATAATGCTACTTTCCATTTGAAAAGTCCTTATGCTTGGTTTGGTGAGATGGCTTAGGAGGTGGAGGCGCTTGCTGCCAAGCCTGCCAGTCTGAGCTGGATTCCAGCATCCCATATGGTAGACGGAGAGAATCAGCACTCCATCTACCTCCCACCTCCTTTCCTGTACATTTGCCTTTTCTGTAGTCTACATCATTGAAACCTTAATTTATCCTTTTGGACCTAGCCTATCTCAGTGTGATTTTGGTCTTACACATGTGCCTGTAAGCCAGAGGCTCATGTGGACCTTTTCTGTAGATCTTAGTTTCTGTGAGTACATGGTATCATGTACTTCTAAAAGAGAATTAGACTAGTAAATACTTTTTAGGTCTTTGACTTTTTCTTACTCATTTACATGTCTTTGGTAGAACTGAATTGTTTTCCCAGTTATAGGCTGTACAGCTGGTAGGCTCTAAGTGTTGATTTAGTACAAGAAAAACATCAAGGTCATCACACATCATTGATTAAGTCTGCCTGCAAATGATGCAGAGGAGAATATTTTTCCTCTGTGGGGTCACATCTGATCTGCTTCTACTGAGCGGAGTTCCTAGTAGGTATTAGGGAGATATTGATGACTGTAGTTTAACAGCATTGCACTTAGTGAAGTACCAAATCCTACTATAATAGGTTTATTGGTTTTTTTATACTCCCAAATATAAAAGAATTTTTCCAGAATCTTTTCTGCTATTATGTTGAAATACATGTTTGAGTAGTACTACATTTGTTAGTGGCTTTTAATGGCAGAGAGAATTATGTTATAGTCTGTATGTCCTCTGGAATTTATCTCACCATATTGTAGTATTTCTGTAATTATTTTCGAGTCGTAGTTAATAAATATAGTATATTATCCACAGCTTACAATTGCAGCTACATAAATTTCTTCCTTTTTCTTCTCTTGTACTGAGTAAGTGTAAATGTTATGAATAAGATTTGAGAGGAAATTTTATGTCATTTTAATGGGCTTATGCATGTATTGGATAGCTGAATTGCAACTTTTAATTTCAGCTTGGAATAAAGAATTTGAAATAGTGAAATGAATCAGCACATCTCAGGAATTAAATGCTGTTCATTTTATTTGAGTGATCATATTGTTTTATGGTAAAAACAGACTGTTTTACTCCATGTGACAATTATTTTGTAGTGAAGAAATATCTTGAAATTATAGGTCATTTTTCAATTTTATATGCATTTTTGTCAGCCTAAAATAATTGCTGATTTGGACTTTCCATGGAAAGAGAGGTGAAGGTTATATTATTAACTTTGTGAGAAAGCCTTTTTTAGGTCATTAATCAGATATATTGCTTAGAAGCAGTAGAATATTACAAAAAGCTTTAAATCCTGTAATATAAGCTCAGGCAAGAGATAAATACTTGTTAAGTGCTAGGTGTGGCGGTGCAAGTCTATCTTTCCCATGCTTGGGCATTGGAGCCAGGAGCACTGGGAATTTGAGGCTAGCCTGGGCTATATGAAACCCTGTAAGCAAGCAAACAGCCAGCCAGCCAGCCAGCCAGCCAGCCATAATGAAAACTAAACTTCAAACAAAAACAAAACAAAAAGCTTCAGAGAGACAAGTTAATTGTAGAAAAAAGAATATATTGCATGATTCAGAGAACCAGAGATGGGGTGCTGTAGAGCGAGTGCTAGTTGTGGTGCTGTCAGTAGGAGATACAGGGAGAGTTCAGAGCCTGGGAAGGGCTGGAGCGGTGTGTTTGTTTTGATTTGGCATAGGCAACAGGATTTGGAGATATTCATCATGCTCCTACTGGGACAACATATAAACTTCCCAGAGTTTTCCTCAAAACACTGCCACATAGGGCCGTGCTCTGTAATAAACAGGCATAGCTCATTTACTTTTGGAAATGGGACAGCTAACTGAACTGGCTCTTTGTGGGTTTGCTGTCGCTAAACCTCTAAAGAACTGTATTCCAATTAACACTCTTGTCCTTTCTCATATTTTCTGAAACTACTGCCTTACTCTGGCCATAGTTTCTTACAGCCGGAGCAATAATGGCTCTGGACCCTGTGCCACATCGTGTTAGGGACATTTTGCATATGTGGACTAACTGGATCTTCACACAGATCTCATGAAATCAGTTATACTAATTTTCATATTTTACAGACATTTGCCTGACAAATATTACACTTTTTTAACCCTATTTTATGCTACCTTGTTAATAAAAAAGAACTTTTGTTATCAGTGGTTTTATTTTGTTTTAGTGCTGGGGATTGAATCTAGAGCCTCACACACACTGGATGAACCCTCACCCACTAAGGAATATCTCCCTGCCACCCCTTTAATTTTTTATTTTGAGGCAGAGTCTCACTGAGTTGCCCAGGCTGGACTTTAAGGCCTTGGCATTTCAGTCCTCTTGCTCCAACCCCAGAGTAGGACTAGTGGGACTGCAGGCCTGAGCCACCAGGCCCAGTTGTTTTCAGTACGGTAAGCTTTTTTTTTTTTTTTTTTTTTTTAAATGTTACATTAAAAGAAGCTTGTTCAGTAAGTTTTAAAATTTCCACTAGAGGTCAGTCTATCACCTTGGAACATAAATACTGTTGCTGTCTAGTTGTGAAAGTGAAATTTTTGTTGATTTAAGCAGTGTGTTATGGAAGGGACTAATGTAGCCGAATAAATTTTGAACTATAAACATAGTCAAAGAATAATTTTTCATGTGTGGTGCTGGGATTCAAACTCAAAGCGTTACAAATGCCATGGAGCTGTGTCCCCAGACCTCAGAGTCATCTCTACAGAAACAGAAGCATGCATGACTATTATAAGATCCAATATTGGTTCAATAGATTGTATTTGCAGAATTCAATCAAGATACCCTTGTGAAATGACGTCTGGGATAGAAAGACTACTTATTGACCTTGATCTTTGTTTTCTATAAATTATTCACATTAAATATTAAACTAGTTTTTCATTACTAGTATTTCAAATTCTTTTCCTTGACTCATTTAATTCACTCAAGGATGTAGGACATACCCAGAAGCAGTGAAATTATTTGTTGCTCACTAAAAGATACTCTGATAATTTTAGGGCTTTTTTCTTTAAAATAGCTTAGAGAATTTTATTTCTCAGCACCTAGGTTTTAAAATAACATGGTGTTGGATTAAGAAGTTAAGTCTTTTTTAGAAGCAACATTTTGAACTTTCCTCTGTGCTTGTGAAGGCAGTGTTTTATTGTGGAGGCATTACACATAGTTATTTGTAAGTCTAGTTGGTACAGAGTAATTACCCATTTGGCTCATGATGTTAGTAATGGTTCTGGCTACTGTAGGTTAAATAAATCCTTTAGTCAGCCTTCAAACTAACTGAAACAATTTCACTTGACTCCAGATTTGTCACACTGAAGATGAATGGCAGCATGCAGAAGAGGCTTGAACAAGGAGGGAAAGTACAAACAGGAAGGTGGATTGGCACAGGTTGTTGTACTGGATAGTCAGTGAGTTAAACCCAAGGGATCTTGAATGGAGTGAGGAATGAGGGCATCTTGTAGACAGAAATCTGCAGAATTATAGATAAAGAATTGCCTTTAAGATCAAGAAGTCTCCAGAGGCAGCAGAGAACAAATGAAGAGGAAGGCAGGAGCTAGTGATTTCTCAGCAGGCTTACCCCTGCACTGTTAACTACTATAGACCAGCCACTATGCCAGGAGCTTTAGTGAACTCCCATTTTCTCCTTCCAGTAACTGTATGGTATAGGAATCCCTCTTTACAGACATGGTGACTGAGGCTCAGGAGTTTCAACAACTTACTAAACCGATATCTGAACCCAGGCCTTGTGGCCCAACTCTGAAACTCTGCGGCCTCATCCCTTTTTTCTTTTGGTCCAGTTCCCCCCCCCCGCCCCCCCTCTTGTCTGCAGTGTAAAGATAGCTGCAGGCTTACATCCAGTGTGAAATTAACCCCACAGGTAAACCTAAATTACAACAAAGGCAGAGGGTTATAACTTCCAGAGAGGCAGATTGGGGATATTTTTGTTAAAAACTGGAAGTTTCTCAACCTTTGCCTACAAATCACCATGTAGACCTCTGTTCTCTGATTAGATGGTGATGGATCTGTTGCCTGCACTTCTCACCACTTTGTTGTTTTCTTCTTCTTGTGAAATCCTCTAATTATCTTACTAGGTGTTCCCTCTGTTGGCTTGGTTTTTCACAAATGACACTCCTGGAGGTGCCTCTCAAGGACTTTGCAGAGTCTTAATAGGCAGCATAGTGGGCCAGCCAACAGGGAAGTTTAGGGATCACGGGTTTGGGCTGTCGGTGTACTTTTGTCACTTTATTTTTACACCTGCAGGCAGCAGTGCTTCTGAGACCTTTTCGTCTTTTAAAGATAGCTTTGATCCTAGATCTCTTTCTGCTTGGGATATGTTTTTGAAGAGGTGAGGACAGAATGTCAGCTTTCTTCTCCCAAAGGCACTGGTCGCTGAATTTCCCCTATAATCCAGGACTTTTATCATTCCCTCCATGTTGATGGTTACACTAGACCTGGCGAATAGCATTGATCTTTTGTTTTTTGACCCAAGTGACTTGTTAATGGTAAAAGGTCTATCAGCTGAGAATGCTTTAATCAGGCCCTCTTTTTCTGTGGTTGAGTTAAGGTCTATCTACGGTCAACTGCAAAAAGTCTCTTCCAAGTTTTTTTTTTTTCTTCACTATTTTTTCTCCTGAAGTTGCTTGCAGGTGATATTAGGAGGAATACATCCGGGTTATTCCGGGGCAAGCAAATGGAATGCTCTTCTCTTTAAATAGCTTTTAATCTCTTGGTCAAAACTTTGATTTGTTTTGACAAAATAACACAGAATTCTTAACCTCACAATATAAGGTAGCAGCAGATCCCCAGGTGCCAGAACCTCTCAGCAGAGAAGGCCCAGATGAAGCCTAAGGCCAGAGTGCCTGCTTTCTTCTGGGAGGAGTTGGGGATGGAAATTATCTGTTTCTAATCTGCCAGTATCCAAATGTCTTTCTTTTTTCTCTTTGTTATTTCACAGGGAAAAGAAGCAGTTAGACCTGAAATACGTAAGTTCTCTACAACTGATCTGGCAACTGACTTCCACCTGCAACCCTCCTCAGCCTTCACACTTTCCTTACTTCCATCCAGCAACTAAGGTCATATTACAAATATAAATCTGATCATACCATCCCTTCCACAGAACTGATTTGTCAGTTAGTATTTCTCTTACAGTAGAGTGGTACATAAGCTTATGATCCCTAAATATCTGGTCCTTCTGTCTTACAGTGTAGTCTGTAGTGCCTCTTCATAGTCCACATGGGATCTCTGACTTCTTCAGAGCCATGCTCCTTTACAAAAGCATTTTTTTATACAAAACAATCATCATGTATTTATTTAATATACATTGTAAGGGTTCAAGCAGACTTAATTAAAAAAAACCAAATAAAACAAAAATAACACTACAGCTTAGAAATCAAGGAAAGGACAGACCACCTAGGAAGGAAGATGACTCAAGAGAGAGGCTGGACAGCTTGCATCAGGGCTCTTGACTGGAGACCTGCTTTGAATAGGTTTCTTGCAGGTACTTCTTAAACGCTGTGGGGTTTTTCCAGAGCTCGGCAGCATGTGTGTTCAAAGGGCTATCGATGTTGGGTTCTCCCAGCAGGCTCTGGACAGAGAGCAAGATGGTCCTGATGTCATACAGTGCGGACCACTTATCCTTGAGGATGTCCAGGCAGATGTTTCCCTGGGTGTCCACGTTGGGGTGGTAGCAGGGCGTGGGGAACTTCACTGTGGGCGCGTTGTAAGGGTAGCCACTGGGGAACTCTAGGGAGAGTTTATACCTCAGGTCTTCGTATACTGTGCCGGCTGCTCCATGGATGGTCCCTACCCATTTGAACAGGTTGTCTGATTCAGGGAAGGCGGAAATTCCTTTGTCACCAGATGTCATGAGGGTCATCAGTTCCTGCTGTAGCCTCTTGGCCACAGGGCCCTGGGCGGCGCCCCGCTGGGCTCAGCTCCCTTGCCAGCGGCAGCGATGCTGGCAGCGGCTGGGTCGCGGTTTTGCGAGGCCATCCCGGGGTTGCTGGCACCTAGACTGAGTGCAGAGACAGAAAGGACAGCTGCCGAATCATTATTATTATTATTTTTTCCTGAAGAGAATTGATCACTTTTGTGCATCCCTCCTCGGATAGCTTTTTGGGAAATTCAGGTATAACCATATCTTTAATTATCAGGTTCATTGCATTACTCTTATATGCTTTTATTTTTTTTTACTTTTACTGAAAGTAGCTTTCGCCCACTCACATAACTTTTTTTTTTTTTTTTTAAATAAAGTAGCATTCGGTTTTATGCTAGGACCCTGGGCTACTTAGTCTCAGGTTCTTGGTTACCCAAGCAGTGTTGGGTATAGGTTCCACCTCACAGAGTGGGCCTTAAGTCAAATCAGATGTTGGTTGGTTACTCCCCCAGGCTCCGTGCCACCATCACACTAGCATATCTTACAGGCAGGGCACAACTGTAGATAAAAGGGTTTGTGGATGTCTTGGTGTTTACATTTCTCCTTTGGTAACATGCAGAGCAACTTCCTGTACCAAAGACACTAATTTGTAGGGATAAAGCCTCTTTGTAGGTGCCAGCTGGCCTTCTGTGATTTGTGTAGGTGTTGTCTTCAGCAATGGGGAACTTGCTTCAGTTTGTGGAGAAAACCCAATACCCTTGACAACAGACTGGGTTGTTTGGGGGCCCCTTTAGCCAACAACTCACTTAGATTAACCCAATTGTTGTACTGGAAATTTCATTTGATGACAAGAGATGTCCATTGGGGACTGTGCTATTTGATTATTTCATTTAGCTCCCCTTCACGAATGCACACACACACACACACACACACACACACACACACACACACACACGTATATATATTTTATAAACCTTCTACTGTATAAGGTTTTTATACTACCTTTCAATTGGCCTTTAATTTTAGCTGCTTCTCCCTATATTTTCTTTTTGTCCTCTTCTTCCCTCCCTGCTTGGTTCTATCCATAACTATTCTATTTTCCTTTCTAGGGAGCTCTATCTGGGCCCTCCTCCCCAGAGTCCCTCACTCTATACCTAACCTCTGTGGTTCTATGTATTGCTGCTTGGTTATCATTGACTTAACAGCTAATATCCACACATAAGTGAATACATACCATATTTGTCTTTCTCAGTCTGGGTTACCTCAATCAGGATGAATTTTTCTAGTTCCATCCATTTGCCTGTGAATTGATTTTAATTCTTAAATGGCTAAGTAATATTTCATTGTGTAAATATTCCACATTTTAAAAATCTATCTGTTGAGGGACATCTAGGTTGTTTCTAGTTTCTGGCTATTGTGAATATAGCAGCAGTGAACATGACTGAACAAATGTTTCTGTGGTAAGGTAAAGCTTCCTTTGCATATATGTCCAAGTGGGGTATAGCTGAATCTTTTTGTTTGTTTGTTTGTTTGTTTGTTTGTTGAGACAGAATTTCATTGTGTAGCCCTAGCTGTCTTGGAACTAGCTCTGTAGACCAGGCTGGCATCAAACTCACAGAGAGCCACCTGCCTCTGCCATCCTAGTGCTGTTATTAAAGGCGTGTGCCACCACAGCCTGACAGTATAGCTGATCTTTAGGTAGATTGGTTCCCATCTTCCTGAGGAACTGCCACACAGATTTCCATAGTGGCTGTACACATTTGCAGTCCCAACAGCAATGGATGAGTGTTTCCTTTATTCCCTGTTTTTGACACATGAGTTGTCATTTGTTTTATTGATCTCAGCTATTCTGATGGGTGTAAGAGAAAATCTCAAGAGTAGTTTGATTTACATTTCACTGATGACCAAGAATGTTGAACATTTCTTTAAGTGTTTCTCTGTCATTTGAGTTTTCCCTTTTGAGAATTCTTTGTTAAGATATGTTCCCTATTTTTAGTTGGGTTGTTTCCTTGAAATCAACTTTTTTGAGTTTTTTATATATTTTGGGTATTAGTTCTCTACCACCTGTGTAGTGGATAAAAATTTCCCATTCTGTAGGCTGTTGCTTTGTCTGAACAATGGTGTTCTTTGGTGTACAGTAGCTTTTCAGTTTTGAGGTCCCATTGATTAGCTGTTGGTTAGTGCCTGGGCTGTGCCTGCGAGTTCAAGGCCATACCCCATTTTCTCTTTTATGAGGTTCAGTGTATCAGGTTTTAGTCTTAGGTCTTTACTCCATTTGGAGTTGAGTTTTGTGCAAGGGTGATCTATATAAGTATGTATCTTTTTGGATTCTTCTACATGCAGCCACCCAGTTTGACCAGCACCATTTGTCCTACATGCTTTTATTGACCACAAGTTCAGAATTTATCTTTTGAGGCTTCTCTGTGTGCTTCGTAAGAACCTGGAAATGCCAAGAAGGGCTAAGCTTCTGTGCCATGTGGACAGTGAACTAGGAATATGGCAAATTCAGATGACTTGCTGGGGAAGGTTGCCTCTTGCCTTAGTTAGGGTTTCTGTTGCTGTGAAGAGATACCATGACCACAGCAACTTGTTTTTTTCAAGACAGGGTTTCTCTGTGTAGCCTTGGTTTCTCTTTGTATACCAGGCTAGCCTTGAAATCATAGGATTCTGCCTCTGATTACAGGCATGGGCCACCTTCCCTGGCTCTACAGCAACTCTTGTAAAGGAAAACATTTAATTGGGGCTGGCTTACAGTTTCACAGTTTCCGAGGTTTAGCCGGTGATCGTATGGTGGGAAGCCTGGCAGCATGTAGACAGGCGTGTGCTGGAGAAGGAGCGGAGAGTTGCATATCTTGGTCCAAAGGCAGCAGGAAACAGCTGAGACACGCTTCCTCCAGCAGTGCCACACCTACTCCAGCAGGCCACACTTTCTAATAGTGCTGCTCCCTCTGAGCTTATGGGGTCTGCTTTCTTTCAAGTCACCACACTGCTGTTGAAAAATGGCCCTAAAACCCAAAGGAACACTTGTGCACTGTTTCTGGTGACCTTTCTGAGCTATAGAATGTATACCTTGCATTCATATTTGTACAGTTACATTAACATATTTAGTCATTTTTCCAAGGTATAGTCTGTGTCATGGGAGTTACATTCTGGGCTAGAGTTTCTTCTCCTCATGACCATTGTGCTGGTTTAAACTCAGACTTATTGAGAACTTCATGCCATTTGTGTCTCTTGCCATGACTCACCGGTCTGGGCCATGTCATGTTTATCTGAACAGGTTTCTCTAGTTTTCAATCCCAAGAACATTCCCACGGGGCTAATGAGTGGTGCAGTCCAAGAATGAATGTAGTTATTGCTGGGTTGGACACCCAGCAAAGGTACTGTGACATTCTGAGACAGGGTCCCTTTTCAATTTTCAGTCAGTTACTCAAGGTGGGAAGGTCTTTTAAATGACTCTTTACAAAATAAAGAAAATGAGCTTCAGGATGACTTTCCTCTTTTGGAACCGAGAAAAGTTAAGATTTCCTCTTAACGTCATCTCAGCTCCATTTCTTGAGTGTTCTAATCTCAGCTTAAGCCACCACTTTGTATTCACTGTCCTGGTGTCCTTGCGATCATTTGCTATAAGGGAGTTCTGATCCTCCATCCCAGTAAAAGCTCTCGGAATATGGGGACTAGTCTCCATTGTTGCGTCTTCAGTGCCTATCACAGAGTACCTTGTGCATCATCAGCATGCCAGGTGTATGTGATAGAGAGCAGGCTCTAAGTTTCAGAGTAGATAATCTAAGATGTCTTAAATATTCAGAAATGTAAAGGCATTTCTGCGGTATTTCCTATTGTGAAACTAATACAAAATCAGCAGATGGAATGAATATGTATTTCATTCTGTTTCAAAAAATATAATCCATGAAACTAGGAAATAGCTCAGGTCAAACTATAGACTATTACAGTAGGATCCTGTAAAGTGTGGATCAGATCCATGGAGGAGGCTAAAAGCTGATGCTTCTTTAGATTGTAAATAGTGAAAATTTTATTAAAACTAAGTGAGAAGACAGATTGTCTCATCTTGTGAAGTATGAGTTGAGGCAGGTCCCAGGGAAAACTGGAAAAGCCACAACAGAGTCAGTGTAGTATCTCAGTGGTGAGAGAGGTATCTTCAGGACTGGCTGCAATGTCCTCCTCTGTGGCCTAGCTAGGCTGCTCCTCCCACAGGGGGTTGGGGAGGTCAAGGAGCTAGCCATAGAGTTCATGCCAGAGAGTCCCTGTTCCCCTTACTAGGGAAGACACTTGGATACTGAGCTGCCATGGGCTATGTCCAAGCAGGGGTTCTAGATTATATTCATACATGGTCCCTGGTTGGAGAGTCAGTCTCAGACAAGCCCCTGTGCCCAGATATATTGGTCCTTGTGGAGCTCCTGTTCTCTCCAGGTCTTACTCTCTCTTCTTTCATATGATTCACTGCACTCTGCCCAAAGTTTGCTTATGAGTTTCAGCATCTGCTTTGATACCTTGCAGGGTAGAGTCTTTCAGAGGCCCTCTGTGGTAGGCTCCTATCCTGCTTCTCGTTTTCTCCTACTTCCGATGTCCATCGTATTTGTCATTCTATGTAAGGATTGATCTTCTTACCCTGGGTCCTCCTTCCTCTTTAGCTTCTTTAGGTGTACAGATGTTAGTATGTTTATGCTATCTTATCTTATAGGTCTAGTATCCACTTATAAGTAAGTGGGTATATACCATGTGTGTCTTTCTGCTTCTAGGATACCTCACTCAGGATGATCTTTTCTAGGTCCCTCCATTTGCCTGCAAATTTCATGATTTCCTTGTTTTTAATTGCTGAGTAGTATTCCATTGTGTAAATGTACCACACTTTCTGTATCCATTCCTCCATTGAGGGACATCTGGGTTGTTTCCAGGTTCTGGCTATTACAAATAAAGCTGCTACAAACATGGTTGAACAAATATCCTTGTTTTGTACTTGAGCATCTTTTGAATATATACCTAGGAGTGGTATAGCTGGATCTTGAGGAAGCACTATTCCTAATTGTCTGAGATAGCGCCAGATTGATTTCCAAAGTGGTTGTACAAGTTTACATTCCCACCAGCAATGGAGGAGGGTTCCCCTTTCTCCACATCCTCTCCAGCATGTGATGTCACTTGAGTTTTTCATCTTATCCATTTTCATGGGTGTGAGGTGAAATCTCAGAGTCGTTTTGATTTGCATCTCCCTGATGGCTAAGGACGTTGAGCATTTCTTTAAGTGTTTTTCTGCCATTCTACAGTCCTCTACAGAGAGTTCTCTTTTTAGCTCCGTACCCCATTTTTTAAATTGGATTACTTGATTTGTTGTTTTTTAACTTCTTGAGTTCTTTATATATACTGGATATTAGCCCTCTGTCAGATATAGGGTTGGTAAAGATCCTTTCCCAGTCTGTAGACTGTCGTTTTGTTTTGATGACACTGTCTTTTGCTTTATGGAAGCTTTTCAGTTTCATGAGGTCCCATTTATTTATTTTTGATCTTAGAGCCTGTGCTATTGGTGTTCTGTTCAGGAAGTAGTCTCCTGTGCCAATGAATGTAGGGTCTTCCCCACTTTTTTTTTTTAACCGATTTAATGTGGCTAGTTTTATGTTGAGGTCTTTGATCCACTTGGGCTTTAGTTTTGTGCAGGGTGATAAATATAGATCTATTTTCATTTTTCTGCATGTAGACATCCAGTTGGACCAGCACCATTTTGTTGAAGATGCTGCCTTTTTTCCATTGAACGGTTTTGGCTTCTTTGTTGAAAATCAAGTATCCATAGGTGCGTAGGTTTATTTCTAGGTCTTCTATTCGGTTCCATTGATCCACCTTTCTGCTTCTATGCCAATACCATGCCGTTTTTATTAATATTGCTCTGTAGTACAGCTTGAGGTCAGGGATGGAGATACCTCCAGATGATCTGTTGTTGTACAGGATCATTTTTGAAATTTTGGGTTTTTTGTTTCTCCATATGAAGTTGAGAATTTTTCTTTCAAGGTCTGTAAAGAATTGTGTTGGTATTTTGATGGAAATTGCATTGAATCTGTAGATTGCTTTTGGCAGGATGGCCATTTTCACTATGTTAATCCTACTTATCTATGAGCACGGGAGATCTTTCCATCTTCTGATATCTTCAATTTCTTTCTTCAGAGACTTGAAGTTTTTATCAAACAGGTCTTTCACTTGCTTGGTTAAAGTCACACCAAGGTACTTTATGTTATTAGTGGCTATTGTGAAGGGTGTTGTTTCCCTAATTTCTTTCTCAGCCCTTTTGTCTTTGGTATACAGGAGGACTTCTGATTTTTTTAGTTGATTTTATATCCAGCCACTTTGCTGAAGATGTTTATCAGCTGAAGGAGTTCTCTGGTTGAATTTTTGCGGTCACTCATATATACTATCATATCATCTGTGAATAGTGATACTTTGACTTCTTCCTTTCTGATTTGCATCCCCTTGATCTCCTTTAGTTGTCTTATTGCTCTAGCTAGGACTTCAAGTACTATGTTGAAGAGATATGGAGACAGTGGGCAGCCTTGCCTTGTCCTTGATTTCAGTGGGATTGATTTAAGTTTCTCTCCATTGAGTTTGATGTTGGCTATAGGTTTGCTGTATGTTGCCTTTACTATGTTTAGGTATGTGCCTTGTATCCATGATCTCTCCAAAACTTTAAATATAAATGGGTGTTGGATTTTGTTGAATGCTTTTTCCGCATCTAAGGAGATGATTATGTGATTTTTCTCCTTCAGTTTGTTTATATGGTGGAGTACATCCATGGATTTCCGTATATTGAACTACCCTTGCATGCCTCGGATGAAGCCTATTTGGTCATGGTGGATGATATCTTTTATGTGTTCTTTGATTTTTGGCTTGCAAGTATTTTATTGAGTATTTTTGCATCAAAGTTCATATGAGAGATAGGTCTAAAGTTCTCTTTTTTTGTTGGGTCTTTGTGTGGTTTAGGTATCAAGGTGACTGTGGCTTCATAGAATGAGTTTGGTAATGTTCCTTCTTTTTCTATTTTGTGGAATAGTTTGAAGAGAATTGGAGTTAGCTCTTCTCTGAAGGTCTGGTAGAATTCTGCGCTGAAACCATCTGGCCCTGGGCTTTATTTGGAAGGGAGACTGTTAATGACTGCTTCTATTTCCTTGGGGGATATGGGACTATTCAATCTTTCTACCTGATTTTGACTTAATTTAGGTAGATGGAATCTATCAAGAAAATCATCCATTTCCTTTAGATTTTCAAATTTTGTGGCATATAGGCTTTTGTAGTACGACCTAATGATCGTTTGGATTTCCTCAGTGTCTGTAGTTATGTTCCCCTTTTTATTTCTGATTTTGCTGATTTGGATAGTTTCTCCCTGCCTTTTAGTTAGTTTGGCTAATGGCATGTCTATCTTGTTGATTTTCTCAAAGAACCAGCTCTTGGTTTCATTGATTCTTTGAATAGTTTTATTTGTTTCTAATTGATTGATTTCAGCCCTGAGTTTGATTATTTCGAACCGTCTGCTCCTCTTGGGTGTATTTGCTTCTTTTTTTTCTAGGGCTTTCAGTTGGGCCATTAAGTTGCTTGTATGAGATGTTTCAAATTTCTTCTTGAAGGCACTTAGCGCTATGAGCTTTCCTCTTGGCACTGCCTTCATTGTGTCCTATAAGTTTGGGTATGTTGTGCCTTCATTTTCATTGAATTCTAGGAAGTCTTTAATTTCTTTCTTTATTTCTTCCCTAACAAGCTGTCATTGAGTAGCAAGTTGATCAGTTTCCATGTATGTGTAAGCTTTTTGCTATTTCTGTTGTTGTTGAGGTCCAGCTTTAGACCATGATTGTCAGATAGGATACAAGGTATTATTTCAGTCTTCTTGTATCTGCTTAGTCTTGCTTTGTGACCAACTATATGGTCTATTTTGGAGAAGGTTCCATGAGGTGCTCTTTTGATTTTGGGTGAAAAGTTCTGTAGATATCTATTAGGTCCATTTGATTTAGGGCCTCTGTAAGAACCCTTATTTCCCTGTTTTGCTTCTGACCAGATGATCTGTCCCTTGGTGAGAGTGGAGTGTTGAAGTCTCCCACTATTAAGATGTTGGGATCAGTGTGTGATTTCAGTTTTAATAATGTTTCATTTACAAATGTAAGTGGTCTTGTATTTGGAACATGGGAATACTCATTTTTAAGTGGGATGTCTTCATTAAAACCCTGCCCTCAAGGCTCAGGGATCTATGTAGAAGAGAAGGTGGAAAGACTGTAAGAGCCAGATGTGATGGATGACACCATGAAGCAGTGTCTTCTAGACACAACAGAATTGATTCACTCGCAGAGACTGTGGTAGCATGTAGATGTTCAAGCTAGATGGGATCCCAGTAAAGAAAGGGGGAAGTGGACATGGGCTTCCAACCCTAACTAAGTAGCTATCTGCAATCGATACTCTACTGGCAAAGAAAATATTAATTTTTTCCTCAATGGAGTGTCTTTGGGTATATTACAACTCAGGGCAGGCCCCATACCCAGGAGTAGTTGGCCAACACAAAATAAACTCAATGGTATTTTTGTAGACTTTTTGTCTCTCTCTCTCTCTCTCTCTCTCTCTCTCTCTTTTTTGTTTGGGTATTTTTTTTAATCTTTTTTTTTCTTATTTATTTTAATTTCTGTTTTGTGAGTTTTTTTGTGTTTTGCTTATTGTTTTTTTATGTTTTTAGTTTTTTTTTTTTAAAGAAGTCATAAAATTGGTGGGTAGAGAGGTGGGAAAAATGAATAACATAATTAAATACATTATATGAAAAACTTGGAAAAATAAACAAATCTGGAATCAAGGACAGCAAAGTGGTGAGAATCATGGGATGTTCAGAACTGTTGGAAGCCACAGCCATGCATCGTGGAGGAGGGCAGTGAGATCCAAACATATCAGTGCAGACAGAAATAAGAGATTAAATGTTCTTACTTGAGGTGATCTTCAAATCTGAACTTCTCATTGCCCCAAGTCCTAGCTGCTTGTTTGCATTTCTAAGAGTCATATGAAGTACTCAGGTGTCTTTCAAAATAAAGTCCTTAAAATGAGTTTAAGTTAGGCTTCTGCTGTGGGAATAGCTAAGAGTGCTACTTATATATAGTAGAACATACGTATATGATGTTATATATATATATATTACAGATAAATGTAACATAGATAAAGACAGGAAGAAAAAAATACAACATAAGTATCATGGAACTTATATCTGACACTGCTACAGTGGCCAAAGAGAGCAGAACAAACAAACAGCAAGGTTTTGGATACATGATGGAGGAAAAAAAAAATCTCCAGAAATTAAAGAAATAGTTTTCAGGGTAAAAGAAAAGAATGTTCTAGAGAAACTGCATATTGAGTAAAGTAAACTGCAATATTAAATAATTTTATAGATGTGCAAGCAGAAAAATTGAGGAAAATCAGACTCATATGGATTCACATTTCAAGCTAATCAAACCAGGGGTCAGTGACATAGTGTCTCCACTGCTTCACTCACTCTCTCTCTCTCTTTCTCTCTTTCTCTATCGGTGTGTGTGGGGTATATGGGCAGGGAGATATCACAGATTTGATATCCAGTCAAGCTATTGTTTATGCACAAATGTAGCAAGCAATGTTCCCAAGCATTCAAAGACTACTCTCTGAAAAAACCACCTTCATGAATAAAATTCATAGTCTAAGGGTTAGGAAGAGACACTTGGAAATAGAGAAGTAGAAGAATGAAAGGACTGTCAGGGCATCTGGAATCTATTTAGATGTTGACTAACTCAAGAATAGCTACCATCAGTGAAAACAGGAAAATGTAGAAACTCTAAAATTAACAATGAGGAAAGGGTTTATACAATAGGATAAAAAGTGGGGGAAACAGAACAGGCAAAGATTTGGTTATGACGAACTTTTCATTAAGGTTATGGAATCAGGAAATACAGCTCAATGATGATGAATTTGCTTGTTGAAAATCATGGCATGGCCACAGACCAGGCTGTGAATCCCATGAGGCATGGGTAGTTACAGACTCTATACCTTGTAGAGTTGGGAGGATTAGACGCAGAAATGTATATGAGGTACTTAGAACTGTGCCCACAGTAACCAGTCAATAACAAGCTATTACTTTAGTATTTTCATTTTAAGAATAAAACATGGATTGATAGTTTTGTAATCTTGGGACAGAGAAGACCTTTGTAAAATGTAACACTAAACCCAGTAAGAAAGAAATAGAGTAAAAGATTAATAATTTGACTTCTCAAAAATGAAAAGCTTTTCCATGGTAAAATCACCATGATAAAAATCAATGAGCAAGTAGTCCAGTGGGGAAGAATAGTTGCAATGAATTTGACAGAGTAGCAATTGGTATCATTAATACTGAGGGATCACTGATAAGTTGACAAGAAGATGAGCAAAAATCAATGGGAACATATGTTTTACAGAAAATGAAAAGTTGAAAAAGTAGTCTCACTTATAATGAAGGAGATAGAAATTTAAGAAGGGTAAAATTAAGAAGGTGCTATTTTTCATTCCTCACGTTGATAAATATGAACATGCTTGGGTATGTCTAAGGGTGCTGTGAAAGAGGCATTTGTATCCATTCTTTCTATTTAAAAAGTGGAGGTAGGGACTGAACCTAGGGCCTCATGCATGCTAGGTAAGTGCTCTACTGCTGATCTGTAGCTCCAGCACTCTTCCTTTTTATTTTGAGGCAGAGTATCACTAAGTTGTCCAGGCTGGCCTTGAATTCATTTTGCCTCAGACTCCCAAGTGGCTGGTATTACATGCCTGCACCACCAGGCGTGGCTTCATATCCTTTGCTGAAGACAATCCTTTAAAAAAAAAATCTCTTCAATGGTACTGCTAAGAATAAATTCTCCAAATACATTCATCTTAATGTACAAAGATGCAGATAAAGGATTATTAGTAACAGAAGCAAATTGAAAACAACTTACTTGACCATTGAGATGACTTGTTAGAGACCTTAAAACGTGTAATTACACTCAGTTGACCATCTGTATCTGTGTCATCTATATCTACGAATCCTGCATACATACAGATGTAATGTATTTGAGAAAAAGTCATATTTGTAATGACTATGTGGACACTTTCCTCTTGTCATTATTCCTTAATTAATACAGTGTAGCAAACATATATATAGTATTACATTGTGGTAGGTATTACAAATATCCAGTATAATATTTAAAGTATATTAGAAGATACAAATACTGCATCATTTTCTATAAGGGACTTGAACATTCATAGATTTTTGTTATAGGGAATTCTTCATGCATATTGAGGGATGACTGTATATTGATAATAGTAAAATGGTTATTCTTTAATGTCTAGAAGAAAAGTTACATGAGATTAGGTATAACATGAACTTATTCATTAAAATAACACACAATTTATGTTTATATATGTATAGGAAATTTCTAGAACGTTATATGAGTTCTCAGGAAAGTAGTGATCTCTGAGGTGTGAAAAAGAATGAAGAGTTCATTTGATGTGCTCTGGATCTCTGTCTCTCCCTGTGTGTGTTTGCTTGTATGACCGTGAGCGCACAGTGTGTGCATGTACATGTAGAGACTAGAGGTTGATGTCCTGTGTTTTCCTCAATCATTTCCCACCTTCTGTTTGGAGAAATGACTCAGCAACTCAGCTAGATGGGTTGGCTGGGGAGATCTCGGGCGCTGCCTGCCCCGCCTTCCCAGACACTGAGCCTTTCTTTATGTGGGTGCTGGGGATCAAACTCAGATCCTCATAGTTACATGTCAAGCACTTTATTGTCTCATTCTGGACTATTCTGACTCTTATTATAGGACTTCTAACTTTATGGCAGCCCAAACCAAACAAATATGGTACTGCAGTTGGTGGTGTCTGTGCTGACTTTGAAATTGGGGAATAAAGTTATTTAAATATAAAAATGAATCAATTCAATAAGACCCTACATTGCATGAAGCACTCAGGTGAAAGTTCTTAATACTTCTGCTGCAGATCATACCTCATAATTCTGTAAACAGAGGTGCAGGCATGTCCCCTGGAGGTTAGCTTTCCTCCCCTGGAGGTTAGCTTTCCTAATTAAAACCAGATGATGCGAGATCTAGTGAGCAGTATTTTCATTGCTTGACCACTGTTGTGCTGTTGTGCTGTTGGTTGTTGTGCAACCAACACCAAGGACAGGAAAAAGCTATTGCCAAGGTTTGTGAGCTTGGCCTTGCTACTTGTTGGTTATGTGCTTGGTTTATTGTGACAGTGGCTGCTCAAGGTGTTGGAAATATTTGACCAGGTATATTGGTTGATGACACGGAGAGCACTAGGGAAGGAAGATCAGTCTTCCTGAGCAGAAGCTAGTGTTGATCAAATGCTGTTTCCGTTTCCGTGTGGTGTTTGAACTACTTGAGGCTGTGTACTTGCCACAGTCAAGGCAAGGCCTGATGAACAGTGTGCTTTCGCAATGCAGATTCAGCATTTTCTAGAATTTGCCTATATAATTTATACAAAACTATTTAGGAATTTGACTTTTTTCCATTTAGAGAGCCTGTTATTCCTCAAAACTTGGTGCTTCCATTGGGGACATGATGTCAGAGCACAGGGATAATTATGGGATCGACTTGGAATCAGTAGTTTGAATTTGAAACTCTCAATACATTTTTTTCAATTGTGACTTTGTTAGTGTATCTGATGTATTAGGAAACAATTTGAACATTAAATGAATTTAAGGTTTGCCTATATGCGGTTTCTTCAGTGAGTAAACTTCAGTTGAATACACAATACTGGGCCCGGTAGAACCCAACAATGAGAGAACAAACCCCACACTTACAGGGACACACACTATTTCTACAAGAGGACTCAGCTCATTGCATATCGTAAGCCTGTGTATTCCTTCTCTGATATTAGGCCCTTCCCTTGGATTTCATGTAGCTTGATCGCCTTCCAACACTTCACAATGAGCTCACCCCACACCCAACATAAACGTCACATCTTTTTGTTTGTTTCCTAACCATTTAATGTGTTTAAAGCTGTGGTGTTATTTTATTCAGTTCCTATGTAGTATGTGTGTTCCACTAGTCTGTGCTCCTAACTGCCTCCCCCATGAGTCCTGTGTTTCTACTGTGTGATTTTTGCACAATGTAATGATTATTGGAATCAGGTATCTGTTTACAACTAAGCTGACTATTTTCTTGAACAAATTTCTGCTAGTCCTTTTCTTTTTTCAATTGAAGTTTATGTATTCAACCTGATGTATAAAATCCAATTGCCCAGACACTCTTAAATGAGTGATGGAAATTGCATTTTTCCTGTGGTGCAGGCACTCTGTTGTGCCAAGTTAGTTCAGCATTTTCAATTTTATATCAACTTCTCTAGATCCTTCCTGACAGCTGGTTTGGCCTTCCAAGTTCATGTGTACAGCGGATTGAGTGAGTTTTCTAAATTACAGTTTTGTGAAGGGCAGCACCTTGAAATAAGGCCTCAGATGGCTCAGGTTGAACTTCTGTGGACTCCTCTAGACTCCTGTGACTTAAAGCACATTATGTTGCTAGTCTTCTCCATGCTTATCACACAAGGAAAACTGTCCACCAGGTTTATGGCACATGCTACATAGACATAAGCAGCATGTAATGGAAACTGATTTATTTGAACTATTTGTGAAAAAACTATGTCTGAGTCAGCCCCCACTTCCTCTTACCCTCTCTTTCACTGATTTAGATTAAACAAAATCAAATTGAATGTTGAAGTTCTTGTAGTAGTTCTGACATGGTATTCACAGATAAGGATCCACAAGCCTGTAATTGCTGTCTTTCTAGCAAAACCACAATGCTTCCTTTCTACTCCAGTCTGTTCCTTATTGTAGCTCATGTAGTAGTTGCACTGTGGACTATCTCCATTAAAACCTGGGTGATAGGGAAGCACACCATAACTTGAACATTTGTGTTACTGTTTTCTTTGCGGAAGCTCAGGCTTTCATGCTGAGTTTAGCACACAGGAATTTAGCTTTGAGTTGAAATGTAAGATTTCCTTTGTGAAATAATGTGTCTTCACTCAAGTAATAGGGGTGTTACTTCCGCAACAGCACATTTATCAAGGATAGCATAAAGTCTCTTCTTTATTCTCCCCTAAAAGGATCTCACTATTTAGTCAAGACTGGCTTCCATCTCATGATCTTCCTCCATACCCAGACATTTGTTCATTGTTAGTAGAACAAATATTTATTAAGTATCTATGATATGTTATATTAATTTAGACTATGGAGAACACCATGATAAACAAAAATACAGTCCTCTCCTTTATAATCTAGCAAAGAGCACAGACTTTAATTAATTAGTGACCGAATTATCTAATTACAAATTGTGTAAGTGCTTTGAAGAAGAGTGAAAGCTTCTTTGAAAGAGAGAACCAGGAGGACTTGGTTTGGATAAGTGATTTAAAAAAGGCCTTAAAAAAGGCCTTTCTGAGGAAGTGACATTTAAGCTGAGACCTACAGGATGAAGGGTTTACCGGAAGGGAAAGGGGGTGGAAGGATTTCCAGGCAGAGGCAAGAGGCTTTGTGATATCATTTTATAGTACTTATGACCTTTTTAGATGCTTATATAATTAGGTACTAGTCTATGAGTGAGACAGTTTATAGAACTGTGTTACTGAAAAGATGCATATAAATTACATTTTATAAATGAATTCCTGAATTCCTGCAGGCTTAGATTATAGTCACTGTGCTGTATCATCTGCATTTGATTGATGTTCAGTTACTTCAATTACTGCTAGACTGATCTTTCTAAAGCATAACTTTGATGATGCTTTTTCCTGCTTAGAAAGCTTTACCAGCTCCCCAATTACCCAATAAAATCTAGACTTCTCAGCTCCTGGTCAAGTCCTCCTAAATTGGCCCTGGTCTCCATAGCTAGCTTAGCTTTAATTACTCCTGTCTCAGCTGTGTGACTTCTGAAGGAGGAGGGCCGCTTTTCCATGCCCACCTTTGCTCACAGCCCTTCCAGTTTACTTCCCTTCTAAAAATGTCCAAATCTGTGGCTATTCCCAGGCCACCTCCTATGTTGCTATTCCATCTCCAGGCCTTCTGTCATCACTCAGCTAGAAATCATATCTTTGCCTTCTCACTCGTATAATTTATTTTTCAGTGCGTTTAGGCACTTCTTCCTGACTGGTAAATCATGATTTTATACATTTAAAAGGTAAATGTCTGTTTTGATATAGTGTGGAATGACTAAATAAAACTAATAAAGAAATCCAGCACCTATCTGTATGTGTGTGGTGAAACAATGAAGTTTAGTGAAATATTGGAGTCTGTACTTCAGTGTTACAACCTGTAGTTACCCTGATATACAATTCATCTCTACTCTTGTCTGATACTTAAATACACTTTGAGCAATAACTAAATTCCCGTTTCCTCCTCCTCCCACTCTCACTCTCACCCTCTGCTAATCATTTGACTTTCTACCTCTGTGAGTTGGACTTGTTCAGGTTTACAGTTTAGTAAGATTATATAAGTTTTCAAAAACAGTCTCTCTCTCTCTCTCTCTCTCTCTCTCTGTGTGTGTGTTGCACATGTGCCAAGCGCATATGGAGGTCAGAGGACAAGGTCCACCTGTCAGCTTTCTCCTTACATAGCCATCAGGCTTGGCAGTGAGTGCCTTTGTCTGCTGAGCCATCTTACTGGCCTTGGGAGATCATGCAGTTCTTGTCTTTCTGTGACTTGTTTATTTCACCTTTTTGCTGTTGGGTTTAAAAATTTGTTTTGAGGTATGTTTTATTATTATTATTTATGGTATATTCACTTTGTATCCCAGTTGTAGCCCCCTCCCTCATCTCCTCCCAGTCCCATCCTCCGTCCCTCTTCCTCCCCTATGCCTCTTCCCTAGTCCACTGATTGGGGAAGTCCTCCTTCCCTGCTGTCTGACCCTAGCCAATCAGGTCCCATTAGGACTGCCTGGATTCTCTTTCTCTGTGGGCTGCCTAGGTTGCCCCACCAGGTAGAAGTGATCAAGGAGCAGGCAACCAAGTTTATGTCAGAAACTGTCTCTTTTACCTTTACTAGGGAACCCACATGGAGACTGAGCTGTCTATGGGCTACATCTGAGCAGGGGTTCTAGGTCCTCTATGTATGGTCTTTGGTTGATACATCAGTCTCTGTAGTCCGCCCTGGGCCCTGATTTTTTTTTTTTTTTTTTTTTTTTTTTTTTTTTTTTTTTTTTTTTTTACTTTGTTGGTCTCCTTGTGTGGCTCCTGTTCCCACTGGGTCTTTTTATATCCCCCTTCTTCTATAAGACTTCCTATACTCTGTCCCAAGTTTGGTTGTGTCTCTGCATCTGCTTTGATTCTCTGCTGGTTGGAATCTTTTAGAGGACATCTGTGCTAGGTTCCCGTTCTGTTCCCTCTCTTCTACTGCTTCCAGGTCTATCCTGTTTTCCCTTCTTAATGAGAATTAAGGATCTTCCCTAGGATCCTCCTTGCCATTTAGTTTCTTTAGGTCTGTAGATTTCAGTATGCTTATCCTATAAAACATGGCTAATATCCCCTTATAAATGAACATATACCATGCATGTCTCTTTGCTTCTGGGAAACCTCACGCAGGATGATCTTTTCTAGTTCCATCCATTTTCCTGCAAAATCCATGATTCCCTTGTTTTTAATAGCTGAGTAGTATTTCACTGTGTAAGGGTACCACAATTTCTGTATCCATTCTTGAGTTGAGACACATTTAGGTTGTTTTCAGTTTCTGGCTATTATGAATAAAGCTGCTATGAACATAGTTGAACAAATGTCCGTGTTGTATGGTTGAGCATCTTTTGAATATATGCCTAGGAGTGGTATAGATGGCTCTTGAAGTAGCACTATTCCTGTTTTCTGACAGAGGGCTAATATTCAGAATATATAAAGAATTCAAGAAATTAAAGACCAACAATCCAAATAATCCAGTAAAAATGTGGTACAGAGCTAAACAGGGGACTATCGAATGGCAGAGAAACACTTAAAGAAATACGCAACATCCTTAGTCATCAGGGAAATGCAAATCAAAATGACTCCGAGATTCCATCTCACACCCATCAGAAGGGCTAAGATCAAAAATTCAAGTGACAACACATGCTGGAGAAGATGTGGAGAAAGGGGAGCCCTCCTCCATTGTTGGTGGGAATGTAAACTTGTACAACTACTCTGGAAATCAATCTGGTGCTTTCTCAGAAAACTGGGAATAGGACTGTTGGGTGTTTATCTGGTGTTGGTATCAGGGTAATGCTGACTCCATAAAAAAAAATTTGTAAGTGTTCCTCCATTTTCTATTTTATGGAATGAGTTGAGGGATTAGTGTTAGTTCTTTGAAAGTATATTTAGAATCAGAGGTGAGTCCTTCTGGCCCTGGGCATTTTTTAGTTGAAGATTTTAAATTACTGTTTCTGTCTTACCTTATTAGTTGTCATAGGTCTGTTTAAATTATTTAATCCATCTTGATTTAACTTTGGTAGGCCATATACATGTAGAAATTAAACCATTTCTTTTGAGTTCCAATTCAGTGGAATATGGACTTTTGAAGTATGTCCTTATGCTGAATTTCCTCAGTGTCTGTCTCCCTTTCATCTCTAATTTTATTTAATAAGTTAGATCTTCCATCCTTCTCTCTCTCTTCTGTTTAATTTGACTAAGGGTTGCAGTCTTGCTTTCTTTTAATATTAATTTTTATTTTTTATATTAATCACAGGTTATTTACTTTGTATCCTAGCCCTAGCCCCCTCCTTCATTCCCTCCCAACCCCACCCTCCCTCCCTCATCTCCTCCCTGCCCCTTTCCAAGTCCACTGCTAGGGGAGGTCCTCCTCCCTTTCCATCTGATCCTAGCTTATCAGGTATCTTCAGGACTGGCTGCAAAGTCCTCCTCTGTGGCCTAATAAGACTGTTCCTTCCTCAGGGGTGGGGAAGTCAAAGAGCCAGTCATGAGTTCCATGTCAGAAATAGTTCCTGTTTGCCTTACTAGGGAAACCAAATGGTTACTGAGCTACCACGGGCTACATCCGAGCAGGGGTTCTAGGTTATATCCCTGTATGGTCCTTGGTTGGAGAAACAGTCTCATAGAGGGCCCCCGTGCTCTGATATATTTGGTCCTTGTGGAGCTCCTGTCCTCTTTAGGTCATACTAACTCCCCCTTCTCTCATATGATTCCCTGCACTCTGCCGAAGGTTTGGTTATGAGTCTCCGCATCTGCTTTGATATGCTGCCAGGTAGCCTACCCTCTACGGTAGGCTCCTGTCATGTTACTTGTTTTCTCCTACTTCCCCTGTCCATCCCATTTGTCTAAGTGAGGATTGATCATCTTACCCCAGGTCCTCTTTCTTATTTATCTTCTTTAGGTACACATACTTTAGTATGTTTATCCTATCTTATAGGTCTATATAAGTGAGTATATACTGTGTGTGTCTTTCTGCTCCTGGGGATGGATATCAAGATCTCCCGTGCTCATGGATCCGTAGGATTAATATAGTAAAAATGGCCATCCTGCCAAAAGCAATCTACAGATTCAATGCAATTTCCATCAAAATACCAACACAATTCTTTACAGACCTTGAAAGAAAAATTCTCAACTTCATATGGAGAAACAAAAAACCCAGAATTCAAAAACGATCCTGTACAACAACAGATCATCTGGAGGTATCTTCATCCCTGATCTCAAGCTGTACTACAGAGCAATATTAATAAAAACGGCATGGTATTGGCATAGAAGCAGAAAGGTGGATCAATGGAACCGAATAGAAGACCTAGAAATAAACCCACACACCTATGAATACTCGATGTTTGACAAAGAAGCCAAAACCGTTCAATGGAAAGAAGACAGCATCTTTAACAAAATGGTGCTGGTCCAACTGGATGTCTACATGCAGAAAAATGAAAATAGATCCACATTTACCACCGTGCACAAAAACTAAAGCCCAAGTGGATCAAAGATCTCAACATAAAACCAGATGCGGTCTTGTTAATTCAACTTGTGCTTTCTAATAACTCTTAGGGGTGTGGTCGTCCACTGAAAGTAGTTAACCTGCCGGGGCCACACCCTTAAGGAAAATCAACTCTCCTCCGCCAGAAGCCGCCAACTCTCAATATCTTCTCAGCTAACCAGTTTCATGCTTTCTCAGCTACAGTGACTCTCCAATGTATTTTGAAATAAGGGTTATGATATTTCTAGCTTTTATCTTCCCCTCCACTTACATTGTTTTTTTCTTTCTTCCTGTTTTGAAATCATTACTAGCAAGTTGTATTCTTCTACCTAGATTAGTGCTTATGGCCAAATCCCTGGCTGAACCTTTGCTTCTCTCACTATGCTTATTACACTCTCTTGTATGTACTAGGCTTTAAATAAAAAATGGTGGGGGGAACTTAAAAGCTTTATTCATGGCTGGATTGTTCTTTTAAAAATATTTTTATTTTCTGTGCATTGGTGTTTTATCAGGTCTCCTGGAAGTGGAGTCACAGACAGGTAGGTGTGAGCTGCCATGTGGGTGCAGGAAATGAACACAGGTCCTCTGGAAGAGCAGCCAGGGCTCTTAACCGCTGAGTCATCTTTCCAGTCCTGGCTAGATTGTTCTTGAAAAGCAGTTGCTGATTTTTTAAACAAAGATCAATTTTAATAAATACACCAAGAGCCTAATTATGTACATGGACTCTTTGTAATGTTAATGATTAAAAATTACTATTTTAAAATATAGCATTATTCCTTCATTAGGACTCCATGTGCCTTTTTGGCCCATTTCTGTGACACTTTTTCATACAGGTTATTTTTGATTTATAAATGGTGCTGTCATTTCCATTGTTGCTTCTCTTTGGAAGGCTTACATGCTCATTTAGCTGTAAAAAGAACGAAAGAAACAAATCAGCATCCTCTCTGCTAGTTGATTCCCTGTGGGGAGAAATAGATTTGAAAGCACATCTTGGTAATGTATTTACTCTGATTGTTTTGGTTTTTCTGTGCATGTTGTCTAGATGGGCTTAGAATAACCCCACATTGAATTTCCTTATTCATTGGTTCATTTGGACTTGTGCTTCTGGTAGACAACTTCTTATTTGTAAGTTTTTATTAAAAACTGTTTCTCTTTAGAAGTTGTGCCCTTTACTTCTGTCTGAATAAACATTTGAATGGCTTTTAGATTGCTCTTCAGTTTAAAAAAGATAGGTAGGACCAGGTTGTGGCTTCAGATAATGTAGTTCTTGGGATATTTTTAGTGAAATAATGTTATCTCAGACAGTATTTAACCATACAGGGCAATGATATATTTTTCATGGAAGTAGTTTTCTCTAAGAATAGCTAAACCAAAGTATATAGCAAAACAACACATAAACGTATATGATGGATTTATTCTTTGTAATTTATGTAATGTTACTGTTTCTTTTTTATTGTTTTATTTTTATTTGTTTATTTTTATTTTAAAATAATTTTATACATTCACTTGTATCGCAGCTGTAGCCCTCTCCCTCTTTGCCTCCCAATCCTCCCCTCCCTCCCTCATCTCCTCCCTGCCCCCTTCCGAGTCCACTGAGAGGGAGTGTCCTCCCCTCCTTCCATCTGACCCTAGCTTATCAGGTATCTTCAGGATGGTTGCAATGTCTTTATCTGTGGCCTAGCAAGGCTGCTCTTCCCTCAGGGAGGGGGGAAGGGGAAGCTTAATGAGCCAGACATTGAGTTCATGTCAAACTATTCCTGTCCCCCTTACTAGGGTACCCACTTGGATACTGAGCTACCATGGGCTATGTCTGAGCAGGGGTTATAGGTTATATCCATGCATGGTCCTTGGTTGGATAAACAGTCTCAGAGAAGATCCCTGTACCCAGATATATTTGGACCTTGTGGGGCTCCCTGTCCCCTCTAGGTTATACTAATTCCTCCTTCCTTCATATGATTTCCTACACTCTGCCGAAGGCTTGGTTATGGGTCTCAGCCTATGCTTTGATACACTGCTAGGTAGAGTCTTTCAGATGCCTTCTGTGGTAGGCTACTGTCCTGTTACTTGTTTTCTCCTACTTCCAATGTTCATTCCCTTTGTCTTTCTAGATGAGGATTGATCATCTTACCCCTGGTCCTCTTTCTTGTTTATCTTCTTTAGTTGTACATATTTAAGTATGTTTATCCTATCTTTTAGGTCTAGTGCCCACTTATAAGTGAGTATATTCCATGTGTCTCTTTCTGCTCCTGGGATATCTCACTCAGGAATGATTTTTTTCTAGATCCCACCATTTGCCTGCAAATTTCATGATTTCCTTGTTTTTAATTGCTGAGTAGTATTCCATTGTGTAAAAGTACCATAATTTCTTTATCCATTCCTCTGTTGATGGACATCTAGGTTGTTTCCAGGTTCTGGCTATTATGAATAAAGCTGCTACAAACATGGTTGAGCAAATGTCCTTGTTGTGTACTTGAACATCTTTTGGATAGATGCCTAGGAGAATGTTACTGTTTCTATTAGAAGCATTTCTTTGTAAGTCTCTTTCAGTTACATTGTTCTTCCATTATGTAAAGTAATAGAATATTTAAAAGGAAATTGCTCAGGAATTTTTTTATCTTTATGATTAACTCTGTTTTTTGTAATTTTTTTATTTTACTTTTTGAGATTATGATATAATTACATTATTTTTCCCTTCTGTTTCCTTCTGCCAATCCTTCCATATAAACATTCTTGCTCTCTTTCAAATTTATGGCCTCATTTTAATTAATTATTGTTAAATGCATATATTTATATACATATATTTGTTTCTAATGTAATCAGTCAGTATAATGTTACTTGTATGCATGCTTTCAGGCCTGACCATTTAGTATTAGAGTATCAATGTGCTTTTCCCTGGGAGGACTGTTTTTCCTGTTTTCAGTACTCATTCATTGTTTGTAATTTTGTTTTTTACATGTGGCTGAGATCTAGCGAACTTCTGTTCACATTAGCGTGCCTGTTGTTGTTGTACTTGTTCAGCTCATGTTTACACTGTCATGTTGGTGAGACTTTATGGGAGTCACTTCTGATATTCTTAGGAGAGACAGCCAACTCCCTGTTCCTCTGTCTCTTATAATCTTCTCTCCTTTTTCACAATGATCCTTGAGACTTACATGTGGGGGTTGAATTGTAGATGTATCTCTTTGGGAATGGGCTCTACAATTCTGAATTTTGGTTGGTAGTAGTTTTATGTAATGGCTTCTTTTGTGGAAAAGAAGTTTCTTTAGTTAAAGGTGAAGACTATAATTATCTGTAGGTATTAGGATAAATATTTAGAATGTACTTAGGGATTATTCTTGTTCAAGAAAGTAGTGGTTGTAGGCTCTTCTCCATGATCCATGACTTTACTAGCCCTGGTTGTTGCCTAGGTTTCCAGTACCAGGTATGATTTACCTCTTGTTGAGTGGGTCTTGAGTCCAACTAGAGAGCTGTTGATTACCGCCAAGATAGGTATACTGCTGTGGCACTCCTAGGGTTGCTGTGATGCTGCTCATTGTGGTTCATAGGTGTGGCTTTCCTTCTTGGTACTTCTGGTATCATAAAGCTAATTTTCATGGAGGATGCTTTCAGGTCAGTTCCATCTTAGGGGCCTCTACTGTTCTTAAAATTAGTCCTAAAATAACATATAGTTCTATATAACTTAATGAATAAATGTAAATTATAAAAGGCTTTTCTTAGCGAATAATTTACTTTCCTTTGAAAAGTATTATAACGTGTATACAGTAAAACAAAATTGAAAAATTAAAGAAGCTGTAAAGGAAAAATAAAAATTAAAAAGTATGGATAAAAAGATAGGAAAATTGGACTTCTATTCTGAGGGAAATTTCAAATGTGATTGAATTGGGAACATTGGAATTTAAAAATTTCATTAAGATTGTTTTGAACAGAAAATTGCAAATTACTTTAGAGAACAATAGAAAGACCCTCTGGGTCCCTTTAACATTTTCCAGGTACATTGTGTACACAGTTAATATTTTTTAGAATATTTCAATTTTAGTTACTTTGTCTTATTGACTTGTGAATTTGAAAAGAAAACCCACTTAAACCAACAAATGGGTCCAAATAAAATGATAGCCTTTTAATTATGATTCTTAAAAATGTACATATTTTTAGCAAGGCATAGTTGCTCATGACCATAATCCAAGCACTGAGGCAGGAAAACTGCAAATTTGAACTTACATTGGGACACGGGCGGGTGTGCTCATGCACCCACATTCCCACACACCCAAAACAAACAAAGAGCTGGCTGAAAAGCCTACATTTTGAACTTTAAATCAGTGAAGTCATTAAAAATATTGTCACCTGAATGGCACTTAAATGGCCAACATCCTGTTTCTCTTTTGTCATGTAGAAATGTGTGGGTTATGTACATGTGACTCCTACCTGTTTGTTCCTACTTAGCAACATAGGAGAATTTGATGGATGACAAGTTAGAACCTTAAGAATAGAAATAGTCCACCAACTAAGGACCATGCATGGGCTGGACGTTGACTCCCTACCCAGATGTAGCCAAAGGGCAGCTTAGGTTTCATGTAGGTACCCTAGTAGGGGAAGCAGAGCAGGACATGGACTCTGTTGCCTGCTTTTGGATCACTCCCACGGCTGCCTTGACAGGCCAGAGGGGAAGAGGACATGTTCAATCCTGATGCAACTTGATGAGCTGGGCTGGATGGGAAAGAGTAGCTCCCCTTTCTTGAGGAATAGGGGAAGGAGGGTGGAACCAGGAGGGAAACAGGGGGCAACAGTCAGTATGTAAAATGAATAAAAAATTAATTAATTTAAAAAAGAATAGAAATAGTCTTATTAAGCCACTTCAAAGGCCTTAAGTATTAAGATCTTGCAGCGAGTGGAAACCACAGGTTTTATTTATTAAAATTCATCAGCAAATATTTGCTCATTGTTTAAGCATACTCAGTGATGTGCTTGTAGCATGTTAGGTCAGACTGTCGATTTTGGTACTGTCTATATTTTGGGTTGGATAATTCTTTGTCACAGGGTTGTCCTGTTTATTGTAGGTATTGAACAATGCCCTTGATCTTTATCATTTAGATGCTAGTAGCACTTCCCCAATTGTGATAGCTAAAAATGCCCCAGATATTCCCAAATGTCCCCTGGAAGACATAGCATCTCTGCTTGTAAACCTGTTTTAGATGGCACACTTTGTTTATTTACTGTTTTTAGATAGCATACAAAGTAACAAGGATTCCTTATGGCATTTTTACACTCCCCCTCCTGCTTTTACTCCTCTCCCACATTTCCTTGCCTGCTTCCTATTTATACCCTTCTGTCCCCCTTTCTACTTTCATAGACAATACACATTTGAAAAGAGAGAAAATTGAAGTATATTTTGCATTGTTTTCCTGTTTCAGATTTGGAAATGATCTTGTGGCTTCTGTCAGTATTTCCTGTGTATCACCTATCTGAAAGTGACTTCAGTCTCTTATGGCATAAGAGGCCTGCCATATTTACCACAGACCTATTGAAATTAATAGTTGATTTAATCATGATCCAATAACATTAATAACCTTGTGAATCAAAGACCTACTATTCCTTGATCTTTTGAAAAGGTCTTTGTACCTAAGAACAAATTTTTACAAAGAATCCTTTGAATGAATGTTATTTTTCTCCTTTAGGAATGATCCTATTCATCTTTTGTTTTAAAGGGCCTGTAACTTATTGGCACTGCATAAAAATTCCATTATTGTAGAGTATGTTCTTTTTGCTACTCTGCTGCATCCTTTCCTGAAGTTATGAGAGATGTGAAACATATTCTGAAAATTCATTCCAAGCTTTAAAACTTATTATATCCAGGAGAGACAGACTGAAGATTGCTGAGGTTTCTGGTTGAAGTACTTCAAGCAGAAATCCATACTCCATTAGACTCTCTAACACCGTGACCTTAATTTTCCAGATATTTTGCCCTTTAAATTGAAAGTAGTGTTTTAATACTATTTAAGTTTGTGGATGGGGCTTGTAATATCACAGAGTTTACTTGTGAAACATTTGAAACAAATGAAAAGTAAAATAGCAACTGACTTACCACTTACAATTGTGTGTTTTATGTTTAAAATATCTGATGATATAACGATATGCATGAAACACACTTGGTTGGTGAGAAAGGCTATTTTATAAGGAGTTTCTTATGCTCCACACAGCACCTCCTTTCACTGGGTTCTTGTGGAGCTACTAAAGAGTTTCTGATCAGGAGGAGTTGCTATGTTCTCTGAAGTTAGGACATTTGCTTTGTATAAAACTGTGGTTTTGATCATTCTGAGTGAGGTATTCGAGAAGGAGAAAGACACACATGGAATATAGTCACGTATATAGACCTATAAGATATAATAAACATAATGAAATCTATATACCTAAAGAAGATAAACAAGAAAGAAGACCCGGGGTAAGATGATCAATCCTCACTTAGAAAGACAAATGGGATGGGCATTGGACGTAGGAGAAAACAAGTAACAGGACAGGAGCCTACCACAGAGGGCCTCTGAAAGACTCTACCTAGCAGTGTATCAAAGCAGATACTAAGACTCATAACCAAACCTTGGACAGAGTGCAGGGAATCATATGAAAGAAGGGGGAGTTAGTATGACATGGAGAGGATAGTAGCTCTACAAGGACCAAATATATCTGGGCACAGGGGTCTTTTCTGAGACTGATACTCCACCAAGGACCATGTATGGATATAACCTAGAACCTCTGCTCGGATGTAGCCCGTGGTAGCTCAGTAACTAGTAAGGGGAACAGGGACTATTTCTGACATGAACTCAATGGCAGGCTCTTTGACCTCCCCACCCCTGAAGGGCGGAGAGGTCCTGCTAGGCCACAGAGGAGGACTTTGCAGCCAGTCCTGAAGATACCTGATAAGCTAGGGTCAGATGGAAGGGGAGGAGGACCTCCCCTAGCAGTGGACTTGGAAAGGGGCAGGGAGGAGATGAGGGAGGGAGGGTGGGATTGGGAGGGAATGAGGGAGTGGGATACAGCTGGGATACAGAGTTAATAAAATGTAACTAATAAAAAAATAAAAATAAAATATACTTAAAAAAACAAAACTATGGTTAGGTGAACTGGATCACTCCCTGGACAGTAGCTGTTGAGGTGTCTTGCTTCACCAGATAAAGCACAAGGTATAACTATGCATCAAAACACTGAATCCAGAGACCTGGAACTGAATTTATAACTGGGGCTGTGGAGATGGCTCATTAAGTGTTTGCTTTGCAAATGTGAGGACCTGAGTTTGGGTCTCCAGAACCCACATAAAAATCTGGGCATGGTGGATTGTGCCTGTGATCCCTGCAATAGTGAGGTGGGAAGTGGAAGCAAAGACAGCCCCGCAGGTTGCTGGCCAGCTAGTATAGCTACAAGGCAAAATTCCAAGCCAATGAAAAACCCTGTTTCAAACAAAAGGTAGAAGGTACCCAAGGAACGACACTGAGGTTATCCTCTGACATCACATGCGCATACATGTTCATGGTTGCATCCTTGCATGAAATACTCTCTCTCTCTCTCTCTCTCTCTCTCTCTCTCGGTCTCTGTCTCGGTCTCTCTCTCCCTCCTGCTATGGGAAGGCAGTGATGGAGTCTCTTTTTGTTCTTTCATTATTAAATTGGGTCAATTTAAAAATATTGTGCTCATTGAAAATGTACACATTTTTGAAGTAATTGATACAATTTAGTCTTAAAGGTGTAATAACAGAACTAAATTACTTAGGGAATTCCTTAGAAAGATAGTAGTTCAAGGTACATAGTGAGTTTGAGGTCAGCCTGGGCTACTGGAGACCCTGTATCAAAAAGCTGAAACATGAATAAATAGACAAAACTGTCCTAATCCATCAGTTGCATATCCATTCATCAACTATACCTCCATCAGTTTCATGCCCACTTTTCTCATTAAATGGTAGTGTCCAGTATTCAACATAAAGTATCTCATTGTACCAAAATGTAGGAAAACTCAGGTTTCATGATAAAAGGTGGCAGCAGACATCAACACTTGATGACATAGATATTGGAATCACTGATGATAATATTTAGAAAGCCGTGATAAAGTACTTCAATGAATAATTCAGAACACACTTGAAACAAAAGTTCCTAATGTCTTAAGTAGAGAAATGTAAGGAAGAACCACATGAAATAGAAATACCGAGAGATGACCCAATCAAAGTAAAATCGTGTATGTAGTCAGACTTGATTTGATTCTAGCTCGGTAGTTAAGCAGCAGTACTTCATTGCTGGTATGCTGCATTTCCTCTTGAGTCACGTCCTGAGCACAGAACAGTGTCTTCCCTAATTTTGTGTTTTTGTCTCTTTATTCCTGGTGTTCTGCAACTATGCAATAGTTATTGATGTGTGTCCATTTCCATTAATGTGCTGTCAAATCTGTGGGTATTTCAGTTTGTTAATTCATATTATGTATACCAGAAAGATCTATTTGTGTTATTTCTTTCATAATTTCTTCCTTATCATTTTTCTCTGTTTCTTTCAACTCCAATAAGGCAAATATTAGACCTTCTGGACCAAGTTTTAAAATTTTCTTGTGTATTAACTCTCATTTTCTACCTTTTTGTCATTTATTCTATTCCTGAAATTTACCTTCTAACTTTTTAGCATTCTAGTTTTAAATTTAAGGAATCACTACACTTAGGAGAAGTGAGTTTTAGAGGTCTATGGCACAGAAAGTGGCTACTGTTAGTTATAATGTTCTGTATATTTCAAAGGAGCAGGAGGAAAGGTTGCTTGCAGAGATAGATGTACTTACTTGGACTTGAGCAGCAGGTGTACGCATAATGAAATATCACTTAATGCCCAATCAGTATGTTTAGTTTTTTAAGTCAGTTAGAAACTAAGTAAAACTTAAAGTTTTTTTTTCTAGTTTCTGAAATTTTTTGTTGTGGTTTTTATTTCATAGGTGATGGGGCCTTGTTTATCTACCAGAGGATACTCTGTGGTTATGTAGTTCTGTCCTCTTTTCTGTGTTGATATTCATTTCTAGTATTTGTTTTGTTCTTTCTCACTTTTCTTTCCTAAAATGTTGAGTTGCCCTTGACTATCTTTTCTATTTAAAATTTCACCATAAACAGTATCAGATAGTGCAGGGGCCTTGATAGCATCTAAATCTCCTGGGGGCAGCAGGCACATATGTGTGTGCACATGTTTCTTCTTGGACCAGGCAGTGAGTGCTCTGAGAGACAAAAAGGGGAAGACTATGGGGGCTGTCAATACAATGCATTGCTTTTGATGGTAGATATTCTTGAAACTCAAGTTAGGACGTATTTGGTAGGGTGATTTCTAAAATAAGTTTTGTAAGTAGGGGAAGGGTAATGATTGCTTTCATAATACTTCACACAATGAGTTTATGTTGTTTACTGTGTTGCTGTGATTAGCAGGTTGACCAAAAATGACTTAAGGGAGGAAGGCTGATTTTGGCTCAAAGTTTCAGGGGGATTTCAGGCCATCATAGCAGAGGGGAAGTCATAGTGTCAAGAGAGGTAGTCTTGTTCATATGGTGTGGACCGAAAGGCAAAAAGCAATTGGGGCAGAAGCAGAAGAGAGCATGTCAAAATACCCCAAATACCCATTCCCAGTGACCCCTTCTACTAGTCAGAAGATTCCATACCTCCCAGGGCTGTCATCAAGGAATGAACATTGAAGACATGTCCTGTGGGAGAACATTTCAGATTCGAACTGTAACAAAGCTCAGTAACTCAGCACCTGGGCCTTGTGTGTTTCTTTCATAGAGTTAGAAGGGAATGCATGACAGTGTAAGTCTTTTAGAAGAGAGTGCATGACAGTACAAGTGCAGTAAGTACTCCCTTAAAATTGGGACTAGATGACACTCCTATGAAGTAGTCATGGCAGAATTTCCATGATCTACTGTTTCCTTGTTTCTATGTAAAGAAAATGCTATTTTTTTCCTAAAGCTCATTGTTGTTCCAGGTTTAGGAGGATGAATTTCCATGTTTTTGTTTCCTTCTAAGGTGCTTGGAGAATTCAATTAATTACTCCATGGAAATATTTATTCTCTTTTAACTCCTAGCATTTTCCATTTTCCAAGTGAGTGTTCAATATCCTTCCAGTGGCAGCCCCTGTCACTGGTCTCCAGATCCTGAGCATGCCCACACAGAGATGCTCTTTTGTTTCTGATCATTGCAGACAGATTTCCTCTAGTAAGAGCAACTTCATTTTGCTGGATCATGTGTCTCTCAAAGCAGCACAATGCAATTCCCACTGGAACCTCAGTTACCTAATTGTTCTTGATGGATGATGACGCATTTGTCAGAAAGTTGAAATGTTGTAAAGTTGACTGAATATACCATTTGTATGCTTTTGAGTAGAGATTTTTAAATTTTTTCATCCAGACTTACCAGTATGAAAAATTACATTGTTACACACACACACACACACACACACACACATTGCACCTTAAGCAAGTTTGAAGAAAAAGCATCCAATGGCTGTGTTATGTGGTTTAATTTTAAACCATATGCCGTACAAATAACCTAGAGTTTATAAGACACTCCATTCTTGGGCAGTGGGGTGACGTTTGTACTAGAATCTCTCTTCAGAAGAACGTGGGTCTATACACACACATATTTCCTTTTTAGGAGAGTTACAACTTCTAGGCGTAAACATGGCTCCCTATTTCTAAAGCTTCTCTCTTAGAATTATTTTGCTTTGCTGACATATTTCACTCAGCATGCTTGGACAAATATCATCAACTGCACAGCAGATATTCTACTCTTCATCTTGCTAAGTAGAATTAATAAAGGGTTGCTAGAAAAAAACATGCAATAAATAAAACTCATAAATAAATAAAGCCATGGACAAAACTGTGAAATAAATACAACTTCATCTTGTGCATCAGGGTTAAAAGTCTTGGGAGGTAGGGGGTGGCAAGATGGCTCAGCAGGTGAAGGACTAGCCGCCAAGTCTGATAACTTGAGTTTGAATTCTGAACCCACATAGTGAAAGGCAGGAAAAGAACCCCAAAAGTTGTTGGGGTGTATGACCGTTCCATGTGTGCTGTACATACACATATGAAATAAATCAATAACCGTTAAGGTTAAAACTATCAGGAGTTCTTTGTTCTTGGTATTCAGTTGTATTTACAGTCAGCATGCCTGAGACTGGAGAGATGGATTTACTTCTGGTGTGTCAGGAGCCATTGTCCTTCACAGAGCTGCCCTAGTCCTTAACAAGTTACTTCCTTAACAGCAGCTCACACTCTGGCTACCTCTGTTTCTGGTTGAGAACCTCATTTTCCTCTATTACTTTGTCCTATTGCTCTGTACACATGCCATTTCTAGTTAGATACAAGCCACAGCCTTGTTGGAAGGCTTAGAATATTCCGCCTTTTTGGTGTGAACTTAGATGTTCCCTCTTTTTGTCCTTTTGTGCTTTTTATCTTTACCTCCATAAAGTTCTTTCTGTGAGCCAGACTTTGCTCATGTGGGTAATGCCCTGGTGATAGAAGTTTCCATGTCTGGCTATGTGGCAGTTGGCCCTCATTCCTCTAGGACCTTCCTAGAAGTGCCTCATTGGCCTGTGGCACCGCCAGTGCCACCAGTTGCAGCCCTGCTACTATTCTGGCTTGTCTAGGTTTTAGTGTAAGCTGTTTCTTACCCACCTGCCCTGGACAACAATCACAAACATAAATTTTCTTGTGCAATTTTTCTTTTGCCTGGAAAAAACAATGTTTTTTTTTTCTTTTTAAGTAATCATATAAATATGCAAATCATAAAGCACAATTTATGTTGTTGATATGTTTTGGGCCACTGTTTTGGAACTAACATCATGTGAAAATAGTGCTAATGTGCAAAAAATCACCCCCAAAGTTTAGACTTAGGATCTTTGAAAGATGTCTTAATAATGGGGACAATTTCAATAGATAAAATATAGGCTCATGCATTCAAAATGCTATTAGTGTTCTTTCAAGAGAAGACATCGATCTCAGAAATCTTGTGTACAAACATGACAAAATTGGTCTGTCTTACACTCTGATAAAATCACAAAGTGGCTTATTTTCTCTACATTTTTATGAATGTGAAACATTTGCATATTATTATAATAACTTGCACAGCCATCGAAGCAAAAGCTATATATTGTTAATGGTGCAGTTAAAAATGGATACATTACTTCCATAGTTTGTTATCCAACCATCTTTTGAAAAAAAATCTTAAACCTTGTATATTTTATAGTTGGCTCAGTGAGCACAAGTCTGCATGCTGCAAGTCGCCCTTCTCAGTGCCTGTGGCAGACACCTCTGATCTATGGCACCCTCGTACCCTCTTCAACACAGTGATCCAGCTTGTTGCTAAAACTGAGCATAGAGTCTAGATGAAAGTTACTTGCTGTTTAAACGTTAACCATTCAAATTGAGGGTGTGTGTGTATGTATAAATAGAAGATGCATAGACTTTTGAAGAGGAAATGTATAAACAGAATAAGGTGGTGGCTGATGGTAGCCCTCTTTTGGCAAATGGCTAGATGGTAAACATTCTAGGTTCTGTGGGCTGTTCAGTCGCTGTAGAGCTGTTTTACAACTGTAAAGGTTGGCATAGGCATGAATGAGCATGTCTCTGTTACTTAAAACCTGGTTTGTGAGAATGAGCCACAAGTCAGAGTTGTCTCCAGGACTATAGTGTGTGAACTCTTGGTCTGACTCTTAGAGAAAATCACTGTTACTCAAAGCATCTTCCAAGAACAGTGTTAGTAATATCACTCATATGGTTGGGATATAATTCTTGTCTCACACTTTATGATTTCAGAGTCTGGAAATGGGGTCTGGGGCACTGCATGTTCACCAGCTGAAACGATGATGCTGGTGCCCAGCGAAGTTAGGGAGAACCTTGTTGAGATCACTTTGTCTCTCTACTGTTGAAACTCACAGAGCTCAGCTGTGAATTCCAAGTTAGTCCTCTTATAGTTGAACTTGAATCACTTTTCCTATTTTAAATTTTCTGTTTTTCCTTAAGTCACATTTGGAAATTGAAGTTTTACTACAAAATTATTTATAAAGATTATTTATAATACAATATAACATGAAAAGTGCTAGTAATTAAAAATAATTTCAGTCATTTTTATAGTTCATAAATAAATCAATTGCTACTATAACTTTAAAAAAGGAAGAAAATTATTTGCTCTTAATATCAATCTGATTTCTGAGGTGTTTTCACAATTCTGTAAAACTTTGAACTCTTGTATCAAAACAGGGTTTTGGCTACTCTCCTTGAATGTAAGCTGCTAGTAAAATATGACAGAATGATGCTGTGTAACTGCCCAAGCTGGTTTGGAAAAGGCCGTGGAGGCTTTTCCCCATCTCTGGGGGTGCTTAACTCTGGAGAAGCTGTGGCCGTGTCAGAGAGTCATCTGAGGCAGTGTGCTGCAGAGGCTCCGTGAAGGCGTCTCTGTTGCTGCCTCAGCTTGGAGCAGCATTGTTTCTGTTTTATTTTTTCCTTTCTTAGCCAACTTTGAGGGCCATATTGGATAGGGCCTCTACCCTGTACCCTCAGATAACTACAACCCTACTGTCAACTCTATGCAGCCATGCTGGAGACCTGAGGTTAGGAGAGCTTTCCTCAAATGCCTGAGTTACAGCATGTATGAAAATATAGGTGCACTTGATGTCTTAAGACAATTTTAAACAGCAGTAACTAGGACCCACAATTCCAAGTGTTATTTTATTGATTGTCTTAATATCTTCTGTATTGGTGTATATCACTTTCTTTCATTCTATCTAATCTTTTATGTATTTTGCTTTCAATATTCATTTATCAGAATTAAAGAAATTACAATGTTTTATTTTTATTTAAATTTTTAAAAATTTATTTATTACAATTTATTTACTTTGTATCCCTGATGTGGCCCCCTCCCTCATCTCCTCCCAGTCCCACCCTACCTCCCTCTTCTTCTCCTGTGCCCCTGCTCTAGTCCACTGATAGGGGAGGTCCTCCTACCCTTCAGGTCTAGCCTATGGGTCTCATCAGGTCTGGCTGAATCGTCTTCCTCTGTGGCCTGACAAGGCTGCACTCCTCAGGGAAGGTGATCAGAGAGCTTACCACTGAGTTCATGCCAGAGACAGCCCCTGTTCCCCTTACTCCCAGGGAATCCACTTGGAGATTGAGGCTTTGGGCTACGTCTGAGCAGGGGTTTTAGGTCCTCTCTATGCATGGTCCTTGGTTAGGATATCAGTCTTTGCAGGGCCTCTGGAGCCTACTTTTCTTTTTTTCCTTTTTTTGGATCTGTTGGCTCTTTTGGAGCACCTGCTCCCTCCAGGTCTTTCTATCACCCCCTTCTTTCATAAAATTCCATGCACTCTGTCCAAAGTTTGGCTATGAGTCTCAGCCTCTGCTTTAATACCTCAATCAGTAGAGTCTTTCAGAGGCCCTCTGAGATCAGAAACAGGAGAATACAGGGAAGAGGACAAGAACAATCTTTTCAAAGAATAATTTTTTTAGGTTTGTTTATTTTACCTTTTGAGAATTTTAGGTTCACTAATGGAAAATTTACCTTTATTCATTTTTTTCCTTCTACCTACTGCTAGTGAATTGTTCTCATCCCAGTTGCAAAAGATGAACACCAGGTTAATTCTTGTTTTCATCTCTCTCTACCAGAAATGCTTCTGAAGCTGTAAGTTTCCTCTGAGGACAGCTCATCCATAAGTTTGTTAGAAACATGTGCTTCATTGTCTTTTTCAGCCTTGATATTTTCAGTTTTATTTTTATCAAAACATTTTTGAAAATATTTCTAAGTAGTTAAATCTTTTTTTCCTGGAAGTGGTAGTGATGAGGTCTTCCAATTTTTTTCTTTTTAAATTTTTAAAAATTTTTTTATTAATTACAGTTTATTCACTTTGTATCTCCCCTGTAGCTCCCTCCCTCCTATCCTCCCAATCCAACTCTCCCTCCCCCTTCTCCACCCATGTCCCACTGCAAGTCCACTGATAAGGGAGGCCCTCCTCCCCTTTCTTCTGATCCTAGTTTATCATGTCTCATCAGGAGTGGCTGCATTGTCTTCCTCTGTGGCTTGGTAAGGCTGCTCCCCCCTCATTGGGAGGTGATCAAAGAGCAGGCCAATCAGTTCATGTCAGAGACAGTCCCTGTTCCCATTACTATGGAACCTACTTGTACACTGAACTGCTATGGGCTACATCTGTGCAGAGGTTCTAGGTTATCTCCATGAATGGTCCTTGGTTGGAGTATCAGTCTCAGGAAAGACCCCTGTGCCCGGATATTTTGGTTCTGTTACTCTCCTTGTGGAGCTCCTGTCCTATCCAGGTCTTACTATCTCCCCCTTCTTTCAGAAGATTCCCTGCACTCTGCCCAAAGTTTGGCTATAAGTCTCAGCATCTGCTCTGATACCCTGCAGGGTAGAGCCTTTCAGAGGCCCTCTGTGGTAGGCTCCTGTCCTGTTCCCTGTTTTCTCCCTCTTCTGATGGCCATCCTCTTTGCCTTTCTGAATGGGGATTGAGTATCTTAGCTGGAGTCTTCCTTCTTGATTAGTTTCTTTAGGTGTACAGATTTTATTAAGTTTATCTTGTATTATATATCTAATATCCACTTATGAGTGAGTATATACTCTTTGTGCGTCTTTCTGCTTCTGGGATACCTCACTTAGGGTGATCTTTTCCAGTTTCCATCATTTGCCTGTAAATTTCATGATTCCCTTGTTTTTTTTATTGCTGAGTAATATTCCATTCTGTAGATGTACCACAATTTTTGTATCCATTCCTCAATTGAGGGACATCTGTGTTGGTCTTCCAATTTTTGATCATGTAAAACTAATATGTATTTATCTACTACTATATAAAAACAAAATTCCAACTATATTCCTACCAAGACTTTCTTTTTTCTTTTTTTTAAATTTTTTTATTTAACTTTTATTAATTACACTTTATTCACTTTGTATCCCCCATAAGCCCTTCCCTCCTCCCCTCCCAACCCCACTCTCCCTCCCCCTTCTTCACGCATGCCCCTCCCCAAGTCCACTGATAGGGGAGGTCCTCCTCTCCTTCCTTCTGATCTTAGTCTATCAGTTCTCATCAGAAGTGGCTGCATTGTCATCTTCTGTGGCCTGGTAAGGCTGCTCCCCCCTCAGGGGGAGGTGATCAAAGAGCAGGCCAATCAGATTATGTCAGAGGCAGTCCCTCTTCCCATTACTGTGTAACCCACTTGGACACTGAACTGCCATGGGCTACATCTGTGCAGGGGTTCTAGGTTATCTCCATGCGTGGTACTTGGTTGGAGTATGAGTCTCTGGGAAGTTCCCTGTGTTTAAATTTTCTTGTTCTGTTGCTCTCCTTGTGGAGTTCCTGTCCTCTCCAGCTCTTACTATTTCCCACTTCTTACATAAGATTCCATTCCATTCTACCCAACAGTTGGCCATCAGGCTCAGCATCTACTTTGATAGTCTGCAGGGCAGAGGCTTTCAGAGGCCCTCTGTGGCAGGTTCCTAGGTTGTTTCCTGTTTTCTTCTTTTTCTGATGTCCATCCTCTTTGCCTTTTTGGATGGGGATTGAGCGTTTTAGACTTTCTCTTTTCTTACTAGCAAATTTTATCTTACTTTAGGGAACTTTGATCTTTTTTTATTGTTAAATTTTTATTTTTTATTTTAATTACAGTTTATTCACTTTGTATCCCAGATGTAGCCCCCTCCCTCATCTCCTCCCAATCCTACCCTCCCTCCCTCAACTCCTCCCATGTCCCTCTCCAAGTCCACTGATAGGGGAGATCCTCTTCCCCTTCCATCTGACCCTACCTTATCAGGTCTCATCAGGACTGGCTGCATTGCATCCATGCCTGATCTTAATACTTATGACCCCTTTCATAACATCTAAGTGTAAAGAAAATTAGCTTAGCCATTCATTGTTTCAGACTAGGAGGATTTTCTACACTTGGAACTAGTATGCAAATATTCTTATTCCATTTTCATGCATTGTGGGATGTTCTCTGTGTCCTTGTTGTTATAGATGCAAAACCTCTCTTCAACTCTAGGCAAGGAGGACTTTTCACACTTTCGAGCTCCACTCTTACCAGTTTATTTGTGGCCACGGAGAGCAGCATGTCCATAGAGAATCCCCCGGTTCTGCCATTTTTCTTGATTAATGTACCAGCTTACCCCCTTTGCCATTATAACAAATTACCACAAACTTAAATCAATATGAACTTATTATCATACAGTTTTGGAGGTCAGAAATCTGAAATCAATTTCAATGGGCTAAAGACAAGTTGTCAGCAAGGTCCAGGTTCCTTCTGGAGGCTCTCTGGACAAATCAACTGACTTAGCTTTTGCAGCTTCTGAAGCTCCATGAATTGCTGATGTCATAGCCTCTTCTACATCTTTAACAGTCTGCCCCTGTGTCACTCTGACACTCTTGTCATTGTGTCTCCTACTATTCTCTGGGTGCGAATTTCTTACATAACTTCTAATGGCCCCTGTGTTTCCTCAGTATCTACCCAGACCGTCTAGGTTTAGGATAACCATCTCACTCATCTTGTGATTTGCAACTGAATCCAATCATCAAAATTCACATTCCCAGGTTCTGGGGATTACAGCATGGATATTTTGAGGGTCGATTGTTCAACAGTACTGAATCACAGGTCTCTCAAGGCCAAGATTTTCTTAGGAAGCTTTAGTAACTGAATCCTTTTTTAATAATTATTTTTATTAATTACAGTATATTCACTTTGTATCCCCCCTGTAGCTCCCTCCCTCCTCTCCTCCCAATCCCTCTCTCCCTCCCCCTTTTCCACCCATTTCTCACCCCAAGTCCACTGATAAGGGAGGTCCTCCTCCCTTTCCCTCTGATCCTAGTCTATCAGTTCTCATCAGGAGTAGCTGCATTGTCTTCCTCTGTGGCCTGGTAGGGCTGCTCCCCTCTCAGGGGGAGGTGATCAAAGAGCAGGCCAATCAGTTCATGTCAGAGACAGTACCTGTCCCCATTACTATGGAGGCCACTTGGACACTGAACTGCTGTGGGCTACCTCCGTGCAGGGGTTCCAGGCCATCTCTATGAGTGGTCCTTGGCTGGAAGGCTCTACCCTGCAGGGTATTGAGGCAGATGCTGAGACTCATAAGCCAAACTTTGGGCAGAGTTCAGGGAATTTTACGAAAGAAGTGGGAGATAGTAAGACTCAGAGAGGACAAGAGCTCCACAAGGACAGCAACAGATCCAAAAAGTCTGGGCATAGGGGTCTTTTCTAGTACTGAATCTTATTCATAGCTGTTTGCCATTGATCCTCTATCTATACTTTGGCTTAGGAAAAAAGTTCCATTCTAGCCTCCTCTATTTGAGCCCATACAAAAGAACAGATATAATGTTGCCTCACACTCTCCAGGTCCTATTTGCCTATGGGTTCCAGAAACTAAGAAAAATAATTGGACCAAAGTTAGGCAAAAAGGCCACACCTAATTTTTCAGCTACCATTTTCCTAGAATTTTTCTCTCTGCACAGTAAGTCAGTATTACTGAATCAAAGACATTTGTACACACTAATTTGAGGCTTTAGGAGAAATTCAGTTTGGTGACTAAGAACAGGGACTCTGGAAGGAGACTGTTGGTGTTCAAATCCTAGTTTTTATTCTACTGCCTGTGAATTTGGGCAAGTCACATAGACACACTGATTTAATTTCCTTATCTAGATAATAGGGATAAATAATATTAACCCCAAATAATATTAGAAAGATTATGTTAGATGAGCTTTTTTATTTGTTTCCTTACTTATGTGTCTGTATGGAGGAGGGCACATGTGTGCCATCGTGTGCTGCTCCTAGGGATTAGAAGGTGACTTGAGAGAGTTGATTCTCTCTTTACATCATGTGAGCGTTGGGGGACTGAACTCAAGTCCTGAGGTTTGACAGAAGGCAGCTTTTCCAACTAAGCCACCATACCCCTGGCTAAGATTACATATAAGAGTGTTCAGACAACTGCCCTGTATGTGTTATTTCTATAAGAAAATGAAAATGGGATTATGTGCAAAAGTTTCAGTTTGTTTTTCATGTTTGGGGGTGGGTGGGTGGGATTGAGCTAGTATCTCACTGGCATCAAACTCATGTTCCTTTTGATTTAGCTTCCCAAGTGCTGGGATTACAGGCATGTAATGCTAACTTGTGCTTATGTACTGCTCTATATACAGGCGCATCACAGAACTTCCGACCGGTGTTTTTAGTTGAATCACATGTTTATCAGAAGGTAACTCAGAGTGACCAAATAGACCAGAGACCTTCCTCATTGTCTTGGTGATAAACTTTGTTTTTTAGGCTCTGGCTTTAGTCATAAAGGCTCATAAATCTAATATTGTCTGTAGCCTAGAACATTTTGTTTTGAAGTTTACAGATACATACAATACTAAGCTCATAAGAAACCTGTATGTAAGACAGACTGGTACTTGGTCTGCTTTAACTCATACCTCCTTGCTTCTCTCCCAGCCCAATATTCTATTCTCTTCTTCTATGGTTTTGACTATTTTGGATTTTTAATATATAGTGTATCTTATATATTTATCCTGTGCTTGGCATCTCTTGAGACTTTTTATGTGATTTCTTTATCCTTTCTTTTGTTAATATGAGTTGATTTTTATGTGTTGAACCGTCCTTGCATCCCAGGGAAAATATTCAGTTGGCTGTGTGAATTTTCCCCTTTTCTTCTAGGAATCTTGTCTGTTGGTATGTAATTGTTCATACTGATCTTTTAGGCTTTTCTTTACTTTGGTGGCATTCTGATTTTATTTTAAATGTTCACTTTTTTCTTAGTGTATTAAGAGTCAAGTGTGTGTGTGTGTGTGTGTGTGTGTGTGTGTGTGTGTGTGTGTGTTTGTAGGTACTCTTGATGGCCAGAGGCATTGGATTCCCTGGAGCTAGACTTACAGGAAGTTGTGAGTAGCTAGTAATCAATTACTGGTCCTCTGCAAGAGCAGTACACACTCTCAGCCCAATGTTACCCCTTTAATGTCCGGTTGAATTCAATTTAATAGTATTTTGTAGTTGAGTTTTTGTACCTACTTTTATCTGGGTATTGGTGTACAATTTTCTTGGGGTGTATTTGGTTTTATTATTAGAGTGATGCTGCCTTTCAACTTGAATTTGGAAGACTCCCTTTTGCTGCACCTTTGGAAGAGTCTGAAAGAGGCTGGGATTAATGCTTTAAACATTTAGAATTCCTCATGAAGCTCCACTCTGTCCTTCAGAAGGTGACTGACTAGTGACCCCATTTCCTCACTAGTTTCAGTTTTGACTTTTTGTTTTTTCAAGCTTTAGTATTTAGTATTTAGTATTTTAGTATGTGTTTCTAGGAATTTCTCCCTTTTCTTCTAGGAAACTTGTCTGTTGGTATGCAATTATTCTTACTGACCTTCTATGCTTCTCTTTATTTTTGGTGGCATTCTGATTTTATTTAAATGTTCATTTTTCTTAGTTTATTAAGAGTCAAATATCTTCATTCCATGTATTTCATTTTTTGGTAGCTTTTATTTTCTTTTTGATTCAGTCTGAATGTATTTTGAAAAAGTTTGGGGTGTGAGAGAGAGAGAGAGAGACAGATAGACAGAGACACAGAGAATGTGGTGCATATATACTGTGGTATATATATATGAAGGTAAGAGGACAACTTTTTGGATTTGATTCTTTTCTTGGCTTCTGGGATCAAGCTCAGGCTGTCAGGATTGGGTGGCAAATGTCTTTACCCACTGAGACATCTCACTGTCCCTTGATGAACTTTTGTGATAGGTCAATTTCCTAATTACAGCTCAGCTGAGTTTCTTTGGCTGTTAGGCTCATTTCTTTTTAGCGTTTGTAATTGAAATTCTCATATCCTGCATTCTTTTGTGAACTGAAGTTTCTAGAAGAAAAAAAAAAAAACATCTACACCTAACTTCAAGATTGCAACAAGGTTGACTGATTAGAATTTGAGGATTGTAGAGAGATGGAATGTTTTAAGTCCAGAGCAAAAAAATATTTTGACTAATCTGTAGTTCTCTTAATAGCCATCCATTATTCATCTTACCTTTGTCTGCCTTACAGCCTTTGACTCTTACGCAAAGCTTTGGAATGCATTGTTAGACCATGTAGCTCTTCCCATCCTGGACCAGCAAGGCCCTCAGCTACCAAAGAGGCCTGTAGCAGAGACTTCCTGCCTGCCTGAAGGTCCTACCAGTGTACTTGGAAATATCCCATGACTTGCAACCTCCTTTCATTATATAATTTAAAAATCTTCATGAAGCCATTTCCATGTTCTTCCATTGAACATGTTATTTAGAGCAGGTTGAATGTGTTCCTGGGCCACTGTCACTCATATTTGGCTCAAGAATAATTATACCACATTCCTTTAATATGAGAGCTATGTTTTGTACCAACACTTTCTTTTTTCTAATTTTTGTAATCATTTTATTGCCAACCAAATTTCTCTTGTTTTTGTCTCTTTGAGTCAAGGTCTGCCTCATAATTTAATGTCTAAAGTCTCAGTTGATGAGTTTATACTCCTGGTTTCATTCATGTTTGGTACTTGGTTTCTTATTTTAATGCCAGGTGTGTCAGATATTATATTTTGCAAAATTGGAGAAACAATCTGAGGTCATGTTCCTCTAGAAGAGGATCATATTTATTTTTGCTGTCACCTGGGAACACAACCAATCCAGGATCAATTTTATGGACTGAGAAGATTTGATGCCTCCTGCTGTAGGCTATAAATCCTTCTGAGTTCTACCTCAATGCAGTGAGGCTTCCTGGAGTGTTTAGCCTTCATAGGCTTTATCCTGCAGCTGACCCTGCATCCCAGGAGGATATCAGAAACATCTCTGTCTACCAGCTGTTTCTTCAGAAAGTTACAGTGCTCTTCTTTCTGGACTGCCATTCTTTCCCATGTGTGGCCTAGTAACTGTGTCCTTTTATGTTAGCTCTTCTATGCCTTCATAGTTTCCCTCTTTGGTTGCCTCTTTAGTTGTCCTCAGCAGACTGGTTAGTCTGAATTACACTGTAATGCACCACCCAAATGTCACTTTCTTTGTGAAATACTTTTATTCTCTAGGCTGAATTAATTGTTCTATTCACAGTCTTGTAATAAATAGCATATATTACAAATGATGTGTGCCTTAGTTACACTTCCTCTGTTCTTCTGTCACCACTAACAACCTTCCAAGACTGTGATCTTCTTTCTTAAATTTGGTATTTCAATAGATTTTCTAAACCTTTTTTAAGGGACCATTATTTTCTTTACAGGTAGTTTCACATTTCAAATAGAATCTGTATATTTGTTTTAATATAAACTTTATAACTCAGAACCCCTGCAGGTTGTTTTTATTCTTGATGGCCAAGTTTCTGAGCTAATCCACAAAGATAATTTAATCTACCATTTAGATAAAATGAAATGTTACAGATTTGTGCAAAATGTGTTAGTAGTGATTAAGTAATTTATAAAAAGGACATCACAACTAATGTCCTTGTAACATTTAAAATTTTGAGTATCTTTGAGTTTATAAAAGCAATCATGATTTCAGGATGCAGAAAAAAATAAATGGAGCACTAAACTAATAGCACTGTGTCCATTGGAATGTAATTGTAGTTAGACTACTAATTCTGCTTTGGTTGACATTGTGTGTGGCACTATAGATAAATTTGCACTTGTGACTACAGGCAAATGTATAGAAGGAAATGCTTCCTGTGGCATCACTCAGCATTTTGAAGTGAGATGGTTAGAAGAGGTCCATCAGGAGTTTTATTGGGTGGCATTAGCTGATTTTCTGATAAAAGAGAAGCCAGGCATGAATGGTCAGAGATGAAACACCATGTTCCTCAGTCCTGTGAGCAAAGGCTATTGAATGCTTAACTGTGTGAAGACTTTAGACTCCTTGCTAACTTTGTTCAGTAGTCCTGAGGAAGTTGTAGAAGAGAGTCATAGTATACATGAACTTATATACGCCATTTTTAAGGGGTCAACCAGAGTAGAAACGAACAGATCCTGATTATTTGGAGACCAAAGGAATGAATATGAATACACGAAGCACATAACTCCACCTCCCTCCTTTGATGCAAAGGGCAGCTTATTCCTAAACTTGGCACACTGAATAGCAAAAGTGCTTATGAGACACATTAAGAATAAAGGAAAACAGAGAAGTAGTTAGTTGGTAGAGTACCTAAAGCAGGCCATAGGCAAAAAACTTAGTCACAGGTGGATAGTGGCTTCCCACTTGAATTAGCAAGTCTGGGAGACAGGGAACAAGATTGTACAAGTATATATCTCAGCACAATTTAGGCAAAACCTGAAGAATGATAGTTACATCAGGTATAAGAGTCAGGTATGTATGGACAGGTACCCTTGGAGGTTAGAAGAGAGTCAGATTCCCTGGAGCTGGAATTATAGTTGGTTTTGAGATGGTCTGATACAGGTGCTGGGAACCAAACTTGGGTTCTCTGGAACAGCTGCAACACCCTTACCAGCTTAGTCACCTCTCCAGGTCTTGTTTAGCAAGTATCTTATGGGCTATACATTTAAAAATCAGAGGTTCAAGGAGCTTTCAAGTGAGCTTCCAACAACATTCTGAATGTTTGGCTAACTCTTTCTACAACTTGCCTGAAGACCCTTTGTGGCTATTTTGGAAATACTTTTCCTTCCAGCTTTTGCCAGTGAAGCCATACTATCCTTCAAGATTTAGATCAAGTACCACTTCCCTTATAATCTCTTTTTTGCTGTTGTTTGGTTATTTGAGATAGTGTCTTATTGTGTATCCCTGTCTGTTCTGGAACTCATTATATAGACCAGGCTGTGTTCTAATTCACAACGATCCTCCTGTCTCTGCCTCCCAAGTGCTGGGATTAAAGGTGTGTGCCACTATGCCTGGCCTGTTACAAACCTTTTAATTTCCACTGTATTGAAAATCATCTTTCCCTTCTCTGAAAAATAGTAATGTGGTATATACTTTGCCTATTTCTCAGCCTTTGTTTTGGATTGTATTTCGGGGGATGTGGGCCAGCGTTTTTGTATCTCTGCCCTCTATTTCCACAAGTTCAAGCACAGATGCTTACATAAAATAGATGTCAAATAAGTCTGAACCATGAAGAAATGAACATACATACTGCTATATTAATCTTTGTGTTTCAGAAGAATGTATGCGTATAAAGGAAAACCTGAGAAGTCACTAGAAATAAAGGAAGAAATCTATAGACTTTGGGCCAAAAAAAAGGCTATTTTATTATGAAACTCATTAGTTTGTTGTATCTGTGATTATTAGCTACTCAAAAGAAAGAGGACTGCTCTTTCACCTGGAACTTTATTTGAAATAATAGATTATTCAGAAAGACACATGTACTTATTGCATTCCATATTAGCAGCTTGCTTTAATTATTTTTTTTGTGAAATTGTATCTTAAAAGTTATATATTCTCTTAAATGAGCCAACTATTTGAAATACTACTATTTTATAATAATTGAAGATTATGAGAGTATTAAAACATGATCTCTGAATCTCCTGGAAAGTTTTGTTTAAATTCTACTTCGAGAACCCCCCCTTGGTGACTGAGAGCTATCATGGCTTGTAATGGACGGAGCTTAGGGATTTTAATGGCCTTGATGCCATTAAAGCGTGTCCTGCCTGAGATATTAAAGGCATTTGTTTGTTTGTTTGTTTGTTTGTTTGTTTAAATCAAACAATAGTGTGGGACTCTGTAGTGAGTAAAGACTTGTCTCCCCAGAAAAAAATAAAAAATAAATAAATTCTACTTCGAAAACTAGGTACAGTGCTTACAGCTGTAATTCTGGCACTAAGGAGGCTGAGGTAGGAGAATCATTGTGAGTTTGAGATCAGCCTAGGTGACACAGTGAGTTCCAGACCAACTTGGACTATAGGATGATACTATGTTTCAAAAAAGGTACCTATTTTTGTGTTATTCGGACAAACTTTCATGGGTCTAAGTGTTGTTCAAAGTGTTGATTTCACTACAGAGTTTGGGAAGAAGCATTGCTATTTGTATTAAATATTATTTATTAATTATTAAAAGAAAATAAACTAGAGTTACACAGGTTTTCATTAAAATATCTATGTATTTCTCCCCAAAATAATATTTTTTAATTTAATTTTTATTTTTATTAATTACACTTTATTCACTTTGTATCCCCCCATAAGCTCCTCCCTTCTCCCCTCCCAATACCACCCTCTTACCCCCTTCTTCACGCATGCCCCTCCCCAAGTCCACTGATAGGTGAGGTCCTCCTCTCCTTCCTTCTGATCTTAGTCTATCAGATCTCATCAGGAGTGGCTGCATTGTCATCTTCTGTGGCCTGGTAAGGCTGCTCCCACCTCAGGGGGAGGTGATCAAAGAGCAGGCTAATCAGTTCATGTCAGAGGCAGTCCCTCTTCCCATTACTATGTAACCCACTTGGACACTAAATTGCCATGGGCTACATCTGTGCAGGGGTTCTAGGTTATCTCCATGCGTGGTACTTGGTTGGAGTATGAGTCTCTGGGAAGACCCCTGTGTTCAAATTTCTGGTTCTCTTGTTCTCCTTGTGGGGTTCTTGTCCTCTCCAGATCTTGCTATTTCCCACTTCTTGCAAAATAATATTTTTTAATTTTTAAAATTATTTTTATTTTTATTAATTACAGTTTATTCACTTTGCATCCCCCCTGTACCTCCCTTCATCCTCCCCTCCCAATTCCACTCTCCCTCCCTCTTCTCCACCTGTGCCCTTCCCCCAGTCCAGGGAAGGGAGGTCCTCCTCTCCTTCCCTCTGATTCTAGTCTATCAGGTCTCATCAGGAGTGGTTGCATTGTCTTCCTCTGTGGCCTGATAAGGCTGCTCCCCCCTCAGGGGGAGGTGATCAAAGAGCAGGCCAATCAGTTCCTGTCAATAGGAGGTTTTCATTAAAATATCTTTCTATGTATTTTTCTTCAAAATAATATTTTTAAATTTAGATTTATGTGTGTGTGTTTGCACATGTATGTGTGTTTCCGTGGATGTCTGTGTATAACACGAAGGCCAGAGGAGGCTTTCAGGTGTCCTTTATTGCTTGCCATCTTATTTCCTCAAGAATGTTTTTTTCTGAACTTGGAGCTAGGCTGGCAGCGATGATGCTGTCTCAGCCTTGCACAGTTCCGGGGTGACAGGTGTGTGCAGCAGCACCAAGCTTCTGACCTGAGTACTGAGGATTCAGTCTTTGTTCTTATGCATGAACAGCAAGCACATTTCCCCAACTAAACGCCACTGCCCCAAACCAGATGAGGTCTGTTCTCTGCAGTCAGACTGGATCCTTTAGGTGTGAACATGCACACCTTTGTATTGGCTGGAGCCATGGCTGTTAAAGCTTCTATGTGGGGAGGAATTCATTCTTCACATTGAGCAGTTTCTTCCCTCTCAAAGAATCATGTGGGTTTTCTTTCTTATTGTCTTAGCCAAAAATGCTTTACTATGTCATTCATTCATTCACTCATTCATTCATTCATTCACTCGATTTGGACTGGTCTTCACCCTGTGGCTGAGACTAGTCTAGAACTCTGTGTAGCCCAGGCTGTCCTGGGACTTGCAGCAGTCCTCTTACCCAGCTTCTTGATTACTGGCATGAGCCACCATGCCCCACCTACTATGTCTTAAGGAAAACTTTGTTTAAGTGACCTGTTGAGGTATTTTTTTCATATTCATAGATTTTAAATCACTTAAACATGATTGAAATTTTAGTAAATAAAAGTTTGGGATTGACATATTAGAGTGTTTGATCACCCACATTTCCCCCTCACTTTGTCCTTTATACCTTTGTGTTCTGCTTTGCACTGAAATAATTTGTCATATTAATCCCTTTTATATTGAAAGACTCAAGAATATTATGCTAGGTCTTGTTTGTGGGTGCAACAATTCCTTATACAGAGTAGGAATTATCAGACCTGTAGTAAATAAATAATTGAATAAATAGATGCAACTATCATTATGATAATAAAAGTATTCTGGTAACAGTTCTTACAAATTACCATAGTTACTATTTTTGATTATGTATACTATACTGTTAGAGAAAAATATATTCTAATAATAAAAATATATAGTACAGAAATATACAGAAGACTAAAGTCTATGATACTTACTGAGTTGCCCATCTCAAATATTTATATACTTGATAATTCTTGTTTTCTGACAGGATCAGTGAGCATAGCAAGTCTTGGGTGTAGCTGGCTCAGTGAGGTAAGCAGACATGTACTTGCTGAATGCAGATAAAGCATCTTTCTGTCATGGAATAATACTTTTTCTTTTGTTTCCTTAAAACGTGTAAGCCAGACTTTGGCTTAATTTTTATAATGCTCATAATAAGTGCTAAATAGCATTTGGAAAACAGGGAAATTATATGACAAACTTGGGACAAAACTGAAGACTTCAGAGTGACCTGGGAGCCTTGGGAGTCAAGAGATGCAGAGGCAGGCAGCCTGGACAGTGAGTGCATCTGAACACTAGGATTGTATATGTTGACTGCTGAGAGTAATAGAGCATATTAAGACAAGATACACAAGAGTATCTGAGAGCCAGACAACTCCCAAGTTTATATATGAGCTTTGATGCTACTTTGCATCAAATATGTTTTTGTCCTTGTGGTTTGAATGAGAATGGCCCCCATGGGCTCAAGTATTTAAATACTTGGTTCCCAGTTGGTAGAACTGTTTGGGAAGGATTAGGAGTTGTAGCCTTGTTAGAGAAATGGGCAGGCTTTGAGGTTTCAAAAGATTCATGAGATGCCAAGGCTGCTCTCTCTATGCCTCAGTTGGGGATTAAGATGTGAGTTCTCAGTTGGTCCTTTGCTCTAACTCTCTAACTCTAACTCTAACTCTAACTCTAACTCTAACTCTAACTCTAACTCTAACTCTAACTCTAACTCTAACTCTAACTCTAACTCTAACTCTAACTCTAACTCACTCTCACTCTAACTCTATGATGCTGTAAGCCAAATTCGATGGTTTCCTTTATAAGTTACCTTAGTCATAGAAAAGTAATTAAGACAGTTCTCCACTTAGACTAGGAAAATAGTGAAAAAGAGACCAAGAATGACCCATCTTCAATCTTTATTGGTTAAATTTCTATCTGTGTGCATAGTTTATGCAGTGGATTCTGGATGCCCATTACAATTATTTACTCATTTTCTGTTTCCATGGTAATAACCTCTCTATTTAGCACTTAATTCTCTTTTGTTAATTACTCACATGTTCAGACGGATCTTTTTCAATACAATTCAGTCAGACTTGGGACAGTGACTATTATTGGGCAGTAAAAGTAATTTGGTGGGATGGAGAATGTTGGAACAAGTGACGGTTTTGTTTTTGTTTTTGTTTTCTTTTTTTTTTTGAGAGAGAATAAAATGTAGTGCATATCACAAATGCTACAGTATTTTTCATGAAACATTGTTTCAGTATATATGTGAATGTGTATTGGGTCATACCCTAAAATTGCATTTGTTATTGTCTATCAGATTATATTAATTTGAGAAATACTCAATTTGACTGAAAGACCCTGTGATAAGAATCTGAGTTATCTTTGGATTCATCGATCAATTTTATACTACAGATGCTTTAATGCTTGTGGAATTATGATATAGTTCTCAGTTGTCAGGGAGTTACACATTTAAAAAGAGCTCGTTTACACAAAGAAATTCTGATTTGGCCTATAGCTTGATTTTTTTTTCTGGTATGGGTAGTGTGTGTGTGTGTGTGTGTGTGTGTGTGTGTGTGTGTGAACATGAGTGTGTGTATGTGCCATGTGTTTTCAGGAAGCCAGAAGAGGGAATCATCCCCTTTGCAACTAGATACAGGGTTGTGAGCATTCTCTGAGCATGGCTTCTGGTACCCATGCTGAGACCATTGAAAGAACAGCTCTTTAACTGCTAAGCCACTGTCCAAGCCTGCACTGTGGAGTCTCTTTACAAGTACTCCACTGGTGTTAATTAGTCTCAGTTTTAAAGGGGGTTGACATTGAGCACGCACACCCCCACCCTTTCTTCTCTGTCTTTGCTACATGACTCACCAAAGAATCTTTGCTGGGCATTTTGTGAGGAGTCTGATTATGCTTTAGTCCTGTACCTGTACCAACTTAAAAAATAAAATTATGGTTCTAGGGTATGTTATGTAAACACATATGAGAACATGCTGCAGTAAAGGTCCCAAAGGGAGCCTGTGGTGGGCAGAATATTGGTTCTCCAAAGATGTTCAGGCTAGAATCCTGAACCTATGTGTGTTGCACAACAAAGGATATATAGAGCTGATCAAAGAGGGATGGGTGAGATGCCTGTATTATCAAGGTGGGACTGATCTACTCACACGAGTCCTTAAAACTGGAGTGCCTTTTCTATCTGTAGAGAATTTGTCAAAGAAATATATGCTTGCCTAAAGCCTACAGAGTTCTTGGTGGGTCAGACAAATAATTATTTTCAGCTGCTGAGAACTAGATAAAGTTTTGAAGCTTATTCTAAAATAATTCTATGTGATTTTCCTTAAAACTACTGCTTTCCATTGATGTCTTTTAATTGCTGGAAAAAAAGAGGCTCCTGCCCATTTCAAACACAGAAATCTAGTTTAAGTTCAAGAAAAATCATATAAAGAGAAGGGAGCCCCTCTGAGTGCCTTTAGTCTACAGACAAGGAGATTGTTGATAAGAGAGATATTAAAGAATGAGGTCTAGAGGCTCAAACCATCATTGTAAGAGCTGGACATGTGTAGAAGGGGAGAAATTAAAAAGCACTTTTTCATCAGGGAAGAGAGTAGGCAGTAAGTGGACCTGGCTGGAAAGGTGGTTAAACATACAGCTCTGATCTGGAAAAACAGATGAGCCTGGTGAACAGGTTCAGGCAGGGCCTCTGCTTGCTGTACTGCAGGACCTGCACATAGAGCGCTGAACTGATCCACAGTCCACAGTGACAAAAGAAAGTGAGTTAAGGCCATCCTCTTTATTTTTTCAACTTGTGAGAACACAAATACCTTCTCATTGTAAAAAGTTAAAAGTGGGACCTGATAGGCTAGGGTCAGAGGGAAGGGGAGGAGGACCTCCTCTATCAGTGGACGGGGGGAGGGGCATGGGAAGAGATGAAGGAGGAAGCATGGGGTTGGGAGGGGTTGAGGGAGGGGGCTACAGCTGAGATACTTTTATTTGAAAAAATAAAAATAAAAACAAATAATATAAAAGTGGATGATAGAGAAGTAATGAACTCTCCCCTCTTCATACTCACAGCCCCAGTTTATTTCTTTTTCTAGAACAGCAGTTTTTAACAGGTTGGTGATCAGTGTCAGGAATTTTCTGAGTATGTCTACAGATATAAGTGTCTATATATAGACTATGAGTATTATATTCTATTTATTTCTCTTTTCTTAAAATTAGTGTCTTATGCTTGCACATCCATGTTTATTGGTGTATTATTCAAAATAACAAAGACGTGGAACCCAGTCTAGATGACCACTAACATGGATTAAGAAAATATAGTTATAAGCCAGGTGTGGTGGTACATGCCCTTAATCCCAGCACTCAGGAGGCAGAGGGAAGCGGACCTCTGTAAGTTGTGGCTAGCCTGGTCTGCAAAGTGAATCCAGGACAGCCAGAGATATACAGAAAAAACCCTTCTTAAAAACAAAAAACAAAACAAAAAGAAACCAAAAAGAACATATGATTATGTATATATGGTGAAATTTTATTCAGCCATAAAGAAAAATGGAATCATGGGCCAGTGAGCTGGCTCAGCAGGTAAAGAAAGACACTTGCTGCCAGACCTGACTACTTGGACTTCACCTTGAGAACCATTTCTCATAAGTTCTCCCCTGACCTCCATACCCCCTACCCCACAGCAAATAAATAATTTTATTACAAATTTAAAGAAAATAAAAATGAATTCATGACAGTTACTGGAAAATGAATAGAACCGGAAATCATTATGTTGGGTAAAATATGCCAGACAGAAACAAACAGTACTTGCTTTCTATCGTATGTGGATCCTGGATCTCAGGAGGAGTGATATGTGTGTGATAGGAGGACAGAAGGAGGGCCTATTTAGGGAGAGTCAAGGGATCAAGAGGAGGTCAGCGAGACAACTTCCTGAACAGAACACCAACAGCACAGGCTCTAAGAGCAACAATTAATAAATGGTACCTCATGAAACAGAAAAGCTTCTGTAAAGCAAAGGACACAGTCATCAAAACAAAGCGACTGCCTACAGATTGGGAAAGAATCTTCACCAACCCTTTATCTGACAGAGGGCTAATATCCAGTATATATAAAGACCTAAAAAAGCTGAAAAGCAGCAAACCAAGTAATCCAATTAAAAAATGGGGAACAGAGCTAAACAGAGAATTCTCTGTAGAGGAATATCAAATGGCAGGGAAACACTTAAAGATATGCTCAACGTCATTAGCCATTAGGGAAATGCAAATCAAAATGACCCTGAGATTTCACCTTACACCGGTCAGAATGGCTAAGATCAAACACTCAAGGGACAACACATGCTGGAGAGGTTGTGGAGAAAGGGGAACCCTCCTCCACTGCTGGTGGGAATGTAAACTTGTACAACCACTTTGGAAATCAATCTGGCGCTATCTCAGACAGGTAGAATACCGCTTCCTCAAGATCCAGCCGTACCACTCCTAGGCATATATCCAAAAGGGCTCAAAGTACACAATAAGGACATTTGCTCAACCATGTTTGTAGCAGCTTTATTTGTAATAGCCAGAAGCTGGAAACAGCCCAGATGCCCCTCAACTGAAGAATGGATGCAGAAACTGTGGTACATCTACACAATGGAGTATTACTCAGCAATGAAAAATAAGGAAATCATGAAATTTGCAGGTAAATGGTGGGACCTGGAAAGGAGCTGCCCCAGAAGCAGAAAGACACACACAGTACATACTCACTCATATAGACATATAACATAGGATAAACCTACTAAAATCTGTACATCTAAAGAAATTAATCAAGAGAGAGGACCCTGACTAAAATGCTCAGTCCCCATCCTGAAAGGCAAAGAGGATGGACATCAGAAGAAGAAAACAGGAAGCAAGTTAGGAACCTGCCAGAGGGCCTCAGAAAGGTTCTGCCCTGCAGACTATCAAAGCAGATGGTGAGACTTAATGGCCAACTGTTGGGCAGAGTGCAGGGAATCTTATGTAAGAAGTGGGAAATAGTAAGAGCTGGAGAGGACAAGAACCCCACAAGGAGAGAACAGAGCCAGAAATTTGAACACAGGGGTCTTCCCAGAGACTCATACTCCAACCAAGTACCACGCATGGAGATGACCTAGAACCCCTGCACAGATGTAGCCCATGGCAGTTCAATGTCCAAGTGGGTTTCATAGTAATGGGAAGAGGGACTGCCTCTGACATGAACTGATTGGCTTGCTCTTTGATCACCTCCCCCTGAGGGGGGGAGCAGCCTTACCAGGCCACAGAAGAAGACAATGCAGCCACTCATGATGTGATCTAATAGACTAAGATCAGAAGGAAGGAGAGGAGGACCTCCCCTATCAGTGGACTTGGGGAGGGGCATGCGTGAAGAAGGGGGGTAAGAGGGTGGTATTGGGAGGGGAGAAGGGAGGAGCTTATGGGGGGATACAAAGTGAATAAAGTGTAATTAATAAAAAAATAAGATAAAATTATACATAAAAAGAACAAGGTACACATTAAACTGTCATAGTGAAATTCTTTGTATTGTTGCTAACTTAAAAAACTAATACTAAGATAAAATTAATTTATTAGTGATCTTTTGATGTGCCCACCAATAGTAATTTTATTACACAGTATGGATAAATTACTAAAATTAACTTAACCATCTCTATAGGTAGAAATTTAATTAGTTTCTACCTCCACAAGTTACCATTTGAAACAATAGTTCAGTAAATGTCTTTGCATTGATGAACATTTCTATAGTCCTACCAGTGGAAGTACAGGCTATAGGAGGCGAACATTTATAATCTGTATAGAAATTTCCATTTGTTCTCCACAAATGTATAATTTGCCTTCTACAAGTAATGAAATGTTTTAACACAGGCAGAAACTAAGACTACCTTTATTGTTTATGCCTGCCTAGAATTGATTTCCCTTTCTCTGTTAACAGTTTCTGATTTCCTTTAGGGGATTCACCTTTTCCTTCTGAGTTACTAAGACTCCCCTCAGAAATGTAGCATACAACTCATACCTCAACAGTGAATACTGGATTCGCTTATGAATGTGATCAGTTTGGTATTTCCTTTATTTTGTTTGAGTGACATACACACACACACACACACACACACACACACACGCACACACACACACATACAGATAAGATTTGTCTCCATATTTCTTTTTTTTTTGTTTTTTTTGCAAACATTGCATTGCTTAATTTATTGTAAATGATGAATTTCCTAAATTGCTTAATTTACTAAAGTACTTTGTTTCTTTTTTTTTTAGTTTTTTTTCTTTTTTTTTATTAATTACACTTGATTCATTTTGTATCCCCCCATAAGCCCCTCCCCCCTCCCCTCCCGATCCCACCCTCCCTCCCCTTTCTGCATGCATGCCACTCCCCAAGTCCACTGATAGGGGAGGTCCTCCTCTCCTTTCTGATCTTAGTCTATCAGTTCTCATCAAAAGTGGCTGCATTGTCCTCTACCGTGGCCTGGTAAGGCTGCTCCCCCCTCAGGGGGAGG
>NW_026590468.1:580477-652944 GCF_907164565.1 Psammomys obesus
GTATATTGAACCACCCCTGCATACCTGGGATGAAGCCTACTTGGTCATAGTGGATAATATCTTTGATGTGTTCTTGGATCCGGTTTGCAAGTATTTTGTTAAGTATTTTTGCATCAATGTTCATAAGGGAGATTGGCCTGAAATTCTCTTTCTTTGTTGAGTCTTTGTGAGGTTTAGGTACCAAGGTGATTGTGGCTTCATAGAATGAATTTGGTAATGTTCCTTCTGTTTCTATTTTGTGGAATAGTTTGAAGAGAATTGGAGTTAGCTCTTCTTTGAAGGTCTGGTAGAATTCTGCGCTGAAGCCATCTGGTCCTGGGCTTTTTTTGGATGGGAGACTTTTGATGACTGCTTCTATTTCTTTGGGGGATATAGGACTATTTAGTTGATTTACCTGGTCCTGATTCAGCTTTGGTGAGTCAAATCGATCAAGAAAACTGTCCATTTCATTTAGATTTTCAAATTTTGTGGCATATAGACTTTTGAAGTAAGTCCTAATGATTGTTTGGATTTCCTCAGTGTCTGTAGTTATGTCCCCCCTTTCATTTCTGATTTTGTTGATTTGGGTGGTATCTCTCTGCCTTTTAGTTAGCTTGGCTAAGGGTTTGTCTATCTTGTTGATTTTCTCAAAGAACCAGCTCTTGGTTTCATTGATTCTTTGAATTGTTTTATTTGTTTCTAATTGATTGATTTCAGCCCTGAGTTTGATTATTTCCAGCCGTCTACTCCTTTTTGGTGTGTCTGCTTCTTCTTTTTCTAGGGTTTTTAAGTGGGCCATTAAGTTGCTTGAATGAGCTGTCTCGAATTTCTTCTTGAAGGCACTTAGTGCTATGAACTTTCCTCTTAGCACTGCTTTCATTGTGTCCCACAAGTTAGGGTATGTTGTGTCTTCATTTTCATTGAGTTCTAGAAAGGCTTTAATTTCTTTCTTTATTTCTTCCCTGACCCAGCTGTCATTTAGTAACAAGTTGTTCAGTTTCCATGAGTGTGTAGGCTTTTTGCTATTTCTGTTGTTGTTGAAGTCCAGCTTTATTCCATGATTGTCAGACAGGATACAAGGGATTATTTCAGTCTTCTTGTATCTGTTGAGGCTTGCTTTGTGACCAACTATATGGTCTATTTTGGAGAAGGTTCCATGAGGTGCTGAGAAGAAGGTAAATTCTTTTGTGTTTGGGTGTAAAGTTCTGTAGATGTCTGTGAGGTCCATTTGATTCATGACCTCTGTCAGAGATATTGTTTCTTTGTTTAATTTCTGTTTTGTTGACCTGTCCTTTGTTGAGAGTGGGGTGTTGAAGTCTCCCACTATTAATGTGTGGGGATCTATATGTGGTTTAAATTTTATCAATGTTTCTTTTACAAATGTGGGTGCTCTTGTATTTGGGGCATAGATGTTCAGGATTGTGATGTCTTCCTGGTGGAATTTTCCCTTGATGAGTATGAAGTGTCCTTCCTCATCTCTTTTTATTAATTTTGGTTGAAAGTCTATTTTATCAGATATTAGAATGGCTACTCCTGCTTGTTTCTTGGGTCCATTTGCTTGGAAAGTCATCTTCCAACCTTTTACCCTCAGGTAATGTCTATCTTTGTGTCTTAGGTGTGTTTCTTGTATGCAACAGATTGCTGGGTTTTGTTTACGTATCCATTCTGTTAATCTGTGTCTTTTTACTGGAGAGTTGAGTCCATTGATGTTGAGAGAGATTAATGACCAGTGGCTGTTAGATCCTTTGATTTTGATGTTGGCTGTGTTCATAAGTTTGTGTGCTTGGTTGCTTTTTGTTTTGCTGTAGTAAGGTTAATTATTTCCTGTGTTTTCTTGACAGAAGCTAATTTTCTTGGGTTGTATTTTCCCTTCCAGTGTCTTCTGTAATGCTGGATTTGTGTGTAGGTATTGTTGAAATTTGTTTTTGTCATTGAATATCTTGTTTTCTCCGTCTATGAGCACTGAGAGTTTTGCAGGATATAGTAGCCTGGGTTGACATCTGTGTTCTCTTAGGGTCTGCATGATATCTGTCCAGGCCCTTCTGGCTTTCATAGTTTCTGTTGAAAAGTCAGGTGTGATTCTAATGGGTTTGCCATTATATGTTACTTGGCCTTTTTCCCTTGCAGCTTTTAGTATTTTTTTCTTTGTTCTGTATACTTCCTGTTTTGATTATTATGTGTCGGGAGGATTTTCTTTTCTGGTCAAATTTGTTGGGTGTTCTGTAGGCCTCATGTATCCTTATTGGCTTCTCCTTTAACTTGGGGAAATTTTCTTCAATGATTTTGTTGAAAATATTTTCTGGGCCTTGGAGAAGGGAGTCTTCTTTTTCCTCTATTCCTATTATTCTTAGGTTTTGTCTTTTCATATTGTCTTGGATTTCTTGGACCGTCTGTGTCAGGAATTTTTTGGATTTAACATTTTCTTTGACAGATACTTTGACATCGATTTCTTCCATTGTATCTTCTACACCTGAGATTCTTTCTTCCATTTCTTGTATTCTGTTGGTTATGCTTACCTCTGTAGTTCCTGTTTTCTTCCCTAAATTCTTCCTCTCCATTCTTTCCTCCATTTGTGTTTTCTTTAATTTTTCTAGTTCTATCTTCAGGTCTTGAGTTGTTTTGTTTACTTCCTTCACCTGTCTGCTTGTATTTTCTCTTTTTCTTTTAGTTCCTTCAACTCTGTCTCTTTTATTTCTTTCAGTGATTTATTTATTTCTTCTCTGAAGGCCACAAGCTGTTTGGCTGCATCTTCCTGTATTTCTTCACGGATGGCCCTAATCTGCTTGTCTTTATCTTCCTCCATTTCTTTACGGATAGCCATGATCTGTTTGGTTTTATCTTCCTCTAATTCTTTACGTATTTTATTTGTTTCCTCTATTATCCTCTTCATCAACATAGATGTAAGGTCATCTTCTTGATTTTCTATTATGCTGCATTGTTCAGGGCTATTTGCCCCTGGATGGCTGGGTTCTGGAGATGCCATATTGCTCTGTCTTTTGTTGGTTGAGCTTTTACGCTGACCTCTACCCATTGGGCTGATTTAGGTGTTGGCTGTTAGTTTCTGTGCTTCCTGGAGTCCTGAGGTAGGGAGTATCCCCTTGGCTGGAAGATGATTTTTCCTGAAGGAGTCCTTCTTTGCTTTTTGGTTATGGTCACTGTATGGCCAGTGTTTCTCAGGAGTTGCCACTGCTCACCTCAGGTTTATAGCCCTGAGTAGTAGCTGTGGTCTATGTTAGGCAGGGGGGGATCTCCTCTTACCCATAGAGTTTCTCAAGACAGCTGCCCCACTGCTGGGTTTCTTGTTATAAATTTAGTGTGCTGCTGCTCACTAAATTTCCATGTACAGTCCTCTTGAAGAACCTGCTGATTCCCTAGCTGTGGGGTTTTCTCCCAACAGGGAAACTCAGTCTGTTATCCTGGGGCGCACAGTTCTGTCTGGGAAAGTGAGAGGTGCACTCAGGAAGTCTCTGGGCCAGAGGCTGATTGCTCCGCTCTGGACCTGGAGAATGTGCACCTAGGTTGAGTTGGCGCCTGGGGGCACTGCTCTGGTCTGGAGGCTGGGTGCCTCACTCTGGACCAGAAGCTGTGTGTCCCTGTCTGGGATGGCGGCTGCAGGCACTGCTCTGGTCCAGATGCTGTGGGTGCAGCCCTCTTGAAGGACCAGGGATTCCCACAGTTTTGACAGTCTAGCTAGGGATAACTGGTTGATCCTTGGCACAGTATCTGAGGGCTGCTGTAATGGCTCTCTGGCTTTTGTAGGTCTGAGGATGCAGCTGTGTGTCCCAGTGCCCTAGGGGAACTCAATAATGGTGGCAGAGCACAGCGCTCCTGCCTGCACTAGAGTCTGCGTGAGTCTAGGAAGTGTTTTGGTGCTGGGTGTCCTAAGCGTTAGAGCTGATGACCCCCCTCCGCTGGGGGTTTCCTCCTGCCAGAGACACGCAGTCTTTGCTTTGGGGACCGCTGTTCTGTCTGGGGTGGCGAGTAGAACCCACAGGCACAGATGCCCGCTTGTGGCTCCGCCTTTCTGGCCGTTCGGAGCCTTGGCTGCTGCCTAAGCTGGGTAATTTTCCCTAGATCGTTTTGGGGTGGGGGTGTCGGCTGAGTGCTCTGAGATCAGAGCCATTTCCCTCCCTGTGGGTTTGCACCTGCCAGTGAAATGCAGTCTCTGGTGCCCTGGTGCCCTGGTGCCCTGGTGCCCTGGTGCCCTGGTGCCCACAGTTCTATCTGAGGCGGTGAATCAGGCGCGCAGGCAGGGCTCCGTGCAGGCACCTGGGTCCCGGCTCTGGGTCCGGACTGGCTCTTGGGGCACCCGCGGAACCCGAGTCTTTTCCAGGGGATGTCTGGGTAACCTGAGGTTGGTCCCAATTGTTTGCTGCTCCGTGGGGTTATCTCTCGACTGGGAAATCCAGTCTATGGTGTTGTGGGCCCACAGTTCAGTCTGGGACCGTGGCCAGATCGCGCTGGCGACCAAGCGCCTGGTGGAACCGGGATCTCTTCCTCGGTTTAGCCGGGTGAGTTAAAGCTGATTGAATCCCCCACTGTGGGGTATCCTCTCACCTGTGAAACACAATCACTTGTGTTTTATGGCCGAGAGTTCTGGTTGCTGGTCACTGTGCCAATCCTGCTGTGCTGCTCCTCAGAATGAGAGTCCTCCCGGCGCCGCCATCTTGCCATATTTCTTTTAAAGTTGTGGTTCTTACATTAGGTCTGTGACTTGTTTTTTAGTATAAGTGTGGTTTAAGGTTGAGATTCATATCCATTAGTCTCAGTACTAATTGTTTAATCTTCTGTTCGTTCCTCATAGAATTGGTAACTTGTTAAAAATCAATTCACTGTAGATGCATAGGTGTATTCCTGGACTTTCAGTTCTATTCTGTTGATCTGCTTGTGCCAGTGACCAGTACCACACCAATGTTTGAATTACTAGGCTACTTTATTTATTTATTTTTTTTGAAGAGGTGAGCAACATTGATTCTTTTACCTTAGCCTCTCACGCAGGCGGGTTGTCTTCGCTGTGTGCCCAGTGTGCCCAGGTTAATTATTACAGTTTTGACATGATAAAGTATGGATTCCCAAATTCCTTTTTAAAAGAACATCTCATTATGTAGCTCAGGCTATCTTTAAACTCACCCTGCCCATTTTAACTTATTTTTAAGGTTTGTATGGCTATTCTGGTTTTCTTATATTTTCTATATTTTATGATTAGTTTATCAATTTCTACAAAAAGGCTGTTAAATATTTGGAATGGATCACACTTAATTGATAGATCAATTTGAAAATACTAAATTTCCCAGTATATGAAGAAAACATACCTTCCTATTTGTTTCTTCACTTTTTTTTTTTTTTTTTTTGGCAAAGTTTACAGTTGTCAGCATTCAAGAGTTAGATTATTTGGTCAATTTTGCTTTTTTAATACTTTTTTAATACTGTTGGATTAAGTTGTCTTCTTAGCTTGATTTTTTTTTTTTGTTTATTTCAAGTATACAGAAATGTGAGTGCTTTTGTATATTGACCTTCTGACCTGTAATTTATGCCATTTATTTGCTGTATACGTACATTTCTCAAGTTTTTCTATATACACAACATTTTATTTATTTCATTTAAAAAATAGAGATGACTCTTTGCTTATTCCTTTATAATGTAGATGCTCTTTATTTTGATGATGAGTTAGCCAGTGGCATAGTTCTTAGCACAGTGGTAAATAGAGGTGGTGAGGATAGACAGGCCTGTTTCATTCCCGGCTGTGAGGGATGGTCATCCTTTCAGCACTGAGCTTGTTAGCAGTGAGCTGTACAGCCCGTGTCAGTTTGAGAAAGCCCCTTCTGTTACTAGTTTGTTGAATGTTTTTGTCATGAGAGGATATTGGTTTTTATCAAGTGTCTTTCTCCATGTGTCATGATGGCCATGTTCGTTTTACATGTTTATTTAATATGGTTATTACATTGACTTTTATATGTTGAATCAACATTGTATCCCAAATAAACATCACTCCTTCATGGTACATAATCACTTTAAAATCCTGCTCAATTCAGTTTGATATTATTTTCTTGTTTTATTTTTAGTAAAAGGATGTGTGTACATGTGTCCATTAATGTGTGTATATGTGTGTGTGTGATGTCTTTGTTATTGGTATACTAGTAATTCTTCATTTTTGAGTGATAATTGCATTTAGAATTCTTTGTTGACAAATTTCTTTGTTTATTCATTTCAGAACTTTTAATATATCATCTAATTTCCTTTTGACTTTTGTGGTTTCAATTGAGAATCTTATTAGGATATTGAGAAGCTCTCACTTATGATGAGTTGCTTCTCTACTGCTGCTTTTAAAATTTTTATATTCATTTTGACAGTTTGCTTTGTATGTATGTAGAAGTGTTCCTTTTTCTTTTAATGTTTTTAGTTGAAATAGAATTATATCACTTCCCTTCCTCAATCTCCTCCCAGCAACCTTCCCTGAAGCCTTCCTTTCATGCCTTCCTACTCTCAAGATGATAGCCTCTTTTTCTTTGATTATATCTGTTACACACACACACACACACACACACACACACACACACACAACCTGCTGAGTCCTTTTTGTTGTTTGTGTGTATATAGTTTAAAGGCTAACCACTTTGCATTGGACAGCCAATAAGGGAGCTCATCCCCAGGAGATACTCATTTTTTCTCTTCCAGGCAGTCAATAGTTGGCTGTAGTTCTTTGTCTAGGGGTAGGACTCCAGGACACGGGACCCCCATGTTAACATCTCCATTGATATTTCAATTGTTCTGGCTTTGTTTAAGTAGCCATTTTTAGAAGAGACTGTTTCTCAGGAGACTTCTTAGTATTTTGGCTCTTACAATCTTCCTGCTTCTTCTTGGGGAGTGGTATCTTTTGTTTGTTTTGTTTCTGTTTTTTAACTTAGGCTACTCTAAATTCTGAGGTATAGTTTAATTTTTCCATTAAATTTGAAAGTTTTGGATATTTCTTCAAACATTATTTGTGCGCCCTTATTTCTCTCTCCTCTTTTAAGACCCCTCCCCCATGGTGCATATATTAGGGTATTTTATTGTATTTGTTATGTTCCTTTTTTCATTGCCATGACAAAATAACCTGACAGAGGTGACTTCAGGAGAAGGTTTGATTAGCTAAGTTCATGGTTCCAGAGAGACTTCTATTCATGGTAGGGAAGGTGGTGTGGAGTGTCTCTGTGACTGTGCCCTCTGTGACTGGCAGCAGAGAAGGCTCATCGCCATCTCTGGTTGCAAAGTGTATTCAGTTTAACTATCAGGGTCTACATAGTCCCAGCAGCTCCCAACATCAGATCCAAAATGTACAAAACCCAAAGTTTTTCTGAGACTCAAGGCTTATGCTTAGCTGTGAGCCCTTGTAAAAACAAAACAGAAAATTTTTTACTTCCAACATGCAACTGCAGAGAATAAACATTCTCATTCTAAAATGGAAAAATGAAGTGATATTAGACATATAATATAGGACAATCATACTAAAATCTGTACACCTAAGGAAGCTAAGCAAGAAGGAGGACCCTGGGTAAGATGCTCAATCTTCATTTAGAAAGGCAAATGGGACAGACATCGGAAGAGGGAGAAAACAGGGAACTGAACAGGAGCCTACCACAGAGGGCCTCTGAAAGTCTCCACCCAGCAGGGTATCAAAACATAGGCTGAGACTCATAGCCAAACTTTGGGCAGAGTGTAGGAAAGCTTATGAGAGAAGGGGGAGATAGAAGACCTGGAGGGAATAGGAACTCCACAAGGGGAGCAACAGAATAAAAAAATCTGGGCACAGGTGTCTTTTCTGAGAAAATATTGGACAAAAGCAAGACTTTAATCCCTCAGGGCAATCATGAAATTCTGCAACTCTGTGTCAAGCAGGTAAGGCATAGCTCACAGGCTCTTCCACGTCCTCTTAGGGAGTTTGCCTTAGTATTTTTGTGGGCCAACTGAAGTGGCTTTGGTGGAAGTAAAGAACATGACTGATTGGCTTTGCATGTCAGTGAGAGTTACCTGGTTAGAGTATGTGAAGTTGTTTGAATGAGAGGCCTCAGGTGGGCTCGGGATGGCTACTTAGAAATACCTTGCCAAGAGCTCCCATGTGACAGTGATATGAACCAGGATATAACATTTGGAATAGAAACAACAAAACAAAACAAAATCCAAACAATCAACTGGTAGGTTTAAGAAGGGTTTGGAAATAGAATGGATCTGTATTGAATATGGAGACTAAATGAGAGAAAATTATTTGTATTATTCCATTTATAAAGCTTTATTGGCAGCTATCTATTTAGAACATGAAATATTCTGTATTGTACTATAAATATATATGTGTATATATATATATATATATATATATATATATATATATATATCAGTGACAAAGTACATGATATTTTATAGTTTTCTCTTTGTTTTGTTTTATTTTTTTTCTTTTTTGAGACTGAGTTTTATTATGCAGCCCTGGCCTAGATTTGCTAATTAGAACAGGCTGGCATTGGACACACAGAGATCCATTTGCCTGCCTCTGCTACTGATTATTGGGGTCAAAGGTGTTCACCACTATGCCCAGCCCTGTAGTTTTCTTCTTAAAAAGAATTCATACCATCTATTCTATTTCTCCTCCTGAGTGAGTTTTAGGCGTCCGTCCTTGGGTCCTCCTTGTTACTTATTTTCTTTGGATCTGTGAATTGTAGTATGTTTATCCTGTACTAAAATCTGCTTATACCATGTGTGTCTTTCTGCTTCTGGGATACCTCACTCAGGATGATCTTTTCTAGTTCCATCCATTTGCCTGCAAATTTCATGATTTCTTTGTTTTTAATAGCTGAGTAATATTCCATTGTGTAAATGTACTACAATTTCTTTATCCATTCTTCAGTTGAGGGACATCTAGGTTGCTTCCAGATTCTAACTATTACAAACAAAGCTGCTATGAACATGGTTGAGCAAGTGTCCTTGTTGTATGGTGGAGTATCTTTTGGGTATATACCCAGGAGTGGTATAGATGGATCTCGAGGTAGAGCTATTCCCAATTTTCTGAGGAAGTGCCAGATTGATTTCCAAAGTGTTTGTACAAGTTTACACTCCCACCAGCAATGGAAAGTGTTCCCCTTTCTCCACATTCTTACCAGCATGTGCTGTCACTTGAGTTTTTGGTCTTAGCCATTCTGACAGGTGCAAGATGAAATCTCAGAGCCATTTTTGTTTGCATTTCTCTAAAGACTACAGATGCTGAATATTTCTTCTCAACCATTCGAGATTCCTCTGTTGAGAATTCTGTTTAGCTTTGTACTTCATTTTTAATTGTATTATTTTGTTTGTTGGTGTTTAATTTCCTAAGTTCTTTATATATTTTAGATACAGTGGAAGTGGCTGAAGAGAGGGAACAAGGTAGGAGAGGGAGTGCAGTGAGAAATGAGGGCGGTGATCAGACCTGGGGAAAGGGGAACGACACAGAGGTCCTGCAGAGAAAAGAGAAGCCATTGGCAGGGGCATGCCTGTGACAAGCTGGGGACCTAAGATGGGGTAGGCTTCTGGGAGGATATGGGGTCACTCTAGCTGAGACTCCTAGGAGCAAGGGTCATGGAGACTGAAGAGGACACCCTCTAACTAGACAGGACACCAACCCACCCACAAAAACTTCGACCTAAAATTTATCCTGCCTACAAAATGTGCAGGTATAAAGATAGAGCAGAGATTGAGGGAATGTCCAACCAATGCCTGGCCCAACCCAACACTTACCCCATGGGCGTGAGCCAACCCCTTGACAGTACTAACAATACTCTGCTATGCTCACAGACAGGAGCTTAGCATAGCTGTCCTCTGAGAGGCTCTGCACATCAGCAGATCAAAACAGATGCTGAACCAAACATTGGGTGAAGTTTAGTGAGCCTTGTGGAAAAGTGGAGGGAAGGATAGAAGGATATGGAGGTGACAGGAACTCCACAAGAAGACCAACAGATCCAACTAACCAGGGCCCAGAGGAGTCTTGATGCACCAACCAAGGACCATACATGGACTGTACCCAGGCTCCCTACATAGATATAGTCAACGGGCAGCTCAGGCTTCATGTGGGTTCTCTAGTAAGCAGAGTGGGTGGAGGGGATGCCTCTGACATGGACTCCATTGCCTGTTTTTTGGTCATTCTCCCCTGGTAGGGCTTCCCTTCCAGACCACAGGGGAAGAGAAAGGAGGTGCTCAGTCCTGATATGACTTGATGACTTGATGAGCTAGGGTGGATTTGTAGGGGGCTCCCCTTTTCTGAGGAACAGGGGAAGATGGAGGGAGGGTGGAACTGAGAGGAGAAGTAGGAGGAGGCTATGATAGGATGTGAGGTGAATAAATAAATTAAAAAGAAAAGAATCCATGCCTAAGGTCTACCTATGCTCTTAACTAACCACTGTATTCTGGGAAAAGCTACCAAATGTAGGGCTATTGCTCACACTGAAGCCGTTGAATCTGAAGTGCTGGTTCAAAGGTTATCATCCCATCATCAGCGTATGAAAAGCATGAGACTGGTCATTTTTTGAGAAGTTTGGGAAATCAGATTTTTTTGGATTTTTTTATTAATTTGCTGTAATCATTCTTTCCTAAATAATTACTGTATTTGTTGAAATTAAGTAAAGTTCTGTCAAACAAAAGGGGCTTTAATTTTAATTAGGATTATCTTGTGTGTGTGTGTGTGTGTGTGTGTGTGTGTGTGTGTGTGTGATAGGGTCTTCTGTGTTACACAGACTGGCCTCAGACTTGTGGCTTAGATAATCCTCCTGCTTCAGCCTCTCAAATAGCAAGGACTACAGATAATTGTCAGCTTGCTTGACAATCATTTTAGGAATTAAAATAAAGTTTAATATTAATACTAGCCTTCAAATGTTACAGAGAACATTTGAATCATCACAATAAAAAGGACAATAATTATTTCCTTTAACTGAAAAGAAAAAATTATTTGTCTCCAAAAAAGAAAGCTCTATTTTCAGTTGCTTTAAAGATTTTGAAGCTGTCAGTAAAATCATACAATCTACTAATAGCGTGCCCAGGGCTTATTGTCTTTCCTTAGGCGACAGTGTCTGCAAATGGTGTGCTCTACTGATTTCAATCACATGCTTTACAGTACCATTGCAGGGCTTCAGAAACTCATCAGATAAATAACTGTGGATTGATGACTTCTTACCCTCCAACCCCAATCATTTGCATAGTGCTCCTCAACTAGTGGCTAAGTTAAAATATACACTAACAACATTTTTTGTTTAATAATCTGTGGTCTTAGCTAAGCTAAAATGTTACCCTTCATATTGAATATTTACATATTTAAAAATTAAAATTCTTATAAATGTGATATTTGAAGGCCTTATGCATTTTTAATTTAGCATAAGAAAAGCAGCTTGTGGGTTAGTTCATCAAACCATTTTCTCTGTAGCTCAGCTACACACAACCAGAACAGACTCCCCTCAGGTTTTACTCTAAACTTGCTATGAACTCATTAGATGATGGTTTGTATTCCAGAATCCATATAGAGCATAGGTTTAGATATTAAAACTGGTGCAGTATTTTCTGCTACTAGTATCCATTGGGTTTTGTAGAGGCGCACGATAGTATTAACTGCCTCCATTTATTGAGAGTGCAAACCATGTCAGGCTCTTACCTGCGTTATACGTTTGTGACAGTTCTGCTATGCAGGCACACAGGCACAACCTGCGTATGTTGCATGTAAGGCAGCTGAGCGCATGGGTAAAGGGCCCATGCTCAATTGGAGTCTTGTCAGGCTAGTGCTAAGTTTGGTGTCGCATTCCCTTAATAACAGAAAATGCTTTTCAGTTTGTGTACATGTGACATGAGATTATTGCACCTGACAGCTTCTGGTATTAATGCTCAAATATTTGCTTTAAGAATTGGGGGTTTTGACACCCAGATGGTAGTACAATACTTAGGATTGATGTGTCTTTATTGACAATGATACTGAATTTGAAATAGAGGCATATATAAAACAAAGAAGTTAATATTTTATCATGAAAGTTACAGTGGAATTCTCCTTTTGGCATTTTTTGTTATTTTGACACAAATTAGAAATAAGCCATATATTTTATGGCACTGAAACATTGGCTTCAGTGGACTTGTCTGAATAATAAGGTACTCATAGATTTGGACTGATGGTATTAGCTGAAGCTTGGTCTCAACACTTTTGAATGTGTTTTTTCAGCAGGCATTCTACTGCTGAGCTTCTCTTTGCTGAAAGTTACTGTAGGTAATTTGCAGCCACTCTGTTCCCTCAAGTCTGATTGATTAGTGTCAGGGATGGACATACAGCCTGAAGATTAGGCTCTTGCAGCCATTTTTTCATGGCAGAGGTCTCAGAACAAGAGATTTACATCCAATACTGCTGTTAAGAGTAGTTGGCATCTGGGCTAAGTGATTTCAAGTTCTTGGCATATTATTCAAAGAATTGAAGTAAAGGTGCACACAAACTTAGTAGCAAGGAAACTATTCAAAAGCAAAACCATAGTACTGATCAGATACATTGTCAAGAGTGATATCTGGCCAGATGAGCAGGAGATTATTGCAAAGGTCTTTTATAGGATCTAAAGGAAGGAGGTGTTTGGTTGTTAGGAGGTATAGTATGGACAGTTCTGTGTTTTGATTGACAGGTTTAGGTGACATAAGCTCTTGCTTTCTGTATATGCCCTGTCCATAATGTGTCTGATTTTAGTCATATGCAGTCCCAAATATAAATAGGCTTAAGATGATAAATAGGGAATTGTCCTTAAAAATTCACCCAGAGGACACAGATTACCTTATTGTGCATGTGTCCAAAACTAGTTTAGGTTAGATTGGACCCCTTACCCTCATGCCCAGACATATAGCTAGAATACATCTTAGAAACTGTCCACATAGGGGGCATTTTTGACAGTTGTTAGGGGAAAGAGGATCTTATTCCATTGTCCAGAGTTGAGATCCTAGATTAGTAGAGCTTCGTTAGGAGATGGGTGTGTGCATAGCTCAGGTCAAGTAGAGTCCCAGGTTGCTAAGCTCTGTGCTTGCCTGTATCACTATCATACTCCCTTTTCATGCCTGGTAGAATTTTTCTCAGTGGAGATACCATTGTTTAAACTTTATTCCAACTAAGACATAGATTTTTCCCTCTTTTTAAAATCTTGATCTCAAATGAAAACTATCTTCTTTTACTACTCTAGGGGCACAGGCCCTGCCCCTTGTTTGCTTTGGTGTTTGATTAGAGAGCCTCGCCTTGATTTTTTTTATCATGTGGACTCTAACTCATGCTTTTAAGATGTGCCTCATGGGGCTTGAGACATCATCCCAGTCACAAAACCTCCAACCTACATTTTGTCATGCCTACAAGATGTGTTGGAACTGGTTCCTAGCATAATTGTTGTCAGAGAGACCAGAGAAATTTCAATTGATGGAAGCAGATGCATAGTCCCACAGTCAGATATTAGGTGGAGATATTAGGAGCCATTGTTTGAGGAGGAAGAAGGATTAGAGGAGCCAGAGTGCTCAAGGACACCATGCTAACAGCCTACAGAATCAACTGTCTGGAACTCAAGTGGGCTCACAGAGATCAGGAAGACTGTATGGGTCTGACCTTGGGTCAGGACCTATGGGGTCCTCTACATATATGTTATAAGTTGTATAGCTTGGTGTTCTTGTGAGATTCATAACAGTGGGAGTAGGGGCTGTCTCTGACTCTTTTGCCTGCCTTTGGGACCCTTTTCCTCCTACTGCATTGCCTCATTCATTTAGCCTTGAGTGAGAATATGTTTCTGGTCTTATTGAGGCTTGTTATGCTGTATTTGGTTGATGTCCCTGGAAGGCCTGCTTTTTTCTGAGGGAAGATGAAGGGGTGAAGGATGGATGGGGGTAGAAGGGGAGATAGGGGGGAAGACTAGGAGGAGAGGGAAGGAAAACTGTAGTCAGGATATAATATATGAGAGAAGAATAAACAAAAAGGAAGAAATTCTAAAAAAAGATTTGCCTCTTGAAACCTCCTGTGAGCTGGCTGTTGGTGATGCACACCTTTAATCCCAGCACTCGGGCAGCAGAGGCAGGTGAATCTCTCTGAGTTCTAGGACAGCCTGGTCTACAGAGGGAGTTTCAGGACAGCCAAGGCTACACAGAGTAACCCTGTCTTGTAAAATGAACAACAAAACAACGTTACACAAAAAGAAACAACCTGTGTTAGTGATGGAAGTAATAATGATCTTTAAAGCAATTAAATGGTCAAAATATGAGGCATTTACAGTGTTTGTTAATCCTTTCAAAAACTGCATAACCTGGTTAGGATTATTGTCTCCACTATAAGTGAGACCTGAGCTAGTGATGGAAGTCGAATTCAAAACCTTGTTTGTCTTAGTCTAGCAATTGATTTTTAGTCACTCCCTTTTCTACCTCTTTTTTTTTGTGTGTGTGCTTTGCAATACTTTTATTATTTGAGTCATTCTTAGTAAGATCCATTTAAAATATTTTCATTCATTTTTATCATTTTATGTGTATATACAATGCATCTTGATTATATCTAACCCCTAATTCCTCCTCCCATCCTCCTGATCCCCGAAATTTGCCTCTCTCACCTTCTCGTCCTCATTTATTTTAAATAACCTACTGAGTCCAGTTAGTGATGCCTGCACGAGCATGAGCAATCTATTAGTGCTTCACCTCTGAAGAAAAATGATCCCTGTCTCCCAGCAGCCATTAACTGCTAAGAGCACCTCAGCTAGGTGTGGAACCTCATGAAATTCCCACAAATCCATGCTGGAATTATTAGCTTGATCTTGTGTCTGTCTTGTACAGATAACCATAACAGCTGTGAGTTCATGAGCACAACAGCCATGCCCTGTCCAGACGGCGTTTCTCAGCACCCCTCTCATCCTCTGCCTTTTCCGTCCTTCTGGTCTTTGCCTCTGTGATGCTCCCTGAGACTTGTGTGGTCGCTATAGGTGTCTCCTTTAGGGATGAGCACATCAGAGTCACTTATTGTCAGCACTTTGGCCAGTTATGAGTCTGCATTGACTGCTGCCAACTGCAGAAAGATTTTTCCCTGATCAGGATTAGAGAAGAACTAATCTCTAAGTAGAGACAGAAATATGTAGAAGGAAGTTGATAACAATAGCAAAAACAATAGGCTCTCTGCTTAAGGCCTATGACCTCTACATCTGTATTCCTTGCTTTCCTGTTGCTGTGACAAAATATGCTGACAAAAACACATTTAGGAAACAAAGGTTTTGTTTATTTACAATTCAGAGGGGCCATAGTTCATCATGGTGGAAAAGGCATGGCATCAGGAGCATGAATCCAGCTGGCAGTCAGGTAGCAGACTGGTCACATTTCATTCTCTCAAAGGAAAAGAAAACAGGAAGCAGGACCTGACTGTAAAACCCCAGACTCCTCCCACAGTGACAATACTTCCTCCAGCAAGGCTCCATAAGCTTCTCAAGCAGTACCATCAACAGGGAACCAAGTGTTCAAATGTAAGAGCTCATGAAGACATTTCTTATTCAAATCATATCACCATACATGAGATTTTGACAGGTTTAGCATACCAGGTATGAATTCCTTCCCGTGGAGCAGACCTGAAATCCAATCAGAAAAAGTTAGACACCCCAACAGCCATGCCACTATTGTACCTGTGGACACATATAAAAACTCTCTCCCCTCCTTTTTTTTTTTTTAAGGTTTTATTCTTTTTAATTGAAGATTTTTTCCATACACTGTATTTTGACCATATTTTCTCCTCTCCCAATTCTTTCTAGATCCTACTCACCTCCCTACCCAACTTTTTTTTCATCTTTTGAACAAACAAATAAACCAAAATTTTAAAAACCCAGAAAAAATGAAAACAAGAAATGTCACTGATATGTTCTTCGAGATGCTTGAAGAACATGTCTTGAGCAGGACATAACTATAAGAGAGTAGTGTGAGAGGAAACCTCAGAATCAGGTGCAAACTCAGCCTGATTGAAGCCTAGATTTTATAGGCTTTGGAGTGCTTCTCTTTGGAATACTGCTACAAAGAGAAGCAGAGGCTAGACTGTGGTGCAGTATTTTTGGTGAGGGAATTTCACAGGCTCTGCCTTTGTATGTCATAATGTATACTGTGTTTGCAAGCTCTGAGTACTATTTCTATCAGTGAATCACTGACAGGCATCTTTATTTAATGGAAAGCATCTTACTGGCCATAAGAAAATGAACTAAAAAGGAAATGGGAAAATGAACTGAAAAGGAAGTGGTTTCTGTCTTGGAGGGGCTGATATTTTAGAGAAGTGTCAGGGTTTCTGTTGCTGTGAAGGGACATCATGACCATGGCAACTCTTATAAAGGACAACATTTAATTGGATTGGCTTACATTGTCAGAGCTTTAGTCCATTACCATCATGATGGAGGAATGCATCATGTAGGCAGATGTGGTACTGGAGAAGCTGAGAGTTCTTCTACATGTTGATCTGAAGGCAGCCGGGGGGAGACTGGATATGTTCACACTGGGCATAGCTTGAGAATTTAAGACCTCAAAGCTCCACCACACAGATTCAAACTTCCCTTAAGATGGCCACACCTCCTTCAATAAGGCCACACCTCTTAATAAGTGCCACTCCTTATCTGCCAAGCATTCAAACACATGAACCTATGGGAGCCAAATCTATTCAAACCACCACAAGTAGTTTTTGCTGTTGGTTGTATTTTATTAATGTTATTTTTCTAAAACTGGTTGTTGTATGTTGTATGTTGTAGGCAGTTAGGTGTTGCCAGGTCTGTGGAGTCTGACCCCTCTGAGCGATGCTTCTCATATTTGATCATGATATTGAGGGTCAGAATACATTTCTCACATCTGAGTTGGAGCCTTAATATCACCTTTTATTAGCCAACAAAGTAATTTCATTCAAAATTGCTGCCTTTTGGAAGTTCCTTTATTGTAGAGCTCCTGAGAGCACTCAAGATATAGATGACAGGCAGAGACCTCAAAATTTTATATTGTATGTATTTTTTAATAATTACCTATTTATCTAACAATCATATTTGGGCCTACTTTTTCACTCCTTAAAAATTTTTAAGGTTTAACTACTTATTATATCTGTGTAAATATATGTGTGGGTAGATGTGGGCATGCCACAGCATGTGTTTGGAGGTCAGGAGACAACTTTAGGAGTGGGCTGCTATTGCCTTCCACCATCTGGGTTTTGAGTTCAAACTCAGGTCATCAGGCTCAGCAGCAAGTGCCTTCACTCACTGAGCCACTCTTTGTTCTTTGATTTGACAAGAAAAAGTGCATTTCTTTCCTTTTCCTTACAGCTTCTTCTACTCTTTCACCATTTCTTTTCTAGCAGGGTCACTTGTCAGCACACATAGCTTTCAGTTCAGCTCCTTTCTCCATCTTAGTACCACCTAGCCCACATTGTAAGTCTAAAGACATTGCTTTATTACAGATGAATTCAGACTGGGTGAGGTAAGCTTTAGGGCTTCTGACTGGTTTTGTTTGTGGAAGCAGATCTCCATTGCAATAGTGGAACTCTACAATAGAGGTGAGCTTCACTGCTGTTCCATTCTTTTACACTGGCTGCTACATCTCGGGGGACTCATAGAAGAAATAACTCATTTTCACAGATTTTAGGGATAGAAGGACCTCAAGATATTCCAGTCTTAATCCCCTTTATGGCTTCCCAACTACTTGGCCTTCCTACCAAGGAAGCCGTGTGTGTTAAGTTGAAGTTGCTCATATCTTCTCCCCAAGCCACAGAGAAAGTTCTAATCCTTTGTGCCCAATATTATTCAGATCCACGAGGAAGCCCTCAACATTCACTTTGAGAAGCCCTTACCCTACACAATCCTCTTTTTCCTTGATGGCTTTTTTTTTTTTTTACATAGATTATTTGTAATTCCAGCCCTTTCTCACAAAATCCACACTTAGATTTCCACGGAGTGCCTAGTGTGTGCAAAGAAGGGCTTGTGTGCATATGAAGTTTCCTAGTACTGATATAGGGAGAAAAGACACCAGAAAAAGGGATAGAGAGACACACACAGAGACAAACAGAGAGACAGAGACAGAGGTTTCTGATTTTATCCAGCTTCAAGCCAAGCTTTCTTTTATAAATAAAAACCTTAAGATTTATTTATTTTCAGCCATGTCTGTGTATGTAATGCATGTATGAATGCAAATGCCCACAGAGTCTAGCAGAAGGTGGAGTTCCAGGTGTTCATGGATTGTTTGACAAAGGTTCTGTAAACTGAACATGGATTTGCTGCAAGAGCAGTATTAGCCATCCCTCCAGCTCACCACGCTATCTTTAATGACACTTCTGTTCTTACCTTTAACTACCAGTTAGGGACCACATTTGATACTGTCTTCCACTTTGTAGATTAATCAGTGAGAGTGTTATGTGACTCAACATAGAAAAAAACTAAACTAAACACAATATTTACAAACTAAACACCTATTTACAATGTAAAAACAATTTATATCTATGTGTGCCTCAGTGCATGTATGTGCACCACATGCATGCAGGTGTCTGCAGAGTTCAGAAGAGGGCACTGGATCTCCTCAAACTAGATTTATACTTATGTGTGCTGCCTGATGTGGGTGCTGGGACCTGAACTCAGGTCCTCTGAAGAACAGCAAGTGCTCTTACCTGTTGAGCCATTTCTCCAGCCCTTCATTTAGTTTTTTTAAATGCCTGAAATAATGCAAAATTTATATATACTACGAATAATTTTATAAGACAATATGATTTCTGTAGCCATGCCCTCAGTGGGATGGTGGTCAAGCTGGTGTCTGGAGATGTAAGAATGTGTGGAGAGCTCTTCTGCCTCCTTTCTAGGCTTGTGAACATGCTAGATGGTGCAGAGTTAGCAGCTAGTATCCAGTCAGTCACTCTGCGGAAGGTCAGGCAGCCTATAAGGTTCTTCTTCTTGACTTGAATAGAACACATTTTTGACTGAATTGACTGACTGTTTAGATTTCTTGTAGACACAGTCTTAGCAAAGAAAACTAAAAAATTGCTTTTGGCAAAGAAAATTGCAGCTAGTTATATCTCATAAAACCATTCTTGTGTTCATTTTCTTGAGGAAATTGCTGTAAGTGAATTTTCTAGGGCCAATATGTAAGAAAGCTTTTTATGATTAAATAAAAACTCAGATTTTTAGTATCAGAAACGTTCCATTGACTTAGCTTGGTTCTGAAAAATAAGGAAAAATCTTTAGACAAAAGAAAGCTCATACATTAGTTAAATGCTGACAGGATTTGAACTTAATTTTTTGTTCTTTTTTAAAAAGAAATACTTATTTTTTTATTAGTTTATTTTATAGTTTATTCACTTTGTATCCTGGCTGTAGCTTCCTCGCTTGTCCCCTCCCAATACACCCTTCCTCTCTTTTCTCCCATGCCCCTTCCCAGGTCCACTGATAGAGGAGATCCTCCTCCCCTTCCATCTGATCCTATCAGGTCTCATCAGGACTGGCTGCATTGTCTTCCTCTGTGGCCTGGCAAAGCCGCTACTTCTCCAGGGGAAGGTGATCAAAGAGCTAGCCACTGAGTTCATGTCAGAGACAGTGCCTGCTCCCATTACTAGGGAACCCACTTGGACACTGAGCTGCCATGGACTACATCTGTGCAGGAGTTCTAGGTTATATCAGTCTCAGAAAAGACTCTGTGCCCAGATTTTCTGGTTCTGTTGCTCTCCTTGTGGAGCTCCTGTCCCCTCAAGGTTTTTCTATCTCGCCCTTCTTTCATAAGATTCCTTGTACTCTGCCCAAAGTTTGGCTATGAGTCTCAGCATCTGCTTTGATACCCTGCAGGGTAGAGTCTTTCAGAGGCCCTCTGTGGTAGGCTCCTGTCCTGTTCCCTGTTTTCTCCCTCTTTTGAGCTATCAGGGAAATGCAAATCAAAAAGATCCTGAGATTTCACCTTACACCAATCAGAATGGCTAAGATCAAACACTCAAGTGACAACACATGCTGGAGAGGATGTGGAAAAAGGGGAACCCTCTTCCATTGCTGGTGGGAATATAAACTTGTATAATCACTTTGGAAATCAATCTGGCACTTTCTCAGACAATTAGGAATAGTGCTTCCTCAAGATCCAGCTATACCACTCCTAGGCATATATCCAAAAGATGCTCAAGTATACAACAAGGACATTTTGCTCAACCATGTTCATAGCAGCTTTATTTGTAATAGCCAGAAGCTGAAACAACCCAGATGTCCCTCAGTTGAGAAATGGATACAGAAATTGTGGGTATATTTACTCAGTGGAATGCTACTCAGCAATTAAAAACAAGGAAATCTTGAAATTTGCAGGCAAATGGTGGGAACTAGAAAAGATCATCTTGAATGAAGTATCCCAGAAGCAGAAAGACACACATGGTATATACTTACTTATAAGTAGATATTAGACATATGATATAGAATAGTCATACTAAAATCTGTACACCTAAAGAAGCTAAGCAAGGAGTACCCTAGGTAAGAAGATCAATCCTCATCTTCTTTACTTTATTCTTACATATGTCCAATCTTTGAGGACAGAATGAAACATTACATCAGAAGCATCTTTTGCTTTTAATAGATCTTTTTATATTTCTGTTCATTTGAATGTAATTCCATGATTCTATAGAAAAGATCTATTAGTCTGCTTGTTTATATAAAGAAAGGTTTGCAATGCTTGATTTTATGATTCTAAAATGTGGATGACATCTGACTGGTCAGACTGTTGATTCACTGTTTTAATAAATTTGTTAGATCAGTTACAAATGAGAAATAGCTGCATGTGAGGAAACATGTTTCCTATTTTGGCTTTTGTTAAACTAACACATTTAGAATTAAGCTGTCCACCACTCCGCAAAGTTAACTTTGAAACCTAGTTCTAGCTCTTCAATCTATTGTTTCAGAATTGCTGTGGTGAGAAGAACATTACTTTGGTAAATGTATTGGCTATTAGGTTGGGGAACAGAAACTCCTGGGCCACTCATGGAACTCATCTGTTTCCTGGATGCAGTTACCAAATACCTCTATGTAACAGGCAAATTAGAAAGCTTGAATAAGAAAGTTCTCTGAATGGACATCAGTGTGAGTGACACTGTGATGCTGACTTACACATTAAGGAAAAGCTGTCTGAACAAAGCTAGAGGAACAACTGCTCTTAGATACTCCACATCCATCTTAAAATGGAAAATTGTTCACTTACTTAAATATATTATTGTGTATATTTGAGGATTACAACATAATGATAGGAAATATATAATGTATAATGTATAAATATTATATATTTACCATAGTGAAGCATTTTAAGATTTTTATAATCTTATGTAGTTGTTTTTGTGAAAGAAACAAGTGAAAGTCATTTATTTTAACAGAATTCCCTAATACAACACAGTTTTATTATCTTTAGATTTTACTCCAGACTTGTTTATTCTGTACATCTGCTTCATATCCTTTAACTTTATTTACCCATTTTCTCTCTCCTAACACTGTGTTGATTAGCATTTTAGTCTGTCTGTATATCTGTCTGTGTAGTTTTGCTTTTCACTCCATGTATATGGGGACTATTTGTGTTTGGCTTATTTCACCTAGTATACCATCTTTTAGATCCATCCACATTGTGGCAAATTGCAAGATTCCTTCTTTTATTTTTTAAATTAATTAACTTATTTACTTTACATCATAACTGCAGTTTTCTCTCTTCTCCTCTCCTCTAAGTTCTTCCCTCTACCTCTCCTCCTCCTATCCACTCCTCTCCCTTTCTCTTCAGAAAAGGGAAGGCCTCCCATGGAAATAATCCAGCCTTGGCATATCAAGTTGCAGTAAGATGTCTCCTATTGAGGCTAGACTAGGCAGATCAACTAGGGAAAAGGGTCTCAAAGGCAGTCAGCAGAGTCAGAGACAGCCCCTGCTCCCATTGTCAAACGATGTGAAGACCAAGCTACACAACTGTTAGATATGTGCAGAGGGACTAGGTCAGTCCATGCATGCTGGTTTGTGGTTCAGTCTCTCTGAGCCCCTGTGGGCCCAGATTAATTGATTCTGTAGGTTTTCTTGTGGTGTCCTTGATCCCTCTGGCTCCTACAATCCTTTCTCCCCCTCTTTAGGGTTCCCTAAACTCCACCTACTGTTTGCCTGTGAGTCTCTACATCTGTTTCCATCCATTGCTGGGTGAAGCCTCTGATGATGGTTATGCTAGGCTCCTGTCTGCAAGTATAGGAGAATATCATTAATGTTTTAGGGGTGGGGTCCCTCTCATGGCATAGGTATCAAACTGGACCAGTCATTAATTGGCCATTCCCTCAATTTCTCCTCCATCTTTACCCCTGCACATCTTGTAGACAGGACAAATTGTAGGTCAAAGGTTTTGTGCCTGGGTTAGTGTCCCAATCTCTCCATTGGAAATCTTACCTGGTTACAGGAGATGGCTGGTTCAGGCTCTATATTACCCATGGCTACTAGTCTTAGCTAGGGTCACTCTCATAGATTTTCTATTGACCTAGGTTTTTAGCTTGTTTCAGAGATGCCCAGCCCTCCACGTTCTAGTTGTTTATTCCAGTTCTCTCTCTCTCTCTTCCTCCCTCCCTCCCACTTCCTTCCAAAATCCTTCACAATAGTCACAAATAATATAAAATATCTTGGTATAATTCTGACTTGTATGGCAAAACTTCAAGTCTTTGAATAAAGAAATTGAAGAAGATAACAGAAGATGTTAAGATCTCCCATGCTCATAGATAGATAGGATTAACATAGAAGAAATGGCCATCCCTACCAAAAACAATTTACAGATTCAATGCAATTCCCACCAAAATTCCAACACAATTCTTTACAGACCTTGAAAGAACAATTCTTCTTTATAGGAAAAACAAACAGACAACAAACCCAGGATATCTAAAATAATTCTGTATAATAAAAGAACTTTTAGAGGTATCTCCATCCCTGATTTCAAGCTGTCCTACAGAGCAATAGTAATAAAAACAATATAGTCTTGGCATAAAAATGGAAAGGTTGATCAATGGAATTGAATTGAAGACCCAGAAGTAAATCCACACACCTATGGATACTTGATTTTTAACAAAGAAGCCAAAATTATACAATGGAAAAAAAGACAGCATCTTCAACAATGATGCTACTCTAACTGGATGTCTACATGTAGAAGAATGCAAATAGATCCATATCTATCACCCTGCACAAAACTCAAGTCCAAGTGGATCAAAGACCAGCTACACTAAACCTGATAAAAGGATTTCCTTCTTAAAAGGGTGAATTACAGCTATATATTACCTTTTCTTTTTTTTTCCCAGTCCATATTACCTGCATAGTTTCCCTTCTAATTATGTCTTTTTCTTTTCTTTTTTTTTCCTTCTTTGCCTTTATTATTATTATTATTATTAATTACACTTTATTCATTTTGTATTCCCCCACAAGCCCCTCCCTCCTCCCCTCCTGATCCCACACTTCCTCCCCTTTCTTCATGCATGCCCCTCCCCAAGTCCACTGATAGGGGAGGTCTTCCTCTCCTTCTTTCTGATCTTAGACTATCAGCTCTCATCAGAAGTGGCTGCATTGTCATCTTCTGGGGCCTGGTAAGTTTCTTATTCTCTTGTCTATCAACAGGCATTTAGGCTTTTTCACTTCTTGGCTATTGTAAATAATAGTACAGTATTACTAAGTGCAGAAATCAGTAGGCCTCATTAGGAGCTGGTGATCTCATCTCCTGTGTGTTTATACACAGAGGAGACATTGCTGGCTTGTGTAGTAGTTCTATTTTTAATTTCTTTAGAAACGTCATAGCATACTCCTTGTCATACTGCATGTGCCAGTCTCTACTTCCACCAGTGGTATACTAGGGCTCACTCCTCTGTACATCCTCAGCACGATCTGTTACTTTGTTATTTCCTTGTCTTAAAAAAATACATATAGGTATACATGTGTGTACATCTTTCTATATGTGGGTACACATTTATATGTGTGTTTGCATAAGTGCGGAGGCCAGAAGACACTCTCAGTTGTCATTTTTGGGAACTCCACCCTTTTTTTTTTTAGACAGGGACTTTCATTGGCCTGGACCTTACAAGTTAGCCTAGAGCAGCTGGCCAGAGGGCCTTAGGGATGCTCTTGTCTCTGCCTCCCCAGCACTGTGATTACAAGCCAGAACCACTAAGCCTAGCATTTTCGCTTGGGTTCTGTGGATTGAACTTAATTCCCCAGTTGAGGTTTACCAGCTGAACCATTTCCTTAACCAGCCTTTTAAGGTTTTTGTATGTTTGTGTGTTTTAAGTAATGGTTATCTTTAGAATTGTATTAGTTAGCTTTGTGTTGCTATGACTAGCATATCTGGCAGAACAACTTAGGGGAAGAAACATTTATTTTGGCTCATGGTTTCAGAGGGTTTTGTCCATAGTTTTTTGTCTCCATGTGTTTTGACAAAAGCATCATGTTATGAAAGGCAGTTGTGTACATCATTGCAGAGAGAGCAGAGAATGAGACAGGAAGCAGGCAGGACCTCTTCTCTTTGACTTCCTTCCTTTCTTTCTTTCCTTCTTTCTTTCTTTCTTTCTTTCTTTCTTTCTTTCTTTCTTTCTTTCTTTCTTTCTCTCCTTCCTTCCTTCCTTCCTTCCTTCCTTCCTTCCTTCCTTCCTTCCTTCCTTCCTTTCTTCCTTCCTTCCTTTCAAAAGAGATTTCTTTATTTTATGTATATGAGTGCTCTATCTGAATGCATCTGCATGCCAGAAGAGGGCATCAAATCTCAGTATAGATGGTTGGGAATTGAACTCAGGATCTCTGGAAGAGCAGACATTGCTCTTTACTGCTGAGCCATCTCTCCAGTCCCTTCTCAGTCCTTTCTTAGATGTTTTCTCAACTACCCTCCAAATGGTCCCATTTAGAGACCAGGGATGAGGAGCCCATAGGAGATGTCACACATTCAATCTATCGTCTTTCACATGGATGTTGACTGATAGCTCGTTGTGCTTTTTCGTTTCTATTTCTTTTTCAGTTACTGATGGTGAATATTTTCATATTATTGTTGGCAATTTTTACGTCCTTTTTGAAGAAATACTTTTTCAGGCCATTACTCATTTTTTTTTATTTTTTTAATTTTAATTTTTTTCTTCACAGTTTATTCATTATATATCCCAATTGAAATCCCCTCCCTCAACTCCCTCCAGTTCCACCCTCCCTCCCTCATTCCCCCATTCCTTTCTCCTTTTATGTGAAGATAAGTAAAGGCTTTTACTCATTTTTAAATTAGGCTAAAATAAAGGGATTTAACAACCTTTCAAAAAGATAAGCTTACAACCAGAAAACTTCATACCTAAATTCTACCAAACACTGAAAAATCATTGCCAATGTTTCTTTTTTTTAATTTAAAAAACTTTTTTTTAATATATTTTGATGTTTTCCTCTCCCAGCTTCTCTCATCACTCTACCAATTCAACTTTATTTTTCTCTCCCTTTCAAGAGTCCCACCAAATACACAAAAATAAAAATCAAAGCAAACAAACAAAAGAACCAATGTGATAAAACAAAGCAAAATAAAACAGAACATGTACAGCAAAACAATGGAGTTTGTTTTGTGTTGGCCAACTATTTGCGGGCATGGAGTGTGCTGAAGAAAACCGATTTGCCTTTGCCACGGTTATCAATAACAAATAGCTTCTCAGTTATGGAGGAGACCCCGTGTCTACTTCCCTTCTCTGTGCTGGGACCCCATTTGTTTGCTAATGTCTCTTAAACTCTTAAAAAAAAATACCTTTAAGTATATTTTATAAGGCCAACATCACCTTCAGACCTAAGCTAGACAAAAATATTATAAGAAAACTATAAACCACTGTGTCTGAATGCTGATGCAAAACTTCTCACTAAAACATTAGTAACTGAATTTAGGAATGCGTACACATGATAACCAAGTGAGGGTCACTTTAGCATAAAAGAGTGGCTTAACATTTCAGACCAGTCACTGTGATCTGTCACATTGACATGTAAAAGTTAAAAATCCTATCATTGTCTCCATTGATATAGAAAAAGCATTTGGCAAAACTTCATCATTTTTACTGGATAAAAATTCTTAACAGGTCAGGCATAGAAGGGAAGCTTTTCAATATATGAAAGGCATGAAAACACTACAGCTAACGTAACCAATGTGAAGCAACAGTGCTTTTCCATTACAACGAAGTACAGGGCAGGCATGTTCACTCTCACAGATTTTTTTTTTCCAAGACAGGGTTTCTCTGTGAAGCTTTGGCTGTCCTGAACTCACTTTGTACACCAGGGTGACCTCGAACTCACAGAGATCTGCTTGCCTTTGCCTCCCCGTGTGCTGGGATGACAGGAATGTGTCACTGCAACCAGTTCTCTCACAGTTTTTAAAATTAAGTTTTATTTTATTAGTGTGTGTGTGTGAGAGAGAGAAAGAGTGAGTGAGCGAGAGAGAAAGTATATGGGGTGTACATATTCTTTCACCTTTTCATGTGTCCTGGGAACCAAACTCAAATCAACAGGATTTACTGACTGAGCCATCTAACCAGCCCCCTCTCACCATTTCTGTTCAACATAGTACTGGAAGTACTAGTAAGGCCGTTCTGATGAGACTTGATAGGCTAGGGTCAGAGGGAAGGGGAAGAGGACCTCCCATATCAGGGGACTGGTGGGGGGTGTTATAGGTGGAGACGAGAGAGGGAGGGTGGGACCGGGAGGGGGGTACAGCTGGGATACAAAGTGAATAAATTGTAATAAATAATAAATAAACAATAAAAAACAAAAAGATACCTGCTTTCAATAAAGAGAGAAAAAATAAATTAAAAAAAAAAAGCAGACTTAACAGAAGCATTTGTGTGTGTTGCTCATGGTGTACTCCTGAATGTGTGGGTATGTTCCCCGTGGAGGCCAGAGGTTGGCTTGGAGGATTTTCCTCAGTTGCCTTTCACTTTTATGTTTTGAGGACCTGAATGAGCCATTACTCACTGGGCTAGACTGTTGGGCTGATGAACTCTGAGGATCCGCCTGCCCCCCCCCCCCCCCCCCGCCCATAGCAGCCTCGTTACAGATCCTTTGCACTGAACCTGGCTTTGGGTGCTGAGGAGCTGAACTCGGGTGCTCATGCCTGCAGAGCAAGCCATTTCCTTATCTTTTTGTAAACATGCTTTTAGGAGTAGTATTTATAGAGAGGAAACTCATCTACAGTCTAAATACATCTTACAGATTTTATAATAAATTTCTGCTTTTTATTATTAAAAAAAAGAACCACACCATCATCATTAACATATCCATAGAGTGATGTCTTATGTATTTGACATGGAACTTTTCTACACCTGTCAAGAAAAAGCACTATTTGCTCTGAACATAAAGACATCATTTGCAGATCTATTCCATTGCTCTGAGTCATTGATGGTTATGGGATTTATATTTATCCTGTAATACAGAGCATTTTCTTCTAGGCCTGAAGTTAAATCATTTCATAAAATGTATGCAGAAACATTCCAAATTATCTTTGTCTTGCTTCATGTACTTGAAAAACAAAGTCAAGCATTTGTAAGATTGTTTTCTCTGTGTGTCTCTGTGTGTGTCTGTGTGTGTGTGTGTGCACAAGTGAGCGTGTGGAGGCCAGTGGTTAACCTTGGGTGCTGTTCTCAGGAGTCATCCACTTTCCCCTTCTTTTTAATTAATTTATCTATTCACTTTACATCCTTCCTCTCCTGTTGGTGCCACCCTCCCTACCTCTTTCCCCCATCCCTTATTCCTCAGAGAAGGGGAGCCCCCCTCACCAACCTACCCTAGCTTATCAAGCAGAATCAGGACTGAGCAAGTACTCTTCCTCTGGCTTGGTGAGGCAGCCCTGCCACTGGAGAGTGATAAAAAAGCAGGCAACTGAGTCCATGTCAGAGAGACAGCCCCTGTTCCCCCTACTAGGGAACTCACATGAAGCCTGAGATGCGCATCTGCTACATTTGTGTGTGGGGCCTAGGTCCAGTCTATGCATGGTCCTTGGTTGGTGCGTCAGTCTCCTCAGGCTGGGCCCTGTCACCTCCAGGTGTTTTTTTGTTTTGTTTTGTTTTTTGTTTGTTTTTTTTTTTTTTGAGACATGGTCTCTTACTGGGACTTGGGGCTCTCTAATTAGGCTAGGCTGTCTGGCCACCTAATCCGGGGATTCTCCTGTTCCTGCCTCCCCAGAGCTGGGATTATCTATGCACCACCACACATGGATTTTTCTTTTAGCGCTGGGGATTGAGCTCAGGTCTCCATGCTTGTGCAGCAACTGCTTTACCAGTGAGTCCTCTCTCTGCCTCTCCATCCCCCTGTGGCCGCTGTTTATGTTACCCACACTTGACATTATGAGGATTTTTTTAGTTTTTTTCTTTTCTTTTTTATTAATTACAGTTTATTCATTTTGTTTCCCACCTATAGCTCCCTCCCTCCTCCCTTCACAATCCCACCACCCCTTCCTTTTCTCCACCCATGCTCCTCCCCCAGTCCACTGATAGGGGAGGTCTTCCTCTCCTTCCTTCTGATCCTAGTCTATCAGGTCTCATCAGAAATGGCTGCATTGTCTTCCTCTGTGGCCTGGTAAGGCTGCTCCCCTCTCAGTGGGAGGTGATCAAAGAGCAGGCCAATCAGTTCATGTCAGAGACAGTCCCAGTTCCCCTTACTATGACACCCACTTGGACAATGAGCTGCCATGGTCTACGTCTATGCAGGGGTTCTAGGTTATCTCCATGAATGGTCCTTGGTTGGAGTATCAGCCTCAGAAAAGACCCTGTGCCGAGATTTTTTTTTTTTTTTTTTTGGTTCTGTTGCTCTCCTTGTGGAGCTCCTGTCCTCTCCAGGTCTTACTATTTTCCACTTCTTTCATAAGATTCCCTGCACTCTGCCCAAAGTTTGGCCATCAGTCTCAGCATCTGCTTTGATACCCTGCTTTGATGGAAGGACACACTTACTGGACTGATTGTTTATTACTTTAAATAATTTTAGAATGTCGTACATGTTACATGGAATAAAAAAAAGGATAGCACTTAAAATAATTTTGCTTTCATTCACAAATGAATGACCAATAAAATCCCTTCCCCCTTCTGAGGGACACTGCCATGGTAAGAATTTGGTTGTGTGAACTGCATAGAATGGAGCTAACTGGCTAAACCTTGCTCTGGAAGTTTGTATGAACATCACTTACTCAATAATGTGGGAATGAACCCTGCTGTGACACTCCCTGAGCGGGGTGATCAGTACTTTAAAGAAATTAAAGTGAGGTGAGGGGACTGAGGGCACAGACCTTCTGTTTCAGTGAGGTGGTTAGAAAGGTCCTTCAAGTGAACAGAAGCCTCAGTGAAGCAAGTGACAGTTTGAGAGAGGAGCATACTTGCGGAGGAAGCAGCAGGCAAAACCTTGAGTATAATCAGGAGCAGCAACGTGAGCAAGCGACAAGTAGCAAGTCTGAGAGGTGGCAATGGAGCTATTTATTTGATTCAACAGATATTAAATTTGCTCCTTTAATTAAAGTTTTCTGTCTTTTAAAGAATGTGACTGCTTGCGTAGCATATTCTTTTTCTGGCTTTCATAAAGGTTTTAGAACATAGTTTCATTTTTTTTAAATGCTTGTGTCTATGTACATGTTTTTGTGTGTTAGGGCAGGCACACACGTGCTGCAGCGCATGTGTGGACGTCAACAGCTTTCCACCTTAGTTGAGATGGTTTCTTGTTCACTGAGGCCTATGCTAGGCTAGAGGCCCTAGTGCTTGCATGGATCTCCTGTCTCCACTTCCCATCTTGCAGTAGGACTACTAGGGTTACAGATGTGCCTCACCATGTCTGGATTTATGTAGGTTCTGGAGGTCTAATCCCTGGTACTTACACCTACATGGCTTTACCTACTAAGGCATAAGAGCAGTGGCGACTCTATTGTATAAGTCATGTGGCTATCTTTAAGGCCACATATAATATATATATATATATATATATATATATATATATATATATATATATATGTATAAGATGTTAAGGAGCACAATGCTACCTCCAACAAAAGCAGGATTCACTTAGTAAGGAAGAATGAGAGAGTAAATGTTGGATAAAACGCTGGCAGTACCTCTCATACAATCCTGTGGCCCTGGGATTCCCCTGTTATACAGAGTGTTATAAAGCACAGCAAAATGAAAATCTTCCCATTATATTTTATGAAGTGAGCTACCATCTTGTCTTAAAAACTAATAGACATGTCTAAAGGAAAAATAACTTAACTTATGAATATAACTGAAAATTCAAAATACAAATATGTCATCTCTCTAGTACCCTAAAAAAATAATTCATCAGGACCACCTAGGGTCCATAGTATAAAAGCAGGAATGCTTTAATATTAGGAAAATTTAAATGTAAATCTAAATATAATATGACATGTCAAAGGCCCAGTAAGAAGAAAAATATGATAAGCAAAATTGATAAAGGAGTTGATGAAAGTCAGCACTTAGTTCTGGTTAAGAATCATCTTACCTAGCATCAACTTGCCTTCTAAACTTCTGTTCATGCCCATAGACAAGAGCTCCCACCAACCCTAATTGCAGAAGCCTCTCTTTCTAGTCCAAGGTACTGGGAATAAGTGACATTTGTGGGTTCAGCACTAAATGGGATATTTACACCATTCCTCAGGTTTAGCAAACGTTGCAAAGGAGGGAGCGGAAATAGGATATAAGAGCTGAAGGACAGGTAAAGTAGCTGTGAAACGCCACCCTCAACTCAGTGCAACCATTGCAACCATCATTTCACAACTGCAGTTAACCTGCATGTGACTAGCCCTATCAGTCATTCATGGAAGGGTGCATGGGACCTGACCCTGGTAGACTCTGGGTGAGGAGAAACTCTTGTTTTCAGTAGCCACCCCTGAGCCTGGCAGGCTCTAACAAGTATCTCCAAACTCATGGTTACACAGACAACCCTGGTTAAACTCAGGGAAAGGAGAGGGTCATAGAAAAGCATGAATAGGCATGAACAAGAGAAAGAAATTTGTAGGGAAGCGGTGAGGGGAGGCAGGTTGTAGGAAAAGGGAGAAGGGGAGAAGGGGTAGAGTTATCATGTATTTTGTACATATATGAAGTTGTCAAAAACAAATGTAATAAAAATAAATAACTAGTCCTAGGTATCAAAAACTAGAAATATAGTTCTTTAGTAAAATCCAAATATTTAATTTTCTATGCTAGCAAGTTTATTCTACTTCAAAGGACAAAATATGTTCTATACCTCCTAAGTCAGGGGAAGCTGTCTATAAAATATACTTTAAAAGAATATCTGGGGCCTGGAGAAATGGCTCAGTGGTTAAAAGCACTGACTGCTCTTCCAGAGGAGCTAGATTCAAGTCCCAGAACCCACATGGCAGCTCACAATTGTCTGTAACTCCAAGATCTGACACCCTCACACACACATACATGTAGGCAAAACACCAATGAACGTAAAATAAAAATAAATTTTTAAAAAGAGTATCTCAGTGTCCAAGTGGGTTCCCTAGTAAGGGTAGCAGGGACTGTCTCGGACATGAACTCAGTGGCTGCTCTTCAATCACCTCCCTCCCACTGAGGGGGGAAGCAGCCTTATCAGGCCATAGAGAAAAACAATGCAGCCAGTCCTGATGAGACCTAATAGGCTGGGGCCAGAGGAAAGGGGAGGAGGACCTCCCCGATCAGTGGACTGGGGAAGGGGCATGGGAGGAGAAAAGAGAGGGAGGGTGGGATTGGGATCGGACAAGGTAGGGGGCTGGCTACAGCTGGGATACAAAGTGAATAAATTGTAATAAATTAAAAAGAATGACTACAGAAAAAAAAGAGTAGCTGGACTAGGATGACATAAAGCCATCACAATATGCTCCTTGTTGCTCCTGCATATTTCCCAACACAGAATTTCTTTCCTCGTCAGCTCATATCTTTCCAGCTTGCTTCCAAACAAGCAATGTACCCAGTTTGGCAGAATTCTGTACATAGCAATACTAATACTAGTTATCTATCTAGAATATCAAGAAAAACTTGTACCTGTTTATTCCCCTCTAAAAGTGAGGATACTTTTAATATTGCCTTTGAACTTTTAGATAGCTTTGAACTTTGAACAAGTAGATAGCTTTATATAATCAAATTATTCTTTTCTTTAGTGAAGTGTATAAGATATTTGCTCTTAGGCCATTATCTAGAAGGCTAAAGCTTTAAATTATGAAACCAATATGTTCTACACCAATATTTTTCGATTTTTAGGCATAATTCACATTAAGAAACATTAAACTAGGTTTATTGTTGCTGGTTGTAACCACATTATGGTTCAGTTTTGTTTTACGTAGAAACTTTTCTTGATGGAATATTTTGGTTCTAGTTGCTGGTTTTCCTGTGATTGTCAGGAGGGTGACTGGGTAGAAGTTTGATAAACGGTGCCTTCTTTTCTGCCCACAGATCTTATGCATGAAGCACAGTGGTCCTCATCAACCAGAAGCAGTAGATTTTACCAGCAATCCATCACATCCCTTTTGATCTGGTTTTCTTTTTCAAAAAGTAGAAACATCTCTTTCAAGTTATTTTTGTTGCAAATCTAAGAAAATGGCTGACCATGATTTGGTTGAAAAACCTACAAAGTGCCCAAACTGTGCATCTTCTCAGGCTGGCCTGCTGTGCCTGTGCTCACCAAGCCAGGCTCCAGTTTTGGTGGTGGAAATGTCACAGACATCGAGTATTGCTAGTTCAGAAATGTTTGCTTCACAAGAGAGAAAAAAAGAAAGAATTTCCAGCAGAGAATCTTCTTTGAAGGATTTGGTAAATATTGAAGATTCTACAACACAGATTGACAGCCCATTCTCTATTCCCATGAGCCCTTGTCAGCTAATTCACGGCCTTCTTAAAGTTTTTAAAGAACTATTTGTTTCCCACAGCAGAGATGAGCAAAGTTGGCTGATTACATGTTTTGTGATACTTTCAGTCACTGTCAAAATTATTTATCAGAATCCCAAACAGTTAACATTCCAGCTCTAAAAAGCTATTTATAGAAGAAAAACTTCCTTTCCAAGTTTAACTGAATAGGACTTTTTGATAATTTTCTTCAACTGATACAGAGTGAGATTTATGACAAAGTTCAAAATATGGCTATAGCCTCATTATCTAAGAAGTTCTAGTTATCTATCTAGAATATAAAATATACTTTAAAAGGTTGGTTCACATGATTTTCAAATAATGTGTGGATTTCCAATCAAACTGATTTGGCTATATTCATCTGTGTGAAGAGCACACTGGGAGACTATAGTTAATCTAGTACAATTTTGGTGACAAGGAATGGTAAGTTTAGTTAAAATCAGGCCCTCTTCACCTGAACCTTTTGACACTTTTGCCCTTACCTTAAGGTCTTCTCTAGCCTAATAAACCAATGACTTGTACTGCATTCTTGATTTGAAAAAGATAGTAAGCTGTTTTGTTTTGTTCGTTTTTCAAGACAAGGTTTCTCTGTGTAGTCTTGCCTGTCCTGGACTCTGTAGACCAGGCTGGCCCTGAAATCACAGAGATCTGCCTGTCTCTGCCTCCAGGAGTGCTGGGACTACAGGTATGCTTCCCCACGCCCAGCTCAGTAAACTATTTTGTATACGGTAAATACTATGGCATCCATGAAAGCTTATCACACTCAGAGTTCATTGTTAAAAGAATGTTACATCTTAAGTGTTGTTTTTCAAAATTCTCTTTTGGTCCTAGTCCATAAGAACTTCAAATGTGGAGAGAAGAAGTTCTCAGGGACAGTGGAATAGGAGCCATATCACAGAAGGAAAAGTCCCACACATAAGAATGGAGAATGGAGCCGATATCGAGGTACGCAGGAAGCAAATAAGGCTACTACAGAAGCTCAGGTTTCTTTTTTTTTTTTTTAAGCATTTTGTTTCATCTTTTAAATAAAATTTATTTATTTTAATTTAAACATTTTCACAATATATTTTGATCATGTTTCTCCTCCCTCAACTCCTCCCAGATCCTCTTCACCTCCAACCCATCCAACTTTATCTTCTTTCTCTTTCAAAACAAAAATAAACTCCCACAAAACACAAAAACTAAAAATAAACAATTAAAGACCAAAAAGACAAAAATGCCAAAAACAACAACAACAACAACAACAACACACACACACACACACACACCCCAAAACAAAACAAACAAAACAAAAACAAAAACAAAAATGAAAATCAAACTATGGAGTCCATTTGGTTTTGGCCAAGTACTCCTGGGCATGGGGCCCTGCCCTGGAGTGTGATTGAATACGCAGTCACATAACATTGGAGAAAATGGATTTTCCACTTGCCAGCAGGTATCAATTGCAAATAGCTTCTTGGTTATCTCTATGTCTGCTTCTCCCTTTAGTTCTGGGACCTGTCTGTCTTGAGCCTGTGCAGGTCTTATGAGTGCTGACACAGTCCCAGTAAGTGGATATATGAACCTAAGACTAGATAGGTTATGGGACATATGGGAAAACTTAATACGATTATTCTGCTAAAGAAATATAGCACTAAAATGACTTCTAATGACTTAGTGCTAAAGCCATATATGTGTGTCTTGCTTAGCCTTCATCAGGGAAGCTTCTTGCAGTAGATGGGAATTAACACAGAGACCCATGACTGGACAATGTGCTGAGACAGTTTGGAGCACTTACTTCTACTGTGATGTCCTCATTAAATTCATCCCTTTAAGGCCCAGGGAGCTATGTGGAAGAGGAGGCAGAAGGATTTTAAGAGCCAGAGGTGATGGATGGCTCAGAAGAAAAAGACACCCTAGACCTGAACTTAGGTTTCCTCTAAGCCAATGGTTTGTGACAGAGACAATTAAGAAGTCAGCCTCTGAGGAAAGGAAGTAGAGACCATAGCAAAAAATTTCAAGCACATTAAAGTTTTTACTGAAGGAAATACAGACTATTTCTTGCTCATGGAGAGCCAAGAGACTTCACCTAAAGTGTGGGTATTTGGACTAAAAATCTTTTCCTAAAGGCACTGGAACACTCCACTTTTCCAGTTTTGATAAATACCTTCACCATTTTTCAAGATTCTAATTAATATAAAATATGAGTTAAGGGCTGCACAGATGGCCCACTCAGTAAAGTGTTTGCAGGGCAAGCACGAGGCTCAGAATCTGGGTCCCCAGCACCTATGTAGAAATGGGAGTGCAATGGCACCTGTCACTCCAGTGCTGGGGAAGAGGAAAAGAGAAATGCAAGCAGTAGGAAATGTGGGCAGTGCAGCCACCTGCTTCATGAAGGTGAAGGTGGCTCCATGTCTGACCTCTAAAGCCTCTAGGGGAGGGTTTGGCTGCCTGGCCTCACAGAGGCTTCATCTGTGGCACTGACTCAGTTGTTGTCCCATGGGACAACCCATGGTTTAGAAACTCATCTGCTGATATTTGCATCATAAAAACTGACTCTTTCTGCCAATTCTTGAGAAACACAAACATAGTGAGTTGTGTGGTTTTTATTTTGCACCGTGAACCAGAACACTCCTTTGACCAAACCAGTTCATTCTCTATTTGTAAACAAAAGTTAAATGATAAATCAGAAAGATTCTTAGTTTGGATCAGTGGTTTTCTTTTTTTTTTTTTTTTAATTTTATTTTTTTCTTATCAGTTACATTTTATTAACTCTGTATCCCAGCCTTGTCCCGATCCCTCATTCCCTCCCAACCCCTCCCTCCCTCCCTCCTCTCCACCGTGCCCCTTGCCAAGTCCACTGATAGGGGGGATCTCCTCCCCATTCATCTGTGGATCAGTGGTTTTCAACCCACGGATTTCAATCTCTTTTGGGTTTACATATCAGATATTTACAATACAATTCATAACAGTAGTAAAATTACAGTCATAAAGTAGCAATGGAAATAATTTTATGGTTAGGGGTTACTACAACACGAGGAACTGTTTGAAAGGGTTGCAGCATTAGGAAGGTCGAGAACCGCTGGTTTAGATAGTGGTATTGTAGATAGAGTATATTTTCTTCTTGTTTCTGATTTTTATTAAATTTTCTGTTATGTATTTTCTTTTCTAAAATAAAGTTAATAAAGCAAGAGAAATAACACAGAAATAGAGGAGATTAAAAGCACTTGTAGTTAAAGAAGAAGGCAGTTGTTTATTGTTTTAGGATCAAACCCAGGGCCCTGTGCATGACAGACAAATGCCCAACCATTGAGCTACATCTGCAGCCTATCTGGTAGTTACTAGTGTTGATTTCATAGTGTGACTCTCTGAGTTTTGGGGTGAAAATTTTCTGAATGTATTATTTATGCATATATATATATGTATGTATGCATCAAGCTCGTGTGTATATTAATGTTTCACATCTTTTCCTTATGAAAATATTTCATTTTATTATGAAAGTTTATATTAGTATTACTTTATAATGTGTAGATCGAAAGAAATCAATTTCTGTAATTTTGAATTCTTCCACATTTTGCTATTAGAACTTTTATGGTTTTTTTGAAAAAGACATACAATTAATAAAAGTCATTAAAATTTGACTGTGGGTAGTTAAAATGTATTTGTTACTACTGAAGCAAATGCATAGTGTCTCTATGTATTTGATATTTTCTTACCCTAGAACAGAATTCCTCTTCCCTTAGTGGATATCTTTCAATATTGTATGTTCATTCTTAATGCCTGATGAATGCCGCTGATGAACTCTTGTTTTGTCTCCAGGAATTCTATACCTTCGGAAGAATATTGGGACAGGGGAGCTTTGGAATGGTCAGTGAAGCTATAGACAAAGAAACAGGAGCTAAGTGGGCAATTAAAAAAGTGAATAAAGAAAAGGTAAGGCTTCCCAGTGCGGCATTTCTAGGGTACAGTGCCAGGGTGGGGTGGGGGTGGGAAGGGCAGCTTTCCACACTAACCCAAGTTGTGTCTTCCCTTGAGGGCCGTGGCTGGACTAACTGCTGGAGAAGTGTGGGGGCTACTTAGTCTCCTGTGCGGGGACTACTGCCTGTCTCAGGCAGACAAGTGCTGTCTGAAAAATTCAAAAGTATTGACTTAACCAGTATAACCAAACATGTAATCTTCATGCGGGGATTTGAAGTCACAATTGATGTCTGTAGGTATAGGGCTGTAAGCATGATGTCTTAGCTGGAAGTGAGTCCTGTGGTCCCACCTGAGTTGTTTGATACATTTTTCTTCTCTTTTCTCATTTAATTCTGTTTTCTTACTGTTGCCTAATCCCCCTTCCAATCTAGTCTACTGTCCCTGTGAATCTGCTCACTCCCTCTGTGTTACTTGTTGGCAGAAGACTGGGCTTCTGCTTAAGGGAAAATCTAAGATCTCAAACTTTTAGTGTTTTTTTTTTTTTTTCTGTTGTTGTTTTTTGTTTTTCAAGACAGGGTTTCTCTGTGTAGCCTTGGCTGTTTTGGACTCACTTTGTAGAGCAGGCTGGCCTCAAACTCACAGAGATCCGCCTGCCTCTGCTTCCTTGAGTCCTGGGATTACAGGTGTGTGCCACCATGCCCAGCCTTAAGACCTCAAACAGCTCATTACCAACCTTTAGAAATTTCTCTGTTTGGATAAAGAAGCAAAATGACACCATTGTGGTGTTTTCTTCTTGTAGTTGTGATAAGTATTAGATCTATTAAATTAAATAGTAAGCAATATCTATTTTTAAATTGTAGCAAATTCTTGAGTTTAATGAGATGACATATCAACTTTAATAAAGCAATTAAGAGCCTTTTTAGCATCTTTTGCAATTCTTTTGAACTATATGTGGCATACCAAAGGGCTGTCTTGCATGCTGTTTCTTTGCTAAAGGTTCATTTGGGGGATTATATTTGCAAATTTAGGAATTATTCTCTCCCTCATGTACTGATATTGGGAGTATAGTAGACCCAAGTAGTGAAATAAAATGATACTGTCAACACAGCAATCAGACAATATATTATTTCAGTATGCACAGGTCAAGCTATTTGGGAAAAGAGGTGGGAACAGAACTGAGATGAGTTGCAGGAGAAATTGTGATGACTTTCCAGACCTACTCTTCATACTCCTAGTGGCCACTATTTCTCTGAGCCTCCAGGATAAGCTTAAAATGTGCTTCCTTCTACATGGGTGGAATGTATCAGAGTAGCCAGAATTCTTCTTATCCAAAGACAGTGAAAGTTGAACAGGAAAGGGAATTGCAATCAAGAATGTCCCTAAAAACTTCCCAGAGACTCATACTCCAACCAAGGACTATCCGTGGAGATAACCTAGAACAATGCAGCCACTTCTGAGACCTGATAGACTAAGATCAGAAAGAAGGAGAGGAGGACCTCCCCTATCAGTGGACTTGGGGAGGGGCATGCATGCAAAAAGGGGGGGAGGGTGGGACCGGGAGGGGAGGAGGGAGGGGCTTATGGGGGAATACAAAATGAATAAAGTGTAATTAATAATAATAAAAAAATCACTAAAAAAAAAAAAGAATGTCCCTAAATAACATTTTAACTAGAATATGTTTGCTTTATGATCAGTTTGCTTTCTTAAGAACTATTATGTACTTTTCTAAACTCGGGCTAAAGGTGTGTGCAGAAATAGATCTTTTGTCACCTCCTTCAAGAATATTTTTATGTTGAAAAAAAGACCCATAAAAGAGGAGAATATTAATGGCAATTTCAGTCTCAGGGAACTAATGATCTGGGACAGAGCTGGAGAAGGTAGAGAGCACCCTTGAATTTTCTAGATGATTAGACAGTCTTGCCTATCTGAAGGATGTGCTCCCTGGAGATCTCTTCATTTTATCTTTTGTTCCAGGCACGGTAAGGCTTAGATGTTAGCAGGCACAGCTGAGTTGGTTTAGTCTGAAGGCAAGGTCTCTGTCTTTTTCTGCTCAGTTAATCAGGGAGAGCAGGAAATAACATAAATACAAGATTGATTGATATATATAATATAATAGTATAGCAAAGTATATGCATATTATGATATAATGTACATTATATTATTTACCACATATGTATTACACATATCAACTAAATCAAAACAAGTAAACAACAAAGGAAAAATTTTCTGTTGTAAAGTCATCTCTGGTTGATATCACTAGAAAATTTTGTTTTTGTTATGCTAATGCAAAAGATCCCTGTGATTGAAGGAACTATCAAAAAGATATGATAAAATTGAAATGAGGGGTCAGAGGCTATGTTTAGCTAATTTATGGGAGCAGTTCAAAAGATTGAATGAGGTCAAATAAAATACAACTTGAAAATGGACAAAGAAAAGAATTCGATCTGATTATGGAATGGGAGAAGCTCTGCTCCTCTATTTTCCTTCAGGGAAGAGCAGGCCTCCCAGGGCTATCAGCTGAACAGGGCATAACAAGTTCTTTGTCTTTCCAGTGTATTTTAAGAAAGACAGTATTCAAAACTGTAGGAAAAGGTATAAAATAGCTAACTTATATTGAGGAAAGTAGGAGTGGCATTCCCATAAGCAATATGTTTCTTCATTGATTAAGGCTGGAAGCTCTGCGGTGAAGTTACTTGAACGGGAGGTGAACATCCTGAAGAGTGTCAAACACAAACACATCATCCACCTGGAACAAGTGTTTGAGACGCCTCAGGTAACGTTCCACCAGGTGCTCCAGTTTGAAGGTTGTTATTATTACAAAATGAATATCATTCCATTCTGAAGTAGCCCTCTGGGGCACAGTTGCTCATGTCCTTGGCAGAAGTCTGTCACTAGAGATTGATGAGAACATTCTGAAGGACTTTTATTATTGATTGTATAATTAGGTGTGTAATGATTAGATTGATGTCTTTAGTTCCATGTTCTGGGTGGCACATTAGAAACAAATGTTTAAGATTAGAATAGCTTCATGCAAATCAAATAGCGAGTAGAGCTTCCTCAGGGATGGCATCCTTTTGCATTTGCTCTTAGTCTCTCTACTAAAGACCATTTGATTATTGTCATGATTTTGCAAGGTTAGTGTCATGATCAAATTGACAAGGCTTATAGAAAATATATTTTTTAAAAATTTATTCTTCTCTCATACAAGAAATATATCCTGAGTGCAGTTTCCCCACCCTCCACTTCTCTCCGTCTCTCTCGCTTCCCTTCTCTCCCATATCCACCTTTCCTCCACTTCCCTTCAGAAAAGAGCAGCCCTCCCAGGGCTCTATCAACTGCACCCAGCAAAACAAGTTCTTATCTTTGTCTTTCCAGTGTGTTTTGTCTTTATTCTTTCTCAGATATTATCACTCTCCAATCTTAACTGCCTGTAGGTTTTTTGTTTTGTTTTGTTTTTTAGTGCATGAACTTGGACATCACTTCTACTACCTGGAAACAATATACTGTGTGGTTTGGCATGTGGGCAGATGACACGTTTCTTTAAATCTGATTCCATTACTTGTTATCCATGAGAACATGACCAAGTCTCTCAACTTCTCTCTGTGTTACTGTCTCACCTGTGAAGTGATGACTCATCTGGTTATTGAAGAAATAAAGATTAATGAGACTGTGGCTATAATGCACCCATCTCATCAGATGTTAGCTACTGTTCATTTTCTTTGCCAGACGCAAAAGTAGCCACTAAGAGTCAGTTCAGGTTACACATTGCATTTCATTAACTGCAAGTGCTTGGCTACAGGACGACAGTTATCCTTTTTGATGATCCTGAAGGTCAAGATGATGCTCTGCTTCTGCCACTGAGCTACACCTCCATCTCTGAATTGTGATTTCTTTTATCTCCAAATATATATTGAATAACTCTGTTCTTTATCATCAGTTTTAAAAATTTTATTTATTTCCATGAATGCTTTATTTGCATGTATGTCTGTGTTTCTTGTGCATGCCTTGTGCTTGAGAAGGCAGAAGAGGGCTATAGATTGGCTGGGTCTGGGGAAGACAGCTGTGAGCCACCACATGGATGCTAGGAATCGAAGCCAGGTCCTCTGCAGTAGTAACAAGTGCTCTTAAGCATGGACTCATCTTTCCAGCCTCTTACCCATCAGTTTTACTTTGATTTTGATGAATCTTGATAAACTCTTCATGTTTCCTGTGCATGGGGTTCATGGAACTTCTTGGGTCTGTGAGTTTGATTTTTACCTAATTTAGGAAAATTTTGGTAATTATTTCAAGTACTTATTTTATTTACCCACTCTGAAGGACTTAGTACATCTGCTAGGTTGCTTGATACTATTCAAGTCCACTGCTATTCTGCTCTTTTTTCATCATTTTTCTGTGTTCACTCTGTGTGATTGTATTTTACTGTGACTTGAAATTCACTATTTTTTAAAAATAACTTGTAATGTTCTATAATATTTTCCTGTTGGAAATTTTATTTCCTTCATATGCATATTCAACACATGACCCTTAACATACTCAGTGTTCCCTGCTTCATAAATACAGTGATAGGGCAGAGGGTGGAGGAAGGGAGGGATTGGAATAGGAGGAGGGAGGGAAACACGGGGGGGGATACAAAGTGAGTAAAGTGTAATTAATAAAGAAAAATAAAAAATAAAAAAGAATATAACAAATAAAAAAATAAATATAGTGATAGGAGCTAATTATGTAAACTCCTTTTTCTACTAATTGTATCGTGTATGTCTTTGTTAGTTCAGATTTGATGGGCCTTCACTCTGTCATTCTGGGTTATATTTTCCTGCTTTGTATGTCTGTTGCTTGTATATTTATTTACTTATTTTTGTCTTTTAATACAAGGTCTTACAATATAGGCCAGGATGGTCTGGAAGTTCTCCATAGGCAAGGCTGGTCTGGAACTTGTGAAGCTCCAGCCTCAGCTCTCAAGTGCTAGAATTTCAGGTGTGCACTACCATACCTGGCTGTCAGATATTGTAAAATTTACCGTTTTAGGTCCTAGATTTTATATTCTTATAACTATTTTGAGGAGATCTGAATTGGTCTTAGATAACCCTGGAATTAGTGAACCTTCTGCCAAGCTCCCAGTGGCTGGGATGATAGGCATGTGCCACAACAACAGCTCTTGAACTTTACATTATGATGTAGTGAGTGAGTTAGAAGCATTAATTTAGTGATGCCTTTGGTGCTTGATTTATTCTTTGAGAGGGGCAACAGAGTATCCTCTCTAGAACTAGTTTTCCCCTTCCACTGAGGGGCTGCCTTTTGAATCCTCACACTGTCTCCAGTGCAACATGAATTAGGAGATTTCTCACTCTGGCTAATGAAAACACAGAACGAGCATGAGCTTCAGTGCTGCCCTCTTTCGCTTTCACATGGTTAGTTCCCCAGCTTTGCAACAAAGCACATGCTGACTATAACTCTGCTGAAGATTAGAGGAAGAATCTCTCTCTGTCTCTGTCTCTGTCTCTCTGTCTCTCTGTCTCTCTCTCTCTCTGTGTGTGTTAGTATACAGAATTTTCCTCTCTGATATTTTTCCCTAGAAACTTTATTTGACTTGGCTTTTCTGGACTCCCAGCTCTTGAATTTATGGAGGCTACTGGATCTGCAAGTTCTCCAACATGTACTCTTGTAGGCCTCACAGTTGGCTTTGGTAATTCCAAGCAGCTTCCTCCCCATCATTGCTGCTGTGCTCTGAAGGCCCTATGATGCCATGGAATTCCACAGATATCCTTTTCATGCGGTTATCTCTGATTGACACCTCTTCTTGCCCTGGGGTGTGGCAACTTTTCAGAGGCTAAGACAATCAGGAGCTTGTCCTCATGGGTTTCTCTTTCTCAGAGAATACTACTGTGTTCATACTAGTGTCTACTGCCTGAAAATTAATTGTTTTATAAAAATTCCCAGTTCTTAACTTATTTAAGTAGAGGGGCAAACTAGTCTATTACCCTACCTTGTATACAAACAGGAGCCCAAATATAAGTGTTTGAAGGCAAGAGAAATGTTCATCTGTGGTTCTCTTTTTTTCTGCCTTGCTTGATTTTGATTCAAATGAACCAGGTCTACCCATAAACACACACATGTCTAGACTTTCCACTGAAACTAATCTAAGGAAATGGATGTCTAATTGGTTGTATACTGCTAATCAACCACTCAGACTGTGCAGTGGTTTCTTATAAGTCTAACTGTGCTCTAGATATGTACACTAGTTTCCAATAAGTGTAAAAGACTTGGGTAATACACTCTATCATTATAACTTTGATCAACACACATTTAACGTTTTTTAAAGATATTTTTGTATTTTATGTGTCTGTGTATGACATGTATGTAGCACCCTCGGCAGCCAGAAGAGGGCAATGGATTCTAGAACTAGAGTTAGAGAAGCCTGTGAGCTCTCATGTGGGCTCTGGGACTGGAACCTGGGTCTTCTGGAAGAGAGTAGTCAGTGCTTTTAAGAACTGAGTCATCTGTCCAACCCCTCATGAATTTTAAAAACGGTTGTCAATTTATATTGTAACTACTGCTAATGCAACTTTTCTTTCTAAATATTTCACTCATGCTTTCATGTTCCTAGCCACCCTGTAGCATTGTCAATGAAAAAAAAATACCCCAGTTCAAAAACTTATTTGTCAGATGTCTCAGACACTTTGAAATCCTAAAGCAGCTGAAATTCAGTGAATCAGAACTGTGGCTCTAGGAAGAAAGATATTTACTTCTCTTCTCGCTTTACAGAAGTTGGATTAGCAGCTGAACACAGAAGTTGGATTAGCAGCTGTTAGGAGAACAGAATCAGACTGCCAAATCTTCAGAGCAACAGAACTCTAGAATATGTGTTAGAATAGAAACATGGAGGGTAATTGTGTCTGATGGCAGTGCCTATAGAAAAGGCACGCCTTTTAGTTGAATAGAAATCTTTGACTCAGTAAGTGGCTTTGTTGTGGGATATCTAAAGACATCTTAATATGCCTCAAAAGAAATGACAGACACAGAAGAGGCATCATCCTTGCTTCCTTGTCACTGGTACCCACTTAGCCACTGAATCCCACTGTGTATTCTTTGCTACTTCTCATATATTTTTCTTTATGCTGTGATGGCTAATATAAACTTGATAAGAGTCTAGAATCACCTAGTAGACAAACCTCTGGCACACTTGTGAGGGTTTATCTAGATTAAATGAGTCTTTTAATTGAAGTTGGAAGACCCTCCCACTATGGGCAGCATTATTTTATGAGCTGGGGGGGGGTCTCAGACCAAATAAAAAGGGGAAGTAGGGACTATTGAGAAGGCTTGATGGGCAAAGGTGCTTACTTCCAAGCCTAATAACATGAGTTAGATCTACATGGTAGAAGAGAACCAAAAAATTATCCTTTGATTTCCATAGATGTGCTGGAGCATACAAAAACACACCAAGCAACACACATTTCAATTTAAAAATTTTAAATCATTTTGAAAAGGAGAAAGCAAGCTGAGTGCTAGCTTTTATTGTTTTCTGCTTCTTGACTATAAATACAATGTGATTGGTCACCTCAAGATTCTGCTGCTGTGGCTTTTCCATCATAATAGACTGTACCTTGAATTGTGAACTAGAATACACCCTATCTTCCTTAAATAATCTTTGTCAGGATAGTTTCTCACAACAGAAACCCACCCCTTTCTTGTGTTCAGTCTGTGCCTCACAGATTCTCCCTGTTAGCAGGTACAGCCTGTGAGCTCAGTCTGACCTGCTTATAGTTTCTATAGGGCCCATAAGATAAATTTTGTACATTTCCAAATCAATGACAAAATTTAAAAGATTAATATTTTATAACATTAAAATTGCACCAAACTCAGATTCTGAGTCTGTAAGTACAGTATTGTATTGTTAATGGCTGATGTCAAGGCAGGTGCTGAGCTGTGTTGTTGTAAAAGAGACGATGTCACCCACAGAGACTGTAAGGTTGACTCTTGGGTTTGGTCTTTATAGAAAAAATTTGCTGAGCCCTGTTGTACATGACTGTTGTTCACCTAGAAATGCAAAATCAACATTATACAACTTTCACCTTGAAACTCTGACTTAAACACCTCCAGCGCTTTGTTTCATAGAGGCTTGGAGAATCCATAGTCTCGAGCATGCTATCCAAGGCTCTTTATAGACTTGTTCCAACTTTTCCCTTTTAGCTTCCACCTTCATCAACTTCCTCTTCCCTACCTCACAGCTTCCAGTACTGTTAACACTGATTTTTGTGTTACTTTAGTGACTGTTTTGTTACAAGCTTTAGGGGCTTTGCATGCTGCCTGCCAGCTCTGCTGGTTTTCTTTCACCTTCCCTGGCCAGAAGTGAGTTTGCACGTTCTGTCTGAACTCTTGTTGGTGAGCATTCTGTATGCAGTGGCTGCCTGTCTTCGAGCTCTGTTTTCTGTTAGTACATGCCACATGCTCTCGTAACTCTGCTGAGCTTCCCAAGGTCAGCACTGTGTCTCCTTCCCCTTTGTTCCTCTTGTATTTAGCACAATGGCTTGTATATAGTAGATAAGACATTTTCACATTAATAAATTAAGATTGTGATCATACTTGTGATGTATAACACATATAATTTCATAACTCTCTTGTTCTGCCTTTTAAATATGTAATGTCAGAAAATGTACCTTGTGATGGAGCTTTGTGAGGATGGAGCACTCAAAGAAGTTCTGGGTAAAAGAGGGCACTTCTCAGAGAACGAGACAAGGCAGATAATTCAAAGTCTTGCATCAGCCATCGCATATCTTCATAACAAGGGTAAGAAGGGGACTATGGACCTCACCATCTCCATAAATGAATATGTCAATGTTGTTTAAGGGGGATGGTCCTTAGAACTCATAATCACAGTGGTAGAACTTGGTAATGTAAGCAGATAACAAGTACATTTTCCATGTCTTCCTTTAATTGTATTTAGAGACATTTTAATTAGCAACGATGCAGGCATATAATTACACTGTCCTTGAAAAGCAAACAGTCATGAACATTCTTATTCTAGAAGTTTAAAACTGGCTAATGTGATAAAAATTAAAGTAGATAAATCAAAATCAAAGTGAATTTTCCTAAAATGTTTGTATACTAATATTTTAAAATGTGTATGTTCTAGCTCATAAAATAGTACACTTCAGTTTTAGAGCAGCTTGGGCTCAAAACAGAACAGGCAGAAGTTTCCAGTGTGCACCCTGGTGCCACATTGCAGAGTGACTACATTATGGTCCCCTGAACTGTATAGTTTACATTAGGATTCGTTTGTTGCTATGTTTCATTCTATGCTTATTTTATACTATACATATTGACAAATGTTTAGTAACATTATCCAAATAGCTTTGTTGTCTCCAGTGTTACGGCTGCCACTTTGTCCCATGCTACTCTCTTCTTTGAGGTTCTTAGGTGTGGCTCTGGAATGTTCTCACTTTACAGATGAGAAAGTATTTAGCTCACAAAGGTCAGTGACAGGTTTTCGGAGCTCAGCTTCCTCAGCACCTACCGTGTTGCGCTCAGCACCAGAGTTACAAAGATGAAAGATTTAAGGCCCCTACACCTCCAGTTGCTTAGGCTACTGACAGATAGAGAATGGAAAACAGCTTGTAAGCCAGTGAGGCAATTTTTAATGAAGAGCTGTGTAAAGTGCAGGGTGTGTCAGAATTGGATTTGAGGAATACAGACTCAAACAAAAGAGAATGACTTCATGTGAGGAAAGGCTCTTAGAGGCTGAATGCCATGCCCTTGTCAAGTGATACATTTTCCCAGTATATTTCTATAAAACTAACAGCATTTTTTAGTTAGTTCTAAAAAGGATGAGAATAACCATCAAGGATAAAAAATGCCCCATTAAGGGATAAAAACATATCATAAAAATACATTAATTAAAATGGTATGGTATTTATGTAAGTAGAGTCTGATAGAATAACAGGATCAATTAGGCTTCCAAAGCCAAAGCCTGGTTATATATGAGAACTGTCAGTTATCAGTTGCACTTGCTAGTCCAGATCTAGTTCAGCTACATTCTCTAAACATTATTCACTTAACTTTCTACAACTTGAGAAATGTTTGTTGTGGATGTGAACTCAGTTATTTGCAGAGGAAGGTTTGATATATTATTTCTTTTTATTTATTTATTTATTTATTTATTTATTTATTTATTTATTTATTTATTATTAATTATACTTTATTCACTTTGTATCCCCCCATAAGTCCCTCCCTCCTCCCCTACTGATCCCACCCTCCCTCTCCCTTCTTCATGCATGCCCCTCCCCAAGTCCACTGATAGGGGAGGTCCTCCTTGATATATTATTTCAATGCACATAGAAATCTCACTTCAACTCTGACCTGTTCAGCTAAAGATTTGTGTCCCAAGATTTGTGTTTTTTATTTTAACCTATGAACATTAGGAAAATATATGCTGATATTTTAGAAAAATACACTGAAATAAGTTTTTGCATAACATGCAGTCATGTTACAATGTGTTAAAATGTTTATGCTGACAGTAACATTATACATAAGCCTAATCACCTATTTAGAGACCTAAGGTCACAGAAAACCTTCCTGGGCCTGTGTTGTCACCCAGACTGCCTTCGTTCTCCTGGGAATATACAGCCCTGGACAGATCCCCTTCTGCATTGACCAGGCTGAAACACTAGGTTGGCACAATAGGGAACATGCAGAGATGAGACAATGGCTTCTAATAGAGGTGTGGAGAAGAGGGGTGTAGGTAAAAACAGAACAGAGAAGTATTACACTCACGCTGGTACTTATCTGTCCTTTTTGTGTCCTCTGGATTCTTCTGTTATTCACTTTGCTTGTCTGTTTTCTTGGTAGATATAGTGCACAGAGATCTAAAGCTGGAAAACATAATGGTTAAAAGCAGCTTTATGGATGATAACAATGAAATGAACTTAAGCATAAAGGTAAGACCCTAGAGACACTACTCAATGTTTCCCTGAAAACGACCAGCAACAGAGCAGCTATAGACATCGTAGACACATCTTGGTGACTTTTGAATCTAAGCCATCTGTGTAAGATGTTAAAAAATTCACAAAAGTTGTAACTGATGAAAATAATTTTACAAGCTAAATGATACTACTGAATGTTTTTTCCAAAGTACATGTTCCTTCAGATAGTTCTAAATCATTAGTTAATAGCAAGCAAACAGATGCTCTGAATTTTAATTAATTTCAAAATTATGTCTGGTAATTTGATGTAAATGCATTACAGATTTAGAGAAAAACACACCTTGGCTGTGCTTTTGATACTAAATTAATGCCACAGTCTGTATTTCTCATTGAAATTTTTCCTGGGTATTAATATTTATGTCTTAACCACAATTAATGTGCCAAGTGTTTATTCTTGAAGATTTTATTCAAATTAAGTATTCCTTAATGTCAAATAAATGATAGAATACATTATTTATTACTTAGCACTTTAATAGTGGCTGCTTTCAAAATGTGGGCAAGTGTTAACTTTAGAATCAAATGTGTCTGTAAGTTGCTGTTGCAGAAGCAAAATCTGTGTGCAGTATAAACAGACTCAGCAACCCTGCTGGTGTCCCTCGGGGAATGTTCTTCATCATTTTACTGTAAACTCCATGTAGGCAGGAACTTCTCCCATTTTATTCCTTGTTGGATTGTGAGGAGTGCCTAAGACCGAATATGCTCCATTAACTTTGGTAAACAAGAGACTCAGTGCTCTCCAAATAATAGAACGACATCATGAAGGCTTTAATATAGTTTGTATCTGTAGAAATATTCTGTGGAGGATAGATGTTACATCCAAGTGGGACGTTTATGTGTACCCTTGGAGTAACTGATTCAAGGCATGCTGATGCACACTTGTATTCCCAATATGCATCATGAGAGGCCAAAACAGGAGGGTTGCCATGAGTTTAAGGCAAGTGTGGCTATATGGTTGGCCTGGGCTGCAGAGAAAGATCATGTCTCAAATGTTTTTAATTAAAAACATTTCCTTATACATTGTAAGGTGCTGCATTTAGTGTGAGCAAAGAACCTATACTTTGCTTGGATGATCCATAAATGTGCCTGTGTTTCTGCTTTGGGTCCAAGGGGATTCCATTTTGAGAGATAATCAAGGGTACATGCCAAATAGTAACTGAAGGTATAATTACCAAAATTTACTGTGGAGCAGGAGACTGAAGTTGTAGCAAAAGGCTTTCAGCTCCTCTGTGGCCAGGCACAGAGGAGTGCCTTTTTCACAGAGGAGTGTTGGAGTGGGCCTTTTTCTCCTTGCTAATTTGCTTCATTTTGAATAGTGTAATGTTTTAATTAGTATACACTATACTCACAAAGGAAATAATAGTAATGAAAAATAAGTATTTACTAGTTATATATATTAAAAAGAGTCTGAGTGAGTGTTGATAAGGATAATTATTTGTATTTAAATGGTGCTTTCAGGGGGCCATAACTCCACTATCAGAAAAATAGATAACACATTCTAAGGCGAGGTTGTATTTTGCAATAAGAACTTACTCAAAAAGAGTTAACGAAAGGTATGAATGGTCAATATAATGGGCTGTCTCTATCAAGTTTCCTCTGCACCCAGAGAGGATGCACAGAGGGGAAAAGTGAAGTCTTTATTGGTAATAACAAGAAAAATTCCATCTCCAGAAAGTGAGGATTAATTGCAGTTACAGTGGATAGTCACTGGGTGAATGAGCCTGTGTATCTGCTCTTAGGTGAGTGACTTTGGCTTAGCGGTGAGGAAGCATGGCTCCAGGAGCGAAGGCATGATGCAGACCACATGTGGCACTCCCATCTATATGGGTAAGTGAGGACACTTGAAAAAAATTAGAACACCAAGAAGGTGTGGTAGCCAACACATATAATCTCACCATTCAGGAGGCTGAGGCAGGAGGATTGCCATAGGCTACATAGTGAGCTCTGATTCGTGAGTCCATAGCACTTTTGTTATCATGTCTCTTTCCATCAATTTTCCCCTCTCATGTCCCAGCAATTACCAGTGCTTTCCATCACCAAACTCAGTTGTACTTGAATCATATAGTGTTACTCATTTGTGTCTCCTGTTCCACAGAACGATTTTGCTATTTTATGCATGCTGTTGTATCAGTAGTTTATCTGTTTTTATTGCTGAAAAGTATACTTCATTCATTGCTGTTTTTGCCTACTTGATGCATAAAGTTTTTAAATTGTTTTATCTTACTTGGGAAAAGGCTACTTTAGATTCTGTTCATATCCTCCCATTGGCAAAAGACATCTGGTCTATAGTTACATAGGGAAAATATATCCAAGCACCCTGAGTTTTATGCCTGCTTATTAGTTGTCTACACTGATAACAAGTGAGAAAACAAGAGGGAAGACAGATGGTTTGTGGAGCTTTGCTGACTTCCTAAATGGCTCCTTGGCACAGATATTTTGGCTTCTGCCTCCCTGAGGGCTGGGATGACAGTGAAAGTAGAAATGCCCCTGATAATTAGGATGACTGAAAAAGTGGAGGCCAGGAGTCCTAGGTCCCTGCTGTGTGGCGCAGCAGTACAGCAGCCTCCACTGAATCGCACCTCAGAATCTGCCTTCATGAAAGATGCACGGCCATGGAACAACTGATGCTTTGCTGGCTTTGCATTTAAAACTTCACACGCACTTCGAGCCCAAGCACATGCAGTAGTTGTTAAAGGAGAAATGCTGTAAATTTTCAATTATTTGGGGTCAAATTGTTCAACTTGTGAACTAGTATAGTTTAGCCTTTTCTCATTCTCTCTTTTTTGTTTGTTTGTTTTGGTTTATTTTTGTTGTTTTCCATTCATTTAATCATAGAGGGCAGGAAAATTAAAATTCTCTTTGCTTTTAGTAGTTGTTATAAAAGCATGTGTGTGTCAGCCGGCCAGTGGTGGTGCATGCCTTTAAACACAGCACTCAGGAGGCAGAGGCAGGGGGATCTTTGAATTTGAAGCCAGCCTGTTCTACAGAGCAAATTCCAGGACAGCCAGGGCTACATAGAGAAATCCTGCCTAGTGAAAAAAAAGTGTGTGTGTGTGTGTGTGTGTGTGTGTGTGTGTGTGTGTGTGGCATGCAAGCACATAGCCAGTGATTTCGTGGAGACAACTGGGAGTGCTTTCTCAATAAGCACACAGCTTTCCCATAGGAAACACATTGTAGTGTGCAGCTGCAGTCAAGTCTTAATGTTTTCCACCTTCATTGACAGAGGGCATCAAACGCCGCATGACTGGCTCATAGGATTTCTAGCACAATTTATTATGTAAAAACACTTTATAAAATTTAATGTTCTTTTGAAATCTATACACTGTACGTTGGTCTTATTTTTGTATTTGTGACTTTTTTTTTTTTAAAGAAAGATATCCATATGTAAAAGTAAAGTACACCTATTCCTCAGTATCATCCTGACTTTTTAAAAAGCCAGCAACTATAAAGCAAAATCCTACAACCTCATCTTTGAAGCAAGTGCCATCTTAGGGTTAAAGGTGAAGCTTTGAGAGGCTGTTTGAAGGAAGCCTGTTGTGAACACCTTTGTTAAGCAGAGCGCACAGAACTGAGGCACATATACTTAGCCCCATCCTGCACTGGCACTCCTTGGTGTTATCTCAGTTTTCTTACTTAGAACATGGGGGAGAACTATATATTCTGTCATGAGAGTTCTATGGTATTATAACCATTATCATTTGATGCTGCTGAAGTGATTTGAGTTCAGATTTGTGCATATTGGTCTTGATTTAAATAATATTTACTAAAGTTGTGTGTTTCCTTCTATTTGGGGAGGGTCTAAGAAATTATTGTCTTCTATTGTAACTATCCAACCTTTGTAAAATCACTTAGTCATTTCACAGGAATAAAGAGCTGCACATAGTGATGCAGTTTATGCTGTCATCCCATTAGGAGCTAATTGATAGGAGTGAGGATTTGGTGACATCAGTTGGAAGGCATGTACATTATTCATTCAGCATCTGCTGTTGGCTCTTTTTTTTCCCCTCTGGAAGAATATGTTACAACATATCAGCAAATTTTTCATGCTTCGTGTTTAAGCATTTAAGAGTTATTTGTTATATTATTAATATTATTTTATTTGTGCTTATTTGGCAGCACCAGAGGTTATCAATGCTCACGACTATAGCCAGCAGTGCGACATTTGGAGCATAGGTGTCATAATGTACATCTTGTAAGTAGTTTACTGAATGTCCAGTGTAAATAAAAGGGAAGTCTTTGTCAGTAGACTGACATAGATTTAAATTAAAACTAAGCAATATGTTTTAAAAGGAGTCATTTAAAATCCAGTTGAGATGTTGTCCTGGGTGCCCTCTCACTAGTTTTCAGGGTCACGTCCTAAGTATTTGTTTATGCTATACTTTCACAATGTTCAGTTTTGCTTTGTGCCGATCTACAGATGCAGCCATGTCCCACATGATCCAAGATAAGTGAAAATATGTCCTCCCTGGTCACTTGCCACAGCTTAGAGCTTCACCTCTAGTCCATCAGAATGGGAAGTAGGGCCATCTGGCCCTAGAGTTGCTAGCACACTGGGGAGTGGGCACAGTTAGGTAGAAGTTCAGGATTTAGGGAGTGTTTTGTATTTATCAGTTCCCTTAACACCCCAAAAGCCTCAGCGATTCTTGCTCTTCCTTTACCCTTGCTCTCATGATTAAGCCAATCCTAAGTCCTGAAGAGTTTGCCTGTGACATGTTCTCACCTATGCATACTGAGAACATCTTCATCTCTCTTTGACCGTATGATTTCATCTCTCTGGCTGTCTTACCTGCTTCTGTTTATCCTCCACTTCATCTGCTGTTTACTCTGCTCTCAAGGTTGTCTGTCTGTATCACACTCTTTCCGCACTAAAGCCTTCAATGGTTACTTCTTGCTTTAGAAAGCTATGAGGACATTTAACATGGTGTGTCTTAGCAAACTGTTTACAACTTAACTCTAGCTTGTTTTTCCAATCTTGGGGTGCATGTATATTTTATATGCCTACCTTTTTTGTGATGACTCCAGGCTACTCTTAATTCCCTGCACGCTGCATTGCATGTTGTGTGTGTGCTTATGTGTGCATGCACACATGTGTGTGTCATGAGCGCACACTCTTTTCTTCTCTGAAGTTTTCTCCTAGGTGGGCCAAACACTAAAGCCTTCTGTTTTGCTAACCCTTACCTTACCACAGCAGATATACATTTATTATGTATAAACTTTCTGCATTCCACATAGGATTTAAGGCCTCATTCAAAAAACCATGCAAATTAAAACAACAACAACATATGTCTGGGATGTTAGTTCAGTTGGTAAGGTGCTGCCCAGCGCCCAGGAACCCCTGGTTTGATTCCTCTCATTGTATATACCAAGTGTAGTGGTCCTTGCCTGCAGTTTCAGCACTGGGGGAATGGAGGCAGCAGGACTACAGAATTACTTTTGGCTACATAATCTGTTCCGGGCTAGCCTGGGCTACATGAGACCCTGTCTCAATGTAACAACAATACTAATATAGAAATATTGAAGCAGTAAGGTTTGTTTGCACATGTGTGTCTTTGATAGCACACATTGTGATATAAAAACAATAATACTTTTAAAAACTAAATTACATGGTAATATTACAATTTTCTTTTTATTGTATCTGTTTTCCTTGTTTTAAGTTCTGTGAAAAACAGTTCAAATTATTCATCTTTGCATCTCTAGCATTTGATGCAATACTCAGCTCATATTCAGTGCTCAATACACTTGTTAAATTGAATTAAGTGAATTGTCTAAGAGGTGTTCTGAAAAGTCAGTGACCACTGCTCTGTCTTTCAGTGAATCTGAACACTTTAATGCTGATGCAACATTAGTTTTGTGGTCATGTTGGAAAATTTGCCACCACCTCTTCCATACTAACATCACTGTAGTTACATTTCCACAGTTGTGTGAAATGGAAGACACAGGCAGGAGAAGCCAGATTGTGTGACTGCAGCTGTTCCTGGTTGGTCCACATGCATCCCTGCGGAGACAGCATGAGCTGTGGGTGGATTCATAAAGCTTTGATCACTGCATTGTGCCCATTAGAATCATGATGCAAAAATCCAGAGTTTAGTCCTTAATTAAAATGTAACTATTTAAATGTATTTTCCATAATCTTAAGACTGTCTACACAATAAAAATCCATATTAATGTACATAATGGATCATCACACAACTTGTACAGTGTTTGCTGCCTTTTGAACTTGCTGTTAAGGAAATCAAGTGTATTACATACCTTTCATTTTTTCCTCTTTCTTAAATATGTAGTTTGAATATTTGTTCTCCAGAGTGTGGCTTCTTAGTAATGGCGTCTTCCTTTCTTCACAGAAGATTCTAACGTAGCTCACTGGTGCCTACTCATTAATCTGTTTGAGCCTGGTGGCATTATAGATAATTCCCTTTACCCTGAGCACAATACATTACATTCTCCATGAGGGCAATTTCCTTGTTTATCAGTTAACTTAGATTCATTTCTACTTAGTTGGGCAATGATAACATACTTACTCAAGGTGAAATTAGCATAAATGAATAGCCTTTATGGTTCCTTTCCTCTGCTGTCCTGACTCCTGTGAATGCCACAGAAAAGCTTTAATAGAAAGCTTCAAGAAGCATTCATTTTTCACGTCTTGGATTTTCTTTTCTGGATGTGCTAGGAAATTGCTGTCATAAAGTTCCATATGCTGCTGATTGACCAACCATTAGATACATTTTGCGTAAATAAAATTGCAAAGGAAGGGGAAAAAGTGGAAAATTTAAAATGTAGCCCTTAAGCTATAGTTGCATGCAGAGGCTGCAAAGAAATTGGGGACCATGCATATCACTGCTTGATAACAGGCTCAATGAGCTGGGCCTTCACTGGCCTGTACTTGTTATAATAGATAGTAATTGTCCATACAACCATTCCTCTGGTTATTTTCTTTTTGTGTGTGTTCTATGGCTTTTAAAATACCATTTTAAAACTAAGCCATAGTAAAGCAAGTAAGAATAAAGAAGTGTCAGAATGAGCTTGAGAAATACAAAGTATTAAAGTAAGAATTTGTACAACAGCTTGACGACTTCAGATTCCCTAACAAGAAGCTCTTGCAGAAGTTCCACGCCTCAGTCCCTCACTTCTGGGAAAGTTTCTTCATATTAATCATCATGAAAATTACCAAAATTTAGCTTGATCAGAAAATATTTACAATCATATTTTTAAAATAAAGCTTAGAAAATATAACTGAAGAAAACCATAAAGACACAAAGCGTAAAAGACTCAGGCTTTGTTAGATTGGGAATAGACCGCACCTTGGTAGGTATAATGGAGTAATGCTGTTTTGGTTTTTGGTGAAGGTGGAAGGTCTGTGCCTGAGAGTTGAGTCCTTGACATGCCAAGTTGCCTTTGCTGTGCTGCCTTCTGCCAGGGTGTCCCTGGGCATATCTGCCAAGTTGTCTTCAGGGGTGTCCTTAGATGTCGGGGTTGTGGATGAAGACTATGATAACATTTACTGAGAATATCCTCTGAGGCACTGAATTCAATTTGGAAGTATACTGTTACAGTTCTGGCCTAGAACAGCTAATGGAAACAGCTTGGTTGGCTTGCCCCAGTCTCTGTCGAAAAGAAGCTAATCAAATAGTCCTTGTGTTATAGATGCAGACAAGGCCATGCTTACTTCACCCACAGTCCTTAGGCTGTCCTCGTTTACCCGGCATCCATCCTTTCTCACTGATGATTTTCATCTTGATTTTCTTCTTTTAAATACTATTGTTGAAGGGGCTGTCTCTGACATGAACCCAGTAGAAGGCTCTTTGATCACCTCCCCCTGAGGAGGCAGCAGCCTTACCAGGTCACAGAAGAAGACTATGAAAGACAGTCCCAATGAGCCTGATAGTCTAGGGTCAGAGGGAAGGGGAGGAGGTCCTCCCCTGTTAGTGGACTGGGGGAGGGGCATGGGAGGAGATGAGGGAGGGAGGAATGGGACTGGTAGGGGAGGAGGGTAGGGCTACAGCTGGGATACAAAGTGAATAAAGTGTAATAAATAAAAAATTATATTAAAAAATAATAAAAATGTGATGGTCATGCTGGGAAAAAAAGAATACTATTGTTGAAGACCTGTGCCTGTCTTAATTGCTTTCAGCTTTGGCTCAGAACCTACAGCAATTTCCAGGGTTATTCTTTAGTTTTCTTTTATGTTCCCATTGCTAACATTTGATATAGTATTTACCACAGACAAAATCTTGCATGGCCACTAAACTCTGATGAGTTTCGGCAGTCTCTGATACCCCTCACCACCATGCTTCCATAATTCAGAATTTTAAGCGGCCGCCTCTCCTTGCTCATGCCACTGTTCTGTGCCCTCACCCCCACACACCTTCCTGTACTCTAACTCCTTAATCCTAGTGTCTCCCCAACTTGCAGAAGCCTCAGACACCTACAGATCTGAGGTCTCAGTGTACTTCCTCTATCATGTCATTTCTCTCGGATTGAGCTGAGCCCAGCACTGAGCTTGGACTGTCCCATTGCTTCTACAATCCAGCCAGCAGTTCTCTCTCCTCCCCTTTGTAATTCTCCTCCCCTTACCTAAAGCATCACTGCTTCCAAGTCTTACAGAAAGTTAATTTTAATAGTCTTATGTTGAAAACATTTGAACAAAATGACTGCCTTTCTTTAGACTGTGTGGAGAACCACCCTTTTTGGCAAATTCAGAAGAAAAGCTCTTTGAATTAATAAGGAAGGGAGAGCTGAGATTTGAAGATCCAATCTGGGATTCCATAAGTGACTCTGGTGAGTATGGGTTTGTTATTATTTACCAAAACAGATAATTAATATAAGGGAATTTGCCACTACTAAAACTGCTGTAAACCTCTGAGTAGTCTACTACTAAAATTTACTTTAGAATTAAACAGTATTTGCTTGTGGAAATAGTGGTATCTTCACTGTGATTGTTCATGGTCAAAATTCTAGAAAATAAAACAAAGCAAAACAAAAAATATCAATTACAAAATTAAAGAGAAAACTTGCTGTTGTGTACTCAGCTTTCCCTGTAGATCATTGATTTAGGCAATCCAGCAATAAAAGGCATTCAACCTTACTTATTAGGTCATTGTATTGGTGATACTTGGCACCCTTTTTATTATGCAACAATAACCTCAGTAAATGGGAAAATGTGTAACTTTTGTTTTGCCTTGTTTTTGGTAGTGGTGTTGGGGTGTCTGTCTCTCTGAGTTGTCTCAATTTTTTGGCTCATCTCAAAATTTTGGACTCAATCCTCTTGTCTCAGCCTCTCAAGATGCTGGGACTACCAGCCTGTGTCACCATGACCAGCTGATGTGTATGACGTTAACTGAGGTCAAGAGATGTAAGATTTCAAGGTTTTTTTCCCCTTTATTTGCAGCAAAAAATGTTTTGAAACAACTCCTGAAAGTAGATCCTGCTCACAGAATCACAGCTAAGGAACTTCTAGATAGCCAGTGGTTGACAGTAAGTTATGACACTCCTTAAAAAAAAAAAACAACAAAAAAAACCCTTTTTCTGACATCACTCGTTTTTTAGTCTTGTAGTCTTAAAATCGTCAATTAGTTCCATCTTCTGACAAGTTTAAAAGGAGTAGTGAGTCTTGACACATTTCTGAAATGGGCATTCCCAAATGGTTACGACTATCACCACAGTTGCTCAGATGTATTTATAGACATTCAAATGAACTTTGTTTGTTCTCTGTCATGGAGGCTTCATGTCCAGCAGAACAGAACTGAGAAATGTCTTATGAAATCAATGCAGAGTGAAGCAGGAAGGACAGGTTCCAGATGTAAAGTTCTAGACCCAGTTATGGCTCACTCAGCTCTTTGAGTACTGAAAGTCTTTGGGGAACCTTGGAAAACATGTCTCTAGATATGTCTTTATTTCCTGGACTGACATCTTTAGTCTTCATTTGTTTGCATGTTGCTCACCATCATTAGACTACAAACCTTGGGCACAGATCCTTTGGCCTCTGCATTCCTGCACCCAGTCAGGACAGGTCCCAGAACAGAACTAGTCAGAGCCAGAACTTGGGTGAAGCTGCATTGAATCTTTAGCTGGAACCATTGCTATCTAGTTGTGTGTCTTTATTTCCCAGTTTTCTCTGTTAGTCACTATCTATTGAGATGTAAAGGAAGTGTAAAGTCTCCTCCTAAATGGAGTAGCCATGGCATTCTTCCTTTCTTTCCTTTTTCCTGGTAACCTGGGACATGATGGCTGCTGATTGAGTGGCCATGCTAAACAACAAAGCAGAACTATAAACTGGTGCTGGTAAAGAACAATGAAACACAGGGCACTGGGGTTTACAGTTCACAAAGTCACTATGCCAACCCATTCTAGACTTTTCTGTTTCAGCAGAAAGTAAACTTCCTTCATCTCTAGGATACTTTAAAATATGCAAGCAAGCCTAATTCTAGTTATTACAATTATCAGTAAACACTGAATTACTGAATACTGAGGGATTTCCTTTGAGTGAGCAATTTACTAAGTCGTTAGGTCCTTAGAGCTCTCAAGAAAAGTCTGAGACTTGATGTTAGAAGTTACTAGCACTAAATGAGACAGTTATTGACAGTATTCATTAAAATTAAGTATATATTTAGCTATATATATATATGTATATATATATACATATATATATATATATATATATATATATATATATATATATATATATATGTATATTTTAGGTGCCAAGGACACAAACACAATTATATTTGATATGAAAATTATTGTAGTTATAGTCTGAAAAGTCATTCCAGTCATTAGGTGAGCAATGCCTTAGAGATAGATAATTTGGTAAATAGTGAGGTACCATTTCTGAGAGGTGGTGACAGTTTAGATAGCATAGTAACAACAAAATGAAGAAAAATACACGTGAGAGATACAAGTTTTAGAAATGTGAATGAAAGGTCATAGGTATAGCTCAGCAGTAGAGTACTTGAATATTGTGCCCTGGGTTTGATCTTGAGCATGAAGAAAAAGAGAGAGATGGGGTGTGGGATGAGGAAATTTGAACCACAGAATTTGATGATGGATTGCATGAATAATAAGGATATAGGAGGAATACTGAATGAAATCTATATTTTGCTCCAACAGCTGGTTGAACAGTGGTTCCATTTATTGCGATAAACGGATATAGGTCTAAATAGCTAAATAGCTAAATAGATATAGGTCTGAAACTGGAGTTATAATGGAGAATGATAAGTACATACATGCCATGTTAAACCACTGGGCGAAAGAGATAAATTGGGAGGCAAACAAAGACAGAATAGACTTCACAATATGCTTTTAATGCTACAACATTTAGAAGAGGCCCAGATATGTTTTGATACCATAAGTATATTATGATATCAGGTTTTATATTTTCTAATTTTCCTTTGACAGTTTCAAATCGTTTCTTTGAATAACAATTCTTTTTCTTTAAGGCTAAAACATAGTTTTCAATCAAGAATGTATTATATGTGCCCTCTTTTGTAACTATTTTCATCTCTTCTGGGATTCTGTGGTGTAATTATTTCTGGCCTAAAGGAATTGTGCAAATGAGTTAGCAGCAAAATCATTGTAAAAATATATGGAGTAGATTTGTAGTACAGGAAAATAAAAAGTTGTAAAACAGATGGTATGCCTTAGAAATTTATCTCTTTTCAGTATCACACAACATTCGGGTTTGGCCATTTAATTATTTGTTTTCTAATTAGTACAGCTTTATTTCTGGCTTTGGTCATTTTTTCAGAAGTCTCCATTTTCAAGCCTCTAACATTTGTCTCTCTGAAGTCTTTGCCAAAAGGATAAAAAGTGACAGATATTATGTACTATATTGGACTTTCCTAAGTTCAGTGTATGAAATTTAGAATGCTGGCATTTTACAAACTTCTGAAAGGCATGACTCGTTTCTTCCTAACAGTTGAAGACTTCCTTCCTGTAATTCATGTCCTCTGTTTGAAATAGTCGAAAGCAAGCAAGATGGTTCCCTAAGAGCCTCACTGCTTCATATCAGAGCCTGTTTTTTTTTTTCCTCAATATCTAATGGTTGGTAACATTTTCTTTTCAAGGAGCTTTATTGGACAAAAAGTGTCTGTAGCTTAGCCTGTGTACTGTGCATTTTGAAGCATGGTTCATATCTTAAAAGTATTCCAAGAAAAAGAATTATTTTCCTATATACATGTAAGTGAGTAGAATTTCAAATAAATTCTAAGTGCCACCCTGATTTCAAAAGCTGAGATCACAAAAGTAGATGTGCAGAAAAGCAGCTGAGATGACCATCCAGCAGGGGTAGGGTTTGAAGAGATTTCTGCTGGCTGGGAATATGTGGTTATTTTCTATGTCAGCTGCTTCCCCCTTCCTCTTTCCCATTAGCTTGGATCATGAGATGGTCATTTTTTACTAGGTTATTTCAGTGGCTTCTTGTTGGTCCTCCTCCCAAGGGTCCAGCCCCTGGGTGAGGCCAAGGGTTCTAGGTCAGGGGGTGAGAGGCAGGGAGTCACCACACAGACACCTGGAGCCAGGTGTGAGCAATCTGAGGGCGAGCAGCTGCAGACTCGTTTATTCTAGAATAGACAGCAGTTTATATAACTTTGGGTGACCAATCAGGTTCCTCCTCACCATCTCCAAGCCTGCCATTGGTTGTTTATCTCTGGGTAGACTCTCCAACATAAGGTTACCAGGTCACATATTTCTGCCTGACTGCTTCCAAGTCACATCCTTGGAAGCTGTCCCTGGCCTTGAGCCCTAATGGCCACAGCCTCTCGTTTTCCTCAAATCCCTAAGTCACAGGTCAACACCAAGAATTTACATTTTAAAACTACTGGTGTAAATTAGTAGCATTATTTTCCTTCCGTGGCTTGTAAAAATGTAGCTTCCAGTTATAAGCTTTATTTGATTTTTTTCATACATGGGTAAATCCTTCAACATGTTTTTAATACATGCTTTAGATCACAGACCCCCTTGTAGCCCCTCTACCTCTCCTAGAAACCAAGTCCAGCTCCCCCTGTGGCTCCCTCTGGAACAGAGTTGGCAAGAAAGGTCACTGTTCTGTGACCTTGCAATCTCTCCCTCTTTTTTTTTTTAATTCTTATTAATTAGACTTTATTCACTTTGTATCCCCCCTGTGGTTCCCTCCCTCCTCCCTTCCCAATCCCTCCCTTCCTCCACCCTCTGCACGCATGCCCCTCCCCAAGTCCACTGATTGGGGAGGTCTCCTTTTCCTTCCTTCTGATCCTAGTCTATTAGGTCTCATCAGGAGTGGCTGCATTGTCTTCTTCTGTGGCCTGGTAACGCTGCTTCCCCTCAGGCTGAGGTAATTAAAGAGCAGACCAATCAATTCATGTCAGAGACAGTCACTGTTCCTATTACAATGAAACCCCACTTGGATACTGAACTGCCATGGGCTACATCTGTTCAGGGGTCTTAGGTTATCTCCATGCATAGTCCTTGGTTGGAGTATCAGTCTCAGGAAAGGGCCCTGTGCTCAGATTTTTTGGTTCTGTTGCTCTCCTTGTGGAGTTCCTGTCCTCTCCAGATCTTACTGTTTCATAAGATTCCCTGCACTCTGCCCAAAGGTTGCCTATAAGTCTCAGCATCTGTACTGATAGTCTGCAGGGCAGAGCCTTTCAGAGGCCCTCTGTGGCAGGCTTCTGACTTGTTCCCTCTTTTCTCCTTCTTCTGATGTCCATCCTCTTTGCCTTTCTGGATAGGAATTGAGCATTTTAGCAGGAGTCCTCGCTCTTGATTAGTTTCTTTAGGTGTACAGATTTTAGTAGGTTTATCCTATATTATATGTCTAATCAAGTAATCCAATTAAAAAATGGAGTACAGAGCTAAACAGAGAATTCTCAATAGAGGAATATTGAATGGCAAAGAAACGCTTAAAGAAATGCTCAACCTCATTAGCCATCAGGGAAATGCAAATCAAAAAGACCCTAAGATTTCACCTTACACCCATCAGAATGACTAAGATAAAAAACTCAAGAGACGACACATGCTGGAGAGGTTGTGGAAAAAGGGGAACCCTCCTCCACTGCTGGTGGGAATATAAACTTGTACAACCACTCTGGAAAGCAATCTGGCATTTTCTCAGACAACTAGGAATAGCGTTTCCTCAAGATACAGCTACACCACTCCTAGGCATATACCCAAAAGAGTCTCAAGTACACAATAAGGACATTTGCTCAACCATGTTTGTTTGCAGCTTTATTTGTAATAGCCAGAAGCTGGAAACAGCCCAGATGCCCCTCAGTGGAGGAGTGGATGCACAAATTGTGGTATATATACACAATGGAATATTACTCAGCAATAAAAATCAAGGAAATCATGAAATTTGCAGTTAAATGGTGGGACCTGGAAAGGATCATCCTGAGTGAGCTGTCCCAGAAACAGAAAGATCCACACAGTATATACTCAATCTCTCCCTCTTAGAGCTACAGGATATGCTTGTGGTCCTAACTAGCCCTGCCTCTGTGCCTGTCCTTGACTTCTAGGCCAGGCCAGCATAGGTCATGTGGTATGAAGTCTGCCCAGCCTCAGAAACTCCCTTTGTTCTTTAGAACTGAAGGATATGCATGTCCTTTTAGGCTCCCTGTCACAGGACACATGGTATCGTTTCTCCTAATATAGCTTCTCTAGGGGTTTGAAGGGAAGACTCCATTTTCAGGGTCTTATTGTATGGTCTAATGCTCTGTCTAATGTTCTCCCAACTCAAAACTGGATCATGGCTGCTAATGGTTGTGAGGCCCTCTCTCCTGCGAAAGGTTATCCTCATGGGTCATTCATTATGTGTCAGCTCCTTACTACAATCATAATATTCTTTCTTTACTGCTTTGTACCCAACATATGTCAAGCCTTGTGCTAGATAATAAAATGTAGTAAATACATAAAAGGTATGGTCTCTGACATAAGGGACTTACAACGTAAGTTTGTAGCATCTTTATTTGTAATAGCCAGAATCTGGAAACAGCCCAGATGCCGCTCAACTGAAGAATGGATGCAGAAATTGTGGTACATTTACACAATGGAATATTACTCAGCAATGAAAAAATAAGGAAATCATGAAATTTGCAGGTAAATGGTGGGACCTGGAAAGGATCATCCTGAGTGAGCTGTCCCAGAAGCAGAAAGACACACATGGTATATACTCACTCATATAAACATGTAATATAGGATAAACCTACTAAAATCTGTACATTTAAAGAAACTAATCAAGAGGGAGGATCTTGACTTAAATGCTCAATCCCTATCCAGAAAGGCAAAGAGGATGGACATCAGAAGAAGAAGAAAACAGGAAACAAGTTAGGAACCTGCCACAGAGGGCCCCTGAAAGGCTTTGCCCTGCAGACTGTCAAAGCAGATGCTGAGACTTATGGCCAACTGTTGGGCAGAGTGCATGGAGTCTTATGAAAGAAGTGGGAAATAGTAAGATCTGGAGAGGACAGGAACTCCACAAGGAGAGCAACAGAATTAGAAAATTTGAACACAGGGGTCTTCCCGGAGACTCATACTCCAACCAAGTACCACACATGGAGATAATCTAAGACCCCTGCACAGATGTAGCCCATGGCAGTTCAGTGTCCAAGTGGGTTACATAGTAATGGGAAGAGGGACTGCCTCTGACATGAACTGATTGGCCTGCTCTTTGATCACCTCTCCCTGAGTGGGGAGCAGCCTTACCTGGCCACAGAAGATGATAATGCAGCCACTCCTGATGAGATCTGATAGACTAAGATCAGAAGGAAGGAGAGGGGGACCTGCCCTATCAGTGGACTTGGTGAGGGGCATGCATGAAGAAGGGGGGGAGGTGGGATTAGGAGGGGATGAGGTTTATGGGGGGATAAAAAGTGAATAAAGTGTAATTAATTTAAAAAAAAAATCCAGTTCCAGGAACTCCAGTACCCTTTCCTGGATGTTGCTGGACTCTGGAAACCTGCACAAACATACACACATGTACACACACACACAGGCACACACACATACACATGTACACACACACACACACACACCTAAAAACAAATCCTTTAAGAAAATAATAAGATTTGACTATACCCTCATGAATAGAGATTACACACATTTTAACTTATTCACATTGTTATGTAAAAATCAACATTTCATTGTTTGGATTGAGCTTTACAAATTTTGTAAATTTGAACATCCTTTTATATGTTTTCAGTAAAGTTCCATTTTTGTTGAAAAATTTATTCCTAGTAACATCACCAATGCATGTACACTAGCTGTTTACAAAAGCAGAAACTAATGATACGCTAAAGTTCTAGAGTGTTCTCCAGCTTTGCCATTTTATCTTCTAGCTTCTTACTCCAGCTTAAATGTTTAATCATAAAAACAAATATTTATTGAAGAGGTATTATTTACAGAACAATGACGCTCTTTGGAAGTCAGACTTCATTAGGTGAGGAAATATCATTGTGTCTCCATCTCTGGGGCTTCCTGCTAAGGTGCAGGATCTGCCTTAATGCTTGACCATTGCTCCTCCCCAGTATACACCTCCGCCTAATCTCCAAACTAAAATGTATTAGCCTCAACTACTTGTTGGCTACACTAATGGGAATATTGTAACCCAAAGGTCTCCACTTGAGGCAGCCTCCAGTGAAATGATCACTCTTGATTCAGCTAGCAAAGGGAGTTCAGAGGCTTAGCCTATTGTGCTGAGGTGTTATGTCATCTAGTGCCTGCTGGCAGTTCCAGCCCATCTTTGTTGGTTGATTCATTTGTAATTTCTGTTAGGCTGAAAGGCTCATAACTATGGGCCATTACTTATTGGTTAGTCCGAATGTCTGATGCAATTTCTTTTTCAAATGCTAACAGGCAGGGTAGCCTCTGAGTGGGCTTTAGCCACAGACAGCATGGACTCCACTTCTGGGTATCCAGAGTCCAAGTTTGCTAGCACAAGTGAGTACAGGAGGCAAAAAGTTAACTTTCTAAGTGGGGGAGTGTTTGTGATGATGACTCTATTTTAGGTCCCTTTCTCTTCCCTGAAATCTCTTTGGATTGAGAAATAGGACAATTTTTTTTTTCAGTACAAAGGAAGTCTTACCATATAGTGTTAGCAACTGAGCTCTTGGGTATGCATATAGGTGATCCCAACACTTGAAGGCTTGCTAGAGATTTAGGATAACATAGGCAAGCCTTACTCCACATGATAATACAGGGATGTAAAATGACAGCACAGGGGTGAAACTGAAAGATGATCTTCATAACTGGTAAAAATCCATGTCCAAACATCTTTGTTAAAACCCTAAATGTAAAAATTCTCTACTCATTGCAGATATACATAAAGGTGAAATAAATTCAGGCCAATGTTCATGTAATACATTATAGAATATTAGAAACATGAAGATAGCCAGGTTGGTGGTGGTGTTGCGGTTGGTAAACATTCACCAAGACTGGTGTATGTAGTCTTGCTTTCTTGCCCTAGCAATGACCTATGGAGTGAAGGTCAGTGTTGTGTCTGGCAAATTCTTCCACTGATTGCTATATATATTTTTTATGCTTCTAGTATTGTATTCGTGCGCTTTCTGTGTTCTGAGACACCTCTGAGAGTTCTTTGCAGACACCTTTCTTCAGCAGCATCTCCATCCTTTCTGGTACAACCCCTTCACTTGTCAAATTTGCCTCCACTGCTCTCTTTGGCTGTATGAAAATCAGGGAATGTCAGGGGCCCCATCACAAACTGTTTCTTCTGTTTTCCCACTTCTGTTTGATTCAAATCTCAGTTCTAGTATTAACATTTTTTTTTCTTTGCTGTGCTTTTATCCTTGTTGAGTAATTCCCTGGAGACAAAGAAACACATGGATGAACTATCCAGCAGACAGCTTGTATACAGGGACCAATACACTTGATCAATTGATCACTGATTGTGATGGACATCTATAGCATGTGGGCTACAAAGCCAGTGGTGAGGTTTGCAATTTATATAATGACATTTAATATACCAAGGTGAGTGAAGAATGAGCTACACTCTTGAGGGACTGATGCTGTTAGTTAAATCATAAAGCTGAATATATGCTTATCAGGACTTTGCAACACAAAGATTGCTGTAATAAACCGCTGTCATATTGTGCAGATCGAAATCAAACGGTGATTATCAGTTGGTTGGGCATGGTCATGCGCAGAGAGGTCCATCTTTCTAAGGCTTCTTAGAGGTGACTTTCAGGGTGCAAGCATTTACTTTATTCTTTCTATCAGGTCAGGGTGCATGCTCTGTGGTGAAGAACATGTGTTTAGTATCTTCCATTGCAAACTGCCTGACAAAAGTCTGAGTTGCTTTGTTCTCAGTCACAGATCTGGCTAAGAGAGGCTCAAGATCTTTGTAGGTACCAAGTAGGAACCAGGAGTGTCATGAACTATGTTCTTCTCCCAAAATGCATCACCTAAATGTAGTGGAAAGCCACCTGTAGTAGTTTTTTTTTTTTAACGTTACTTTATTTGAAGTATTTAGGCCTCTACCTCCCTTTCACCAACCCCCCAACCTTAAGTAGGAAAGAGAAAAGGTTAATGTGGAGAGGTGACCCAGACTCCTTTACTTCTCCCAGCTAGTTAGGATCAAGGGGTTCTTTTAGGGCTCTATACTAATCTCTGTCAATCGAAGACACAGCTAGCAGTTTCCTCCACAAGACTGCGCCCAAAAGCATTTCTCTTTGTCTGTGTGCTCCAAACTGCCACACTGTCTCTGCTCTCTGTCTCTCCAAACTGCTCCATACCACACACCAACAGCAAACACCACACCTTCTCTTTTTGGGCTCTCATATTAATACTCTCAGTCCTAGACCATGATCCTCTGTGCCGCATGTGGAAGGCCGCTACCAGCTGGCAAAAGCCTAGCCCCTTATGTGACAATTAACAGCTGTGGTCAAACTAGCCCAACTAAAATCCCACACTTGGGATTAAAACAAAAGCATATTTACATAAACTACAAAGAAACAAAACTTTCATTATGCCTAAAAGTGATTTATTTATCCTGACAAAGTCACACAATCCTATTCAAAGATGGAAGGAAGTGAAATTCATAATAGCTAAGGAGTTATGCTGGGAAACATTTATTTGGACAGGACTGAGGTTACAGACACATAATGATAACTCTTTGCTAATGAGTGAATCAGACTGAGCCCATGTGTGCATTTAAAGTCTAGGAGCCTGAGTACTGTGAATTCTGACAGAAGTCAGGATGGAGCTAAGAAGTTGCAAGCCCTGGAGATCAGAACTCCATCTGATGAGAGCTCTGAGGCAATCTGGCATTTTAGATAGTTTTAGCCCTCCATGGCTGCTGCCTTAGCCCTGTATGTGCTCCCAGTTATGTAAACCTAAGAGAGATGACTTTTAAACTAGTCCTTGAAGGCAGTGTGGGCCATATTGTCAGAAAGGGAGGATAAACTAGAGGCTAGAGGAGAAATGAGCACAGCCAGTGTAAAGAGTACCCAGATGCTAGGAAAAGGGGAAGGCTTTAACCTTCTAGGGGGCAAAACAGACAAGCCATGGGATTAGATCTCCCAGTGATCTCTTCTTGTTATTACTATTCTGTTCTTGATGCTGATCTATTTTAACCATGACTATATTGAACTCAATAAATCCTCCATAGTGTATTCAGGTGTCCTTAATGTGCCCTCTTTCCTGGCTTTCTATGTCATTACTGCATAACACTTAAATCTACCTACATACAGAGGTAGATACATACTTAGAACTTCTACATACCCGTGCCCACACTTGAAGGTCTCATTTCAACCTGACAGGGATCCAGATATCCTGTCCAAATGTTCTCTACCAGTTTTAAGAAATTAAAACAACAACAACCACAACAACTTAATTCAAGCAGGAGGCATTTGAGTCTACATCTGTGTCTCAGCACATTAGATGGGAAGTCTGAGAAATACAGTGTGAAATGGCCAATTCTGGCTTGATACAGTCATAGCTTGGATAGGAACAGCACAGAGTCATTTATAGCCAAATGACCACATTACATAGAAGTTATCAATTATCTATATTCCTAGACATACTATTTATCTAATCAACTGTGTATGGATGCTTCTCCTAGACATTTGGTATTGGGTAGACTCACCATTAGCATTGGATCTACTAGCTTTTGGGCAGTGTCTTACCAGTTTCCTAAGAAGGAGACTTGGCTGCCACAGAATTACCATGTTGTGTACTTGGCACAGGCAGGCTACATTTACTCCTTAATAACTTATGAGTAGTTTCCCTCTAACATTGTTCAAGCGTAAGTGGTAGTATGTGGCAGTTAGCCACTGTGGGACAGGAAGCGTGCTCCAACAGACACCACAAGTTTTGCTACTTACTCGGCATTAAAATATTTCCTTATGACTATTGCTGATTTGGGTAGAATATATTACTAAGAGATTTAAGAATCTTTCTGAACTGTTTATAACACAAACATTTGTTTTTAATCTTAGGGCAATGCACTTTCTTCATTTAGAACAACCAATGTATTAGAAATGATGAAAGAATGGAAAAATAACCCAGAAAGTGATGAGGACTCCAAGATGGATGAGAAGACTAAGCCCCCCACTAAAGAAAATTTGAAAAGTGTCAAAATCGCGGGAAAGGTCCTTGATGGCAATAACAGTCTGCCATCTGCAAAGACAGCGAAACAGGTAGGAAGAACCACTGTGGCAGGGCTCCACACTGTTCAGTACTTTCACCCACAGGACACCTTTTTTTTGAAGCGTCGTCATTTCACTGTTAATTGGTTACAAAGGCCTGCATTACTCAGCAGGTGAGGGCCTTCTGCCTTCTCAGCCATGAGATTTAGTGGGGGTGGGAGGGGTGAGGGGGCTCATATTTAGGACCAGTGGTTATTAGGAGTGGGGCTGTCAGACACGTCTCTGTGAGAAAACACATACAGATTGAAGATCCCTAATCTGAACATGCAGAAATTTCACATGAAGGACACTCATGTGAAGTCTGCAGGCGTCGGGGTCCTATTAGCCTCTATTGTAAGTGCTAGGTTCTGACGGTGCTGCACAGACACTGCTGCAGCCAGCAAATGAGGCAACATGACCACATTCCAGCTAAGCCTTTTCTAACAAAACAGATGGGATGCCAGATTTGACCCATGGCTCCAAATTAATAAGTTTTGTACTCTACCCAGCTACAGATTTTAGAACTGGTTTATATGTTATATGCAAAAGGTATTTTTTACATTATCCAGTTACTACTGTATTGTTTTATAAAAACCCAAATTACATAGGTTTGTTGTGTTACCTGATTAGATCTGAGCACAGTCTCATGTCTGTGGTATAGTTTTGTTAACATTTTTATTCTAGGTGTAGTCTATTAACTGGATACCCTGATGGTTTGCCTAAGAAAACCACTTCCCTATTTTTTATAAATGTCAGTATAAGGTTTTTATGTTTGTTTGTTTGGTTGGTTTTGGGGGGGGGTGCTCTCCTTGTCTTGTGCCCTTGCTCTTATTTAGACTCCGTGTCCTGTGCTTGGGACAGGCCAGCTTTCTCCATCTGTTGTTGCCTTTCAGTTCCCTGTTTCCAGTAGGTGGGCAGAGCACCTACTGGAGTGCTCTGACCCATGTCCAGGAGTGCACAGGACTGTTGGGCCCCCTCCCAGCCAGGATTCTGCCAGAACCTTGCAAAGAGGACCTGGGAGAGTGACTTGCTAGCCTGGGAAGTTCTGTGTCTACTGGATAGTAAAAACGTGCATAAGAAGCTTAACATAGTGACTTAGATTGTGTGAAAGAATCATACTTTCACCATAATGTAAACAGAAGCTTATTGCTTTCTCTTCTTGTCTCATCTGACAACTGCAACATTGCTTAGCACAATGTTTACTTTATATTCTCTTTAAAAATAATATCCTAAGCCCATGTTTACATTTTTTGTTATTGTTGAACATAGTATGAAGATTTTGTTGTTGGTTGACATGGCAGCATACACATACACATAGTTACATATATGTACATACATACAGTATGTGTGCATGTTTGTGTAATGCATATACACATGCATCTATACATACACATATACAAATATACACACAGCATATATTTTTGTAGTGCTGGGTTATATCTGTGTTTATCAATGAATGTGACATCAAATGCACACCATCTCCTTTTCCCTTGCTCTGTCATACTTTCTTCTTTCTCCCAGACATCCTGCAAATCATGGGCTAAGTTAACCTTTTCTGTACTTCACCTGAGGAAGAAAAGGACTAGCATGTGAGTTTTGTCATGTAGTGACTAGGACTTTAACTGTCACAGGTCTGAGACAGGTCTGCGTTTTACTTCAGCAAGAAAAGCTGTTCTTTATTCAGGGCTCATGGCATCAATGAACAGGCTGGGCCATAGTAGCAGCCCCTTCCAGGATGGACTTAGAAAAACTTGCTGGTTAAAATACTTCTGTAGCTGTTCTTGTGATGCAGGCAGCATTTTGCCTTCAGTGTCCTCTAAGGAACTTTCCCTTGCTTAGGCTTATCTGTAATATCTTGGGAGGAATTTAACATGGGAGAATTTTTCTGAAGTTTGTTGTGCCTTAAAAGAGACAATTTTTTCATACATATTGTTTAATTGGTTCTTATAAGTAAATATAGTATTTAATTTGTGTTAAACTTTATGCTAAAAATTACTTCTAGTCTTTCAAATTTTTATTAACAATAAATAGCAGAGTGGGAAAATCCTGTACTAAGTGGAATTCCCAAAGTGTGGGATCAAGACTGTAACCTCTATGTTCCACAAAACTGGAAAAAACAAAACAGACAAAAAAACAAAAACAAAACAAAACAAAAAAACCCCAAACCTTCATTGGTATGGTAAAGAAAATGGTCTCATTAGGACCATAATACCCTCCTCCTCTCTCAAGGGGACACACTGCTTTTCCCCACCCCCCAGAAGTCCTCAGGATCCACAGCCTCTCCAGGGGAAGAGAGAACCAGAAAAGAAGCCCATTTCCATGGCATTCTGAAACACTGACGGAAAGCCCCCTCCTCCATTCTCAGGGAGCTTAGAGAAAAAAAAATGGTAGCGAGTAGCAAGACTGCCCCAATGGCAAGAAATGCTCTCTATGCTTGGTTGGATTAGTGGCGGTTTCCCACCCAGCAGCCCAGCCTAACTACAAAGCAAAATATCTGAAGATGTGAAATTCACGGGTCACAGCCCTCACACCAAGATTGTGAGATGAGCCACTCATATTCCAGATGAGGATGTCAGAAGACAAAGCACATATACTTACTTTTTAATAGCACCAAAGAGATGTAAATTGAGGCATCAGAAATTGAATAACAGAGTTAAAGTGTAGGATATTTTTTCTCTGATCGGTGAAATTATTTGTTTAAAATAGCCTATTGTAACTATAGCTGTTCTGTATATATATATATATATATATATATATATATATATATATATATTTAATATAATTTTTATGTATTACAATTTACTCACTTTGTATCGCAGCTGTAGCCCCACCCTTGTCCCCTCCCAATCCCACCTTCCCTCCCTCCCTCATCTCCTCCCATGCCCCTTCCCCAGTCCACTGATACTGGAGGACCTCTCCCCCCCTTCCTTCTGACCCTAGCCTATCAGGTCTCATCAGGACTGTCTTTCATAGTCTTCCTCTGTGGCCTGGTAAGGCTGCTCCTCCCTCAGGTGGAGGTGATGAAAGAGCCAGCTTTATTCGTAATGGCCAGAATCTGGAAACAACCCAGATGTCCCTCAATTGAGGAATGGATACAGAAATTGTGGTACATTACACAATGGAATACTACTCAGCAATTAAATCACGAAATTTGCAGGCAAATGGTGGGACCTAGAAAAGATCATCCTGAGTGAGGTATCCCAGAAGCAGAAAGACACACATGGTATATACTCACTTATAAGTGGATATTAGACATATAATATAGGATAATCATACTAAAATCTATACACCTAAAGAAGGTAAGCAAGAAGGAGGACCCTGGGTAAGATACTCAATCTTCATTCAGAAAGGCAAACGGGAGAGACATCAGAAGAAGGTGAAAATAAGGAACAAGACAGGAGCCTACCACAGAGGGCCTCTGAAAGACTCTTCCTAGCAAGGTATTAAAGCAGATGCTGAGACTCATAGCCAAACTTTGGGCAGAGTGCAGGGAATCTTATGGAAGAAGGGGGAGATAGAAAGACCTGGAAGGGTCTGGAGCTCCACAAGGAGAGCAACAGAACCAAAAAATCTGGGCACTCTTTTCTGAGACTGGTACTCCAACAAGGACCATTCATGGAGATAACCTAGAACCCCTGCACAGAGGTAGTCCATGGCAGCTCAGTCTCCAAATGGGCTCCCTAGTAACAGGAACAGGGGCTGTCTCTGACATGAACTCAGAGTTACTTTTCTTGTTGTTTTGAGTATATTCCTTACAGAAGCAAATAGAGGTTTATTTTGATCCTTGGTTCAGAAAACACAGTCCACCATGGCAGGGAAGGCATGGTAGCTGATGTAGTTTTGCTGCTGGCAATGAGACCTGGTCAGATAATGACAACATACAGGAAGTAGACAGAGCTGGACCCAAACCATAGGGGAAGAAAACCTTCAAGGCTTCTCCTTTAATAGCCTACTTACACCAGTGGTGCCCCACCTCTTAAAGTCTCAGTAAACACCTAAAATAGCACCACCACTCAGGGATCATGTTCAAACAAATAAGTCTACAGAGAACATTTAAGATCCAAACCTTAACAGATGTGTTTGGTAAGCCCCATTGTGACCACAGAATAAAAACCATAATATAATTATAATAAATATAATATAATATAATATAATATAATATAATATAATATAATATAA